>NC_142025.1:73127883-73451575 GCF_049901735.1 Notechis scutatus | reverse complement strand
AATGTAAGTTTTGAGGTGATGAGGTAGTATTAGGAGTCTTCTTTGTCAGAGGGGCTCGTCCTAGTTAAAATGGCGTACCCTCCACTCTTATTTAAGGGCTTTTAGATCGTGAGGAAGGGATTACCGTCCTCGGAGCTCTTCAATTTCTTCAAGGGATGGAGAACGTGGCTGCGAATCGCCTTTTCTCTGGATTCACACGGGGACTTAGAACCAGAAGGAAACCTCTCCGGAGCGACCCACAACAGGAGACCGAATTGGGAGAGAAAGTTGGAGCACTCTCACCCAGCGATCCTCCCGGCCGGCGCTTCTTGGGTTTTCTTCCTTCTCTCTCCAGTCCCCCGGGAGCTCACGGCGAGTTGCAGCGGCGGACACAAGAGTCGGAGACGGCAGCTTTAGTGAGGACCGGAGCGAAGCGGCAGCAGCAGGCAGCGGCTCCTCCGTCTTTTTCTTCCCTCGCTGCCCGTCGTCTCCCTCAAGTTTTTCAGCAGATCGCTCGATCTCAATTTCTGGAGAGCAAAACTCCAAACGGCCTCTAGAGAGCAGCCAAGAGATGGGAAACGAAGTCTTTATTAGACGAGCCCTGAGGATGTGAGGGGAATGAAACATCAGCAAGAAAACAAGCTCAGAGAGCACCAAGGAGCCTGAACTACAACTACATTCTCCTTTATCGAAGTCTTTATTGCCCCATAATCCTGGTCTTCCTTTTTCAATCGCATGTGGGAAACAGAAACGCCAGATGTTAAATCGGGCAACCTTTCCCCGGCGACTTGAAGAAAATGAAGAAAACCGTTTGCTACCCAAGTGAAAACTGCACATGATCCCTTCTTTATATTCTGCATAATTTCCTGGAGTTGAGGGGCTATACCAGGTCTAGAAAACAAGGTGGAATGATGGAACCAAACACATCCCTATGTATTACAGAAATAGTATCTATATTCTATGATCAGGAGTTAGTTATCTGTGGGGCAAAGAGTTGTAGCGGTAGGAACAAAAGTGAGAAGGTCTAGCACTATTGCTCCATTACTGTGAATGCATGAAGAGCTTTCATTCAAAGAACTGGCATTTGTGAATGACTAGATTGTGGCACAGTTTAGATCCTCTGTAGAATTGAAAAGGCCTATACAAGGGGTGGGAGTCAAATTTTTAACAACCGGTTCTGTGGGCATGGCTTAGGTGTGGGTGTGGCTTGGTGGTCATCTGACTGGGTGGACATGGCTTGGTGGTCATGTTATTGGCTGGGTATGGCCAACTCAATGACATCAAGGCACGCATCTCCTTGCCTGGCCTCTCATGACTATGGGGATGCTGCAAGAGTCGTAAGTGTGAAAAATGGTCATAATTCACTTTTTTCAGTGCCATTGTAACTTTGAATGGTCACTCCACACAAGCAATGTACCAGCAAAGGAGGGGAAAAAAACTCCAGAGATGTTCCTGAGACAGGAAGTCAAGTCCTGCCAAGAATGTAATAAGGGTTAACAGAGAGGCAGTTTCTGTAACCAACATCAGAATGTTTCTTTCCTGCCTTCCTTACAGGATTAGGCCAGTAATTTTTTCTAACAACCGGTTCTCTGAACTGCTTAGAATGTTAACAACCAGTTCTAGAGAATAAGTGCGAACTGGTAGAATCCCACCCCGCTATACACCCAAGCATCAATAGGGAGAATTTGCAAAGAGAAGGGATATGATAAACTGGTAGAAACTTCACAAAACTTAAGATCCAAAAGATGTTGTCTATTCCACTGGCACCTATTATACCAGCATTCTGTATCTCAGTTAATATGCAGACAGTTTCTTTCTACTTTCATCTTGTTATCCTCATTCTGGATTATTTCTATTTTCTATCCCAAATGATCTCTCAGAATGCAGTTTAATTTGTGCAGGTTCCTTTTTCAAATGGATTGTGAGATGAATATTGAGAGAATAGTTGTGAACCAGGCCATGATTGCTCAGTGCTTCCTCTTCTCCTGTTTAATTTCTCCAGGCAAGGTGACTATTTTCTCTGGCTTTGCTGCTATTTCCCTTCAACATATCATTACCCAAGAGAAGAATTATCTATCAATCTGGAAACTGCTTTATGAAAGGTCTGGCCTTCTCTAATCTCATTTGGCTCCCCCTTCTGACCCACCTTATATTAGCATTTCACAAATGAATATAAGTTGGAAACAAATAAATATATGAGAAGACAAAATAGAAGAAACAACCTTTGAAATGAAGGAGGAAGATACTATATCACAATGAGGCCCAAAAGGCACCTTCAAAACTGCTTGCTTTTCCTTTTATTCCAAATCTAGCACACATAGAAACCAGTGGAGGGAGTTCTTGTTGTTGCTATTGTTATTGTTTTATTATTAATTCAATGCTCATTTTTTAAAATATTTATTTTATTTTATTTTAAAACAAACAATCCATCTGCCATTTAAACAGCATCTCATCTGGGTACAAATATCTTGTGCAATAACAAATACAGTTTACATATGTTCATTGTACTGATATTGATTCTCTATTCTTAATACTGATATACATAATATGTCTAATTATTATAACAATCCCTATCTTATTAGATTCTATTAGCCTGTTTTAATTTCTAATTCCCATATTTATTCTCAAACCATCAATAAAAAGATTCCCATATCAAATAGTATTCAGTTTGTTCCTTCTCTTTAATTGCAAGTGTTAACCTATTCATTTCTGCACTTTCTAATATTTTCCAAATCACATTCTCATCAGTCAGAATCTCTTCACTTTTCCAGTTTTGTACAAATACAATCCTAGCTCCAATTAGTACATGAATAATGAAACATACATTCTTTTTATTATAATTTTCAGGTAGGATCCCCAACAAAAATATTTCAGGTTTTAAATCAATATGTTGCTGTATCATCTTTTCCAACCATGTATTTTTGTCCAATATTTTTCAGATTCTGCGCATGTTCACCACATATGATAATATAATCCAGGTATCTGGTGGCATTTCCAACATTTAGCTGATTTATCTTTAAACATCCTTGCCAACCTTGCCGACAAAAAATGCCATCTATAGAACATCTTATATAAGTTTTCTTTTTTTTAAATTAATTTTTATTGGTTTTTAAAACGAACATAGACAAACAAAACATAAAAACATCAAGCCATCTTCCCTATATATACATACAGTGTGCCAGTTGATTTACAAATTGTTTTGTGCTTCCATTTCAGTCTTCAATTACAATTACATTGTATATATTCTCATATTTTCAATCAAGTATTAAATACATTAATATCATTGTTAATCATTTGACTATACTTTTATTCATTCATGTTTTACAAAATAATCATATTTAACTTAAATTGTTTCATGACAGTTCATATTATCATCTCAAATCTATCCTACAATCATTTTGTAGATATAATAAGAAAAGAATACCTCTTTATATATTTATTATTTTCTAAGAAACTACATATTTCATTACCATGTTTTATTGTCTAACCATTGATAGAATAGATCCCAAATTTTATAAAATTGTTTATCATCTTGTTCTCTGATTTCAAATGTCAATCTACTCATTTCAGCACATTCCAATATTCTCTTAATGATTTCCTCCTGTGATGGTGTTTTCTCATTTTTCCAATTTTTAGCAAATACAATCCTAGCCACTGTTAATACATTTACAATCAGATATTTCAATTCTTTACTATATATTTCAGGTAAAAATCCCAATAAAAATATCTCTGGTTTCAAATCTATATGCTTTTTTTGTCATTTTTTCCAACCACGTGTGGATTTTAGTCCAATATTTTTTAGCATCCGCACAAGTCCACCACATATGGTAATATGAGCCAGGTACCTGATGACATTTCCAACATTTTTCAGATTTGTTCTTGAACATTCTTGCTATTCTTGTCGGGGGGAAATGCCACCTGTAAAACATCCTATACAATTTTCTTTATATGCTGTTGACATTGTCATTTTATAATTTTGAGACCACAATTTTTGCCATTTCTCTAGATCAATCCCATATCCAAAATTCAAGCAATCATTGTTTCTTTAACTTGTTCTTCTTCTAGTTTAATTTCTAATAAATATCCATACAATTTTTTAATCACCTTTTCATCTGTACCTGTCAAAATCTTATCTAAATCAGTCGATTTATCATAGAAACCTTCTGTTTTAGAATCTTTGTCATACCATATCTTTGTCATACCATATTTGCGCATATGAAAACCAATTCATCTTTATACCTTGTTCCTCTAATTTTTGTATAGATTTAAGTTCACCCTTTTCATTCAATATTTCACCATATCTAACTGTTTGTTCCTTTTTATATATTATAGGATAAGAAAATGCTTCAATAGTCGATAGCCAGACTGGAATTTTCAAATAACATTGTCTTTTAGTCTTCTCTCAGTTTAACCACAGAGACTCCCGTATATAATGTCTTCTAAAATACCCCTGTGTTTTAGTTCCTTTATACCATAAAAAAGCATGCCACCCCAACAGATCATGTCCTTCTAATTTCAACAATCTAGTATTTCTTAATGTTATCCATTCCTTAACCCACATCAAATTTGTAGCTTGATAGTACAACTCCCAATTAGGCAAACCAAACCCTCCTCTTATTCTAGCATCTTGCAAAAGTTTTAGCTTTATTCTCGCTTTCTTACCTTGCCATATATATTTGAACACAATTTTATTTAAATCTTCAAAGTAATCTTTTCCAAGCCTAATTGGAATTGTTTGGAACAAATATAAAATTCTGGGTAATATATTCATCTTGATTGTTGATATTCTCCCTATTAATGACAGCTGTAAATTTTCCCATTTCACCAAATCTAACACTATCTGCTGCTTAAGTTTGATATAATTATTCTCTTTTAGTGTACTGCATCTTGCTGTCAAATGTATCCCCAAGTACTTAATCTTATTCGTGACCTGAATTTTTAATAGATCTGTCAGTTCTTCCTTTTGTCTTGATAGCATATTCTTTGTCAAGATCTTTGTCATATCTTTATTTATTTTCAAACCAGCCACCTTTCCATACGCCTCTATCTTTTCTATCAATTTTGATGCTGTTTCTAGTGGGTCTTCTAAAATGAAAACCAGATCATCTGCAAATGCTTGCAACGTAAATTCTTCCTTTTTAATTTTCATCCCTTTTATATCCTTTTCTTCTCTAATATTTCTGTTTAGCACTTCCAAGGTTAACACAAACAACAGAGGTGATAGTGGGCACCCTTGTCTTGTTCCTTTTCTGATATCAATAGAGTCTGTCAGTTCTCCCTCTATCATTACCTTTGCCGTTTGCTTATGATATATAGCTTCTATTGCTTGAATAAATTTTCTAGCAAAGCCCATCTGTTCTAGTTGTAATAACATGAATCGCCAATTCACATTATCAAATGCCTTCTGCGCATCTAGAAATATCAAAGCCATTTGTTTTTCAGGGTGTGCCTCGTAGTATTCCAAAATATCAAAGATTACTCTCATATTATCTTTAATTTGTCTCTTTGGCAGAAATCCATTTTGATCAGGATGGATAAAATTGTTTAAATATTTTTTAAGTCTTTCTGCCAATATTGAAGCAAAAATTTTATAATCTGCATTTAGTAAGGAAATAATTCTTGATTTGTAATGGATCGGCCTCCTCTTTTGGGACAAGTGTAATATAAGCTTCTGACCATGATTTAGGTATCTTCTTCCTTAACATAACTTCATTCATAACTTCTAGCAATGGAATGTTCAACGATTCTTGTAGTGTTTTGTAAAATTCTGCCGGAAGTCTATCTGGGCCTGGAGCCTTTCCATTGTTTTGCTTCTTGAGTGCTTCAGTTAACTCCATCATTGTTATATTGCTTTCTAACATTGTTTCAATCTCTTTAGGTATCTGGGGTAAATTAGCATTCTGTAAATACTGTTTAACTCTTTCCTCATCAATATTCTCTTGTGTGTATAGTTTCCCATAATAGTCTCGTATGATTTCCTTGTCTTCGTATGATTTTCCTCTCATATTAATAATATTTGGATGAATAAGTACTTCCATTGTCGAAAACCAAACTGGTATCTTCAAATAGTGCTGCGCTCTAATTTTCTCCCATATTAACAGTAAAGCTTTTCTTATATAATGTATTTGAAAGTAACCATGTATCTTATTTTTCCCATACCATAAGAAGGCATGCCAACCTAATTGCAAGTCATGCCTCTCCAGAGTCAATAATCTTGTGTTCCTCAATACAATCCATTCTTTGATCCATGTTAACACCATGGCCTGGTAGTATAATTCCCAATTTGGTAATCCCAAAACCTCCTCTAATTCTTGTATCTTGTAGCATTTTAAACTTAATTCTTGCTTTTTTTTTCTCTTGCCAAATATATTTTACTATTACTCTGTTACGGTCTTCAAAATATTTTTTTCCAACTTTATCGGGATTGTTTGAAATAGGTACAATAATCTTGGCAATATATTCATTTTAATTGCTGCTATTCTTCCTATTAACGATAGTTGCAAATGTTTCCATTTTTCCAGATCTATCTTGTTTCAATTTATAATAATTATCTTCCTTAATTGTTACACACCTTAACTGAATCTCTAAATATTTAACTTTCTTAATAATCTGGATATCTAGTCTCTTCGTTAAGTCCCCTTTCTGCTTCTCTGTAATGTTTTTCACTAGGATCTTAGGTTTTTTTTCGGTTTATTTTCAATTCTGTCACTTCACCATACTCTCCTATTATTTTTTTTATTAACTTAGGCCCTGTTTCTTGTGGAACTTCTAGGATAAAAACTAAGTCATCTGCAAATGCCTGTAACTTAAACTTTTCCTTTTTTTATTTCCATACCTTTTATCTCCATATCTTGTCTAATATTTCTATTTAATACTTCTAGTGACAATACAAATAATAATGGTGACATGGAGCACCCCTGTCTTGTTCCTTTCTTAATGTTAACCTTTCTCCATTTACCATCACCTTTGCAGTTTGTTTATAATATATTGCCTTAATCATCTTAATAAATCTCTCCCCAAAATCCATGTCTTTCAATTATGCTAGCATAAATTGCCAGTTCACATTATCAAACACCTTCTGTGCATCTAGGAAGATCAATGCCATTTGTTTCTCTGGATGTGCTTCATAGTATTCCAAAGCGTTCAAAATTATTCTCATATTATCTTTAATTTATCTCTTAGGTAAAAAGCCATTTAGATCTAGATGTATAAATTCGTTTAGGAATCTCTTTAGTCTTTCTGCAATTATCAAAGCAAATATTTTATAGTCCACATTCAATAAAAATATTAGTCTATAGTTTTTTTATCTGTTTTAGGTCTGAGTCTTCTTTTGGTATGAGAGTAATGTATGCTTCCATCCAACAATTTGATACTTTCACCTCTATCAGTGGTTCATTAAAAATTTCTAACATTGGGTTGCTTAAGGAGTCCTGCAATGTTTTATATAGCTCTGCTGGTAGCCCATCTGGGCCTGGTGTTTTGCCATTCTTTTGTTTTTTCTTTGCTTCTGTTAATTCCATCATTGTTATTCTTTCTTCTAATGATGCTTTAACTGTTTCTGGTACTGTAGGTAGATTTGCTTTTTCTAAGATTGTTTTATCTTTTCTTCTGGAATTGTCTCTTGATCATATAGTTTTTCATAATAGTTTTGAATTATTTTCTTTTTGTCATCATTGATTTAATGCTTAATTTGATTGACAATCTGGGACTGGTAAAAACTTAATAATACAAGTCCTAACAAAGGACCTAAGAGCTATTAAGGTAGCCTCTGAGTATATAGGCAGTTTGCAAATTCAGGATATTCAGATCTAATAAGTTCAAAATTACCATGTATCTAGGCAGGCCTTTGGGTATTGCTTCAAGGCTCCTATTACTATTGGTATAACCATTGATTTCTTTCTCCATAGTCGCTCAACTTCAATCAGCTTTGTTCGGCTATTTTCCCACATCATTGTAGTTGTGCTTTTAAAGCTGTAGCAATGTTTTGGCAGAATCTCATCTGCCATCATCAGGCTTCTGTATAGTGTTCATCTGTGATTTTAAATTTGGGGCTAGTCTACTGCTATGCCAGAATGGTTTTTTCTTCATCATGATTGGTTGGGAGTCTTGGTCTGTGTTTATTGGTCTTGGAATTTGCTGTGTTCTGCTTGATTGGTGTTTCTAATATCTTCTGTCTGTTTTGTGGCTTTTTTTGTCTTGATTGGCTGGCAACATTGTGTTCCTGTAATGGAGGCTTTTAGTGCAGCTTGGCTACGAGTAAATGGACGGCTATCATTTATTAGAAAGCTAGGTTTCATCTGGTTGGGGTGTGTTTGAGCTGGAGGTATCAGGAGGGATCTGTTTGTGCCCAGGTGTTTGCCTGGCTTGTGGTGTGGAGATTTTTTTGTTTGTGAGTGCAGGCTTCCAAATAATTGACAGTCTGGTGGAATCATCTCTTCTATTCATGCTTTCAGGTCTTTTTTCAATCTCTATGGCTTCTCTGATAATTCTGTGGCTGGGGTTTTCTATAGTGACTAGGGTTTTGGTGCCATTGAAGTCGATGCTATGACCTGTTGCTTTCACGTGTTGGACTAGTGAGGAAGTGTATTCCAGCTTTTTTACTGCATTTTTGTGTTCATCCAGGCGGGTACTTATTCTTCTATTGGTCTGTCCAATGTATGTGGCAGGGCATGATACACAGGGGCCTTGGTTTTCCAGGTCAATTTTATCTTTGGGGTTTCTTAGGATGGCTGCTATTTTTCTGTCTGTTTTGAAGGCAGTCTTGATGTGATATATGTATGTGTGTGTGTGTGTGTGTGTGTGTGTGTGTGTGTGTGTGTGTGTATGTGTGTGTATATATATATACCCTGTTTCTCCAACAATACGGCCTCCCCCAATAGGAAGTCCCAGCATGTTTTATAGGCATGAAATGAAATCAAGCCCCTCCCCCCAAATTAAGGCCTATATTAAAACATGCGAAATGGGGGGGAAATGGCAGGGGGCTTGCTGTTAGGAAGTACTTTTATTGCACACCCGGATATGGTGCTGCCTGCATTGACCCTGATACAAAGTGCCCCCCCTCAACACCGAGGTCAACATCCAAGCTGTCGCCACCCGCCTGCCCGAAGATGCAAGGGGGGGAATTAAGTCATCCCCGAAAAGACGGCCTAGCCATTTTTTCGGGGCTCAAAAAAAAATAAGGCCCGGCCTTATTATGTGAGAAACACGGTGTATATATATATATATGTATGTATGTATGTATGTATGTATGTATGTATATATATACATACATATATATATATATATATATATATACACACACACACACACACACACACATACATACATATACACACCAATGACTGCATCTCAAAAGATTCCTTTGTTAAAGTACTGAACTTTGCAGATGATACAACAGTGATTAGTCTCATTCACAACTATGAATCTGCATATAGACGAGAGGTTGAACAATTAGCCTTGTGCTGCAACCAGAACAATCTTGAACTAAATACACTCAAAACCGTAGAAATGGCAGTAGATTTTTGGAGAAACCCTCCTATACTACCATCTCTTACAGTACTAAACAACACAGTATCAACAGTAGAGACCTTCAAGTTTCTAGATCTCAAGACTTAAAATGGACATCTAATATAAAAAATGACATCAAAAAGGCACAACAAATGATGTTCTTTCTGAACCAACTCAAAAGTTCAAACTGCCCAAAAAGCTGCTGATTCAATTCTATAGAGGAATTATTGAGTCTGTCATCTGCACCTCTGTAATGGTCTGGTTTGGCTCTGCAACCAAACAAGACAGTCACAGACTTCAACAGATAAATAGAACTGCAAAAAAAAATAAAAAAAAATTGCTACCAATCTGCCTTCCATTGAGGACCTGTATACTGCATGAGTCAAAAAGAGGGCTGTGAAAATATCTACAGACCCCCCACATCCTGGACATAAATTGTTTAAACTTCTACCCTCAAAACAATGCCATAGGGCACTGCACACCAGAACAATTAGACACAAGGATAGTTTTTCCCAAATGCCATCACTCTGCTAAATAAGTAATTCCCACAACACTTATTTACTAAAACTATATTACTATTATTCCTCTACTACTAGATTATAATAACACTTCCTAGTGCCGATCTCTTCCCACTTATGACTATAACCATGTTGCTTGTATCTTTATAATTTATATTGTTTTATTTGTTTCCTGTTATGATTTGATTTCTTATTAGTAACCTATGACTATCACTAAGTGTTGTATCTTATGATTCTTGATGAATGTATTTTTTCCTTTATGTACACTGACAGCATATGCACCAAAGACAAATTCCTTGTGTGACTAATAACACTTGGCCAATAAAGAATTCTATTCTATGACGAATTCTATATCATTGCCTATTTTTCCCCATAAGCATGATCCTGAAATTTAATTGGTTGACCTAAAACAACAGAGAAACTAGTGCTGTAAAATTAGAAGCCTTGCCATTTCAAAGAGCCTTAAATTTACACACAGTAATTGTATTTCACTTGATAGAATCATTCATGTCCTTAAAATTAATTGCTCAGTAAAGCATTTTGATGATCAAGGCCAAAGAAACATTTTCCAATAAGCTTCAGATAATAGCATAGCTATACCTGCAAACTGCTCTCACCTTTCTTGATGCTGTCACAACATGATTAGCTGACTTCTGTATTGTCATTGACACAACTTCATGAAACAACCCATTTTCATTAAATGGTTAGTCAAGATTTTCTATAGAGTACTGGAGAACTGTACAAAAGTCACAAGTATACAATTAAATCTTAAGAATTTGACCTAGCATCAGATAAAATAGACTGATTCCCTAAATCACACTTAACCCCATCAATCAGTTATCCAATCAGATATCCTCACTGGTTATTCTGGCCTTACACATCAACATTAACTGAGTTTTTAAATATATATATATATCAGTATTTGAAATGTAGACCCAGTATTTCTACGAAGAGCTAGCAAGACTGCATTATATCACTGCTCCGTTCTTCTTTTGCCAAAAAAGCAGCTAGAGGACTAGCTTGACATCCATAGCAGGAAGTATTTGGGATGTTTAAATCCTTTAACAGCTCCCCATACAAGTTACCTCTGAACAAAGCTCAGATAGAGCAATAAATTCTGCCTGCACAGTAGAAATGGCTACAGTTGTTTGTTTTCTGGACTTCCAACCAATTAAAATAATACCACAATCCCAGAATTGGACGTTCTGGTTTTTACATCATTGGCATAATCACTGCTAACATTATATTTCAATTTTAATTCTTCAGATACCTGTATTTGAACACCCAAATTCACAGTTTCCTTCAAATACTTGAGAATCCTTTTTATACCCATTCAATGCAATTTTGCTGATGCAGCATTAAAGCGACTTAAGATGCTTACTGCACAAGCTATGTCTGTTTGGACTACTGTGACAGATATAATAAGCTCCCAATTGCTGATTAATATATCTCTTGATTACAGGTTTCACTTTTGTCCTTGCCCAAATTGTTGTGAAAATCTATGCTCATAGGTGTTGGAGCAGAATTACAATCCTTCATGTATCTCTCCAACAGTTGTTCAGTTTTTCTTCTTTGACTGAGAACATAACCACCTTTCTCAGTTTTTAACTTATACGTTAGCCATCTACCTGGCTTATTTGCACATTCAAAGAAGTTTTGTTTTGCCATTTTGACTTTTTGTGCCATTTCCTCTTGTACTATTAAGTTCAATCTGAGTTTTATTAATTCCTTTCATCTTTTATTATGTTTTTTGTGGGTCTTTCTGTAGGTCTAACTCTAGTCTTTTGTGCTTGTCTTGTAGTATATTTTGCTATTGTTTCTTTTTCTTATTTCTTCTTGCTATGTATGTTACTGCTAGTCCTTGGATGTATGCTTTTGCCATATCCCACACATTTTGCAATGATGTTTCTTCTTTTCTATTTTCTTTAAAAAAGAGTTTCATTTGTTTTTCCACCATTTATATGAATTCCTTGTCTTTTAAAATATTTTGGTTCATTGTCCGTCTCAGTTTCTTCTTTTGCCCCACTAAGTAACTTTTATGGGATTGTGATCTGCCCGTATGTTTGTTGTTATGTCTACTTTCTGGATATCTGTTCTCATTCCAGATGTCATACATACCATATCTCTTGACCATAATTGATGTGTATTTGAATAGAACGTACATTGGTTTGTTTTGTTTTTAAATTTAGCTCTCTCCATGGATCCCGTAAATCTAGTTCCTTTGAGATGACACCTGGTTCTGATGAGAGGGATTGGTGGTTGTTTCCCATGTTGTTTTGGGTCCCAGCCACAAAAACCAACAACAGACCCTAAACAACACGGGACACCACCGCCAATCCCCCTCATCAGACCCAGGCCCAAGCCCATCCTATAAATGAAGGACAATCATCATCCAGAAAACAGACCACCACTGCTTCGCCAGCAGTCACACACCCCGACCCCCAAACCAAACAAGCTGACACACACCAAGAACACAGACCCAGACCCCAAACTCGAAGCCAGACTAAAACCCAGAATGCTACATCACAGCCACATGTAGATCTTTGATCATTTCCAAGAAGTGGTATGAGTTTTGTACATGTGAAGCTGCTGTTTCAGCATGGGGCTGTAGCTGTTTTGCTAAGTGTTTAGCTAGGTTTTGTAGTGGTGCTCCTCTGGAGCTGACTATGGGTCTGAGAGGTATGGTACACAAAGAAGGCATACCTCTCAGACCCATAGTCAGCTCCAGAGGAGCACCACTACAAAACCTAGCTAAACACTTAGCAAAACAGCCCAATCCCACCACCACCCAGCACAGATAAACTCCATGGCTAAAACACTAATTACTAGAACCAAACGCCTGGCAGACAAGACACACATTAAGACTGAACTATGCACCCTGACTAAAGTACTGACAGCCAACGGCTTCCACAAAAGCAAAATCACCGGCTTGATCCACAAAAACACACTGAGACATAATAGAGACCCAGAAGATGAACAGACCTATGGAACAGCTGTCTTGCCCTACATAAGAGGTACTGCAGACAAAATTAGTAAGATACTACACAGACATCACATCAAGACTGCCTTCAAAACAGACAGAAAAATAGCAGCCATCCTTAGAAACCCCAAAGATAAAATTGACCTGGAAAACCAAGGCATATACGAAGTCCCCTGTGCATCATGCCCGGCCACATACATTGGACAGACCAATAGAAGAATAAGTACCCGCCTGGATGAACACAAAAATGCAGTCAAAAAGCTGGAACACACTTCTTCACTAGTCCAACACATGGAAGCCACAGGTCATAGCATCAACTTCAATGGCACCAAAACCCTAGCCACTATAGAAAACCCCAGCCACAGAATCATCAGAGAAGCCATAGAGATTGAAAAAAGACCAGAAAGCATGAATAGAAGAGATGATTCCACCAGACTGTCAATTATTTGGAAGCCTGCACTCACAATCAAAAAAATCTCCACACCACAAGCCAGGCAAACACCTGGGCACAAACAGATCCCCCCTGATACCTCCAGCTCAACACACCCCAACCAGGCACCCAGATGAAACCTAGCTTCCTAACTAATGATAGTCGCCCATTTACCCAGAGCCAAGCTGCACTAAAGGCCTCCAATAAAGTAACACAATGTTGCCAGCCAATCTAGATACAAAAAGAGCCAAAAAACAGACAGAAGATATTAGAAACACCAATCAAGCAGAACACAGCAAACTCCAAGACCAATAAACACAGACCAAGACTCCCAACCAATCAGGATGAAGAAAAAACCATTCTGGCACAGCAATAGGCTGCCCCAAATTTAAATCTGAAACCAGTGTAAAAGTCTGACTCACAGATGAACACTATACAGAAGCCTGATGATGGCAGATGAGATTCTGCCGAAACGTTGCTACAACTTTAAAAGCACAACTACAATGACGTGGGAAAATACCCGAACAAAGATGAATACCATACATGTAAGTACCGCGAAAACACACACATATACATATACATACATACATACATATATATATATATATACACACACACACAGAGAGAGAGAGAGAGAGAGAGAGAGAGAGAGAGAGAGATCAGTCAAGCTAAGCCATGACTAGGCTTCGAGTTGTCTGACATGGCTCACAACAGATCTTGTTTCTTAGTCACCAAATAGTTCTTATTGGGAACAACTTGACTTGTTGTTATGGCTATCCCAGCTCATAATTTCTTACACACTGACAGATAATTCATTGGTTAAATTAATCATTCTTTCATGTTGGATAAAATGTTTAATCTTTGAATGCTTTAGATAAGTATGTTGTAGGAACAGGACAAATGTGTCCTGATATACATATTTTCCTTATCAATGTATCTTCTTTCCTTTAAAGTTATTAAAGGAAGAATAGCCAGCCAGCTTTATATGTTGCCATAATCAGTGTGTGTTTGTGTGTGTGTGTGTGTGTGTGTGTTTGTATGTATATACCCCCATATACACAGACATGTACATTATGGGACACAAAGTACAATGTTATCTTGGAATGTGTAACGTAAGTCTATACAATGCAGATCTTCCAGATATTTTTAATCTGTTCTTTCTTTCATTGCTATCCCAAAGAATATGCAAAAGAATATTACATAAACTATAGGAAAGAAAAAAAATCACTGAAAGCTTTAACTATATATTTGATTTATTTATTTAATGTATATAGCTATCCAAATCTGGATAACATACAGTAGACCAACAAGAAAGTAAGGAAACAAAAAGCAAATATACTTAGAATTACAATACCAGCAATTAATAGGCAGCAAGGAATACAAATTGCCTTACACCCACTGAAATGGGACCTCATCCCAATTTTAAATTTAATTGGACTAAATTTCCATTTACCAATGATTCTAAATATTGGTAGCAAAGAAGAGGAAAGTCAAATGCATTCATAACTTTTTTGTGAAACAAAATAATCTCTTTTACAATCAGTGTACAGACTAGAACTTAATTGTCCACCAGTTGTTGCAATTTTCTGAATCAGGTGATTAATGTTTAGATTAATGTTACCAAAGATAATTTTACCAAAATATAGTTAAATAATTAGTCTGAAAAAAACCTATAAGCTGTTACTAATTGGTTTCTTTCAATTCACACCATTATTTACCAATAAACATATTTTGCCAATATTAGAATGCTGTTTAGAATCAAATTGAAGATTGAGACATCAATGAACTCTTTATGTACAGTCATTAACTGGGAATCCACATAACAGCAGCTGCATCTAGTCCATAATTTAACATCTTAAAGGGTTTGCTGAGGTCCAGGTGTGCTATCTCTAGCTCATTTCCCTGACTAGTATCAAAGAAGGATTTAATGTTGCAATGATTTCTGTGTAACAAATCCATTCTGTTTCCTCTTATTGGTAGCATACCTATCCAAGTATGCAGCTTGATAATATGTTCAAAGACTATGCCCAATATAGACATCAAGCTGACATATCTATAGTTTCCTCCATCTTTCTGTTCTTATTTTTAAAAACATATTCAACTTCTTTTCCCTTTCAATCTTTTGGGATTTCACTCATCTGCCACAAGTTCTCAAAGGTGGTTTGCCAATCACAGGGTGAGTTTTGTCTCCTCGTAAATATAGTATTAATCAAGTAGCTTCTGTAGCTACTCAGAGGAGCTTCACTCAGAGGACAACCATATCCAACAATCTACATCAATGAATAAGATTTTTCAGGAAAAGGTGCATTCAAAGATAGTATTCTCTCTTTATGTAAGCAGTGTAATTAAATGCTATTTTTGTTGGCTTCTTCCTCTCCCCCATCCCTTTTTATCTCTTTCTATTTAAAAACTCATCATGTTCCTTTGGGAAGAAGAACTAAGCATTTCTTACTGAATTTTTTCAAGTTTTTTGAAAGCACAATGATATCAAATAAGCCTTGTGCCCATAATTTTAATTTTAATCACAGCATGCTTGTTGTCTATAGATGTATTTATTACAGTATGTTAAACAACTTTGTTCATAATTGCAACAGATTTGCAATAACATGAAGAAATTTGAATTAAAGAAACTTATAATTGCTTTTGAGGGTTTTTAAAAAATTCCCTTGATATCTGTAAGGCTAGTCTCACAATCTAGGAATGTAAATAGCTTTATTTATATGCACCATATTCTTTATCAGTAATGAGTAACCCACCTACTAAGCTAATATTGAATTATTATTTATATACTGCCCATTCCATAACTT
The DNA here is from genome assembly GCF_049901735.1 of Notechis scutatus. Taxonomy (NCBI): domain Eukaryota; kingdom Metazoa; phylum Chordata; class Lepidosauria; order Squamata; family Elapidae; genus Notechis; species Notechis scutatus. The sequence continues at coordinate 73,435,354 of NC_142025.1, read as the reverse complement.
TTACCAGTTTATAAATTTCCATAAACAATTCAACAAAATTATAGTATAAAATTTTCAATCTGTTCTTGCATCTGCAGTACAGCAGAATACTAGAAATTAAAAAAAAAACTGTACAAAAAAATTTATCCAAGTTAAAGTACTATCCTAAAGTGGGTACAAGATGATTTTTGAAAGACTACAATTTACAGGAAAGATACAGAAAAGCATTGTACCCTAGCTCACTAACTTCAAATCTTGTGCATGAGAAGGCTCCCCCTATCCCAAGTGGGATCAGCTCCAGCAGAATTAGATGACCCTGAGAATACTTGGATATTTAGACACAAAGGGCTTTGTCAATGAACAATATCATTTTGTGTTATATCTGGAAGGGTACTAAAGGGGATACACTACCACATAAGTAGTGTTGTATGGTTATGACAGCTGTTATCTGCCAATAACTGTGTAACTGTGCCAACTACAGTTTCCTACAGTTTCAAAGGCTGTTATAAATGTAACACATTGTGATAAATCCTAGAAGGATGAGGGCATGCATTGTTAAGAAGGCCTGAAAATGGTGCAGCAAATGTTCTCCAAAACTGTTTCATTCTGTTTATCTACAAGATCCAGGATAAACTTTTAATGAGTTAGATCAGTGATTCCCAAACTTTTTCAGTCCACCGGCCCCTTGGTACTACAACTCATCCTCGGTGCCCCCACCCAGGGGTGGAATTCAAATTTCTGTGGGCTTGGCCTAATTTGAGGGTGTGGCTTACTGGTCACGTGACTGGGTGGGCATGGCTTGCTGGTCACATGCCTGGCTGGGCGTGGCTTGCTGGCTGGGCGTGGCTTGCTGGTCACATGACCAGGTGGGTGTGGTTTGGTGGTCATGTGACTGGGTGGGCATAGCCAGGTGATTGGCAAACCAAATACAAGTGGTCCACACTTAATGGCCGGTTGTTTAGCAAGTGTTCTAATTTATGACTAGCCTCCCCAGAGCTACTTGATCTGTTTTTGGAGTTCTGACAGCCATGCACACAGATACACACACACACTCCCTTCTAACCACAAAACCTGGGTGGACGTGGCCAGCTCGATGTCACTCACTCCCATCAAGTCACATGATCCTCCAGCCATCCTCCAGCACCCCCAGCCATGCCTACCCAGGTTTTGTGGCTCTCGGTGCTTTCTTTTCTATGGAAAAAGGGTATTTTTTTCTGTCTCTGTCTCTCTCTGTGTGTGTCTCTGTCTCTCTTTTTTTCCTCCCTCTTTTCCTCTCTCCCATCTCTCTTTTTCTCTCCCTCTCCCTCCCTTCCATCTCTCTCTCTCCCCCATCTCTCTTTCTTTCTCTGTCCCTCCCCCTTTTCTCTCTCCCATCTCTTTCTCCCTCTCCCATCTCTCTCTCTATCTTCCTCTCTCCCTCCCATCTTTCTCTCCCCTCCTTCTCTCTCCCACCCTCCCTTTCTCATCTCTCTTTATCCCTCTCTATCTTCCTCTCCCTCCCTTCCTTTCATCTCTCCCTCCCTCTCCCCATCTCTCTCTTTCTCCCCCTTTCTCCCTCTCTACCTTCCCCCTCTCTCTCTCATCTCTTTCTCATCTCTCTGTTTCTCTCACCTCTCTGTTTCTCTCATCTTTCTCTCTCTCATCTCTCTCTCCCTCTCTCATCTCTCCTTCCCTCTCTCACTCTCTCTCCCCCTCTCCCACCCCTACTTCCCACAAACCCAGGGAATAACTGTAAGGAAATTCAGCCACTTTCTCTCTGTCAGACACAAAAATAAACCTTGCATTGCAAAAGGAGTGACTGCCGGGTTATTATATCACAGCGCCATGATTGCCACCTTAGATTGCTGCACGCACTTCAGAGAAGCATCATCCAAGCAGCAGCATACTCACACAGGCATGCACATGCCTCCTACAACTCAGTCCAAAGTGGCTGGAAAATAGTGTCTGGGCACCCCCAAAGATGCTTTGCAGACAAAGTATGGGATGACATCCCCCTCCCCATCACCAAGGCAGCATCTGCTGAATCCTTGCAAAACTGGGCAAAGGCAGAGAGTGGGGAGCAGACAGAGCCAAATCAAGCTGAATCTGTCTCTCTCTCTCTGTGTCTCTATCTGGCTGCCCAGCTGCAGCAGGTGGCTACTTCCAGCCTTGGTTGGTGCTGGACACCTCAAGAGAGAGAGCTGCAAGAGGTGAGTGAGGCAGGGTTGCATGTGGTTTTGCATTGTAATAGGCTCCAGGAGGAGGAGGGGACCCAGTCTCCCCCATTATGAAGCACTGCTAGCTTTCACTGTGCTGTGCAAAGTGCTGCAAGAGCAGCAGGCCTGCCATGGATGGGATACTGGTTCTTCCCCCATCTCACACCAAAAGGAAAACCAGCAGGGTTTCTCCTCTAGGATCAGTTCCAGAGACATTAGCAAAAAAGCAGAAAAAGCCAGCTTGGGCATCCTTGCTTTTGAGGGCCTTTTGCTTCAATGGGAAGCAAAAAGCCCAGCTGTTGGGGGTTGCAATCTACCTCCAGGAATCCTGGCAACCATTCATGCACAGCAAAGACAGAAGAAAAAGCATAGCAAAGACAGGAGGCGGGGGATGGATGGAAGAGGAAAAGCTGTAACCACAGAGCCAACACAGCCACTGTTTCTTCTTTGGCATTGTGCCTGGGTATAGGAAGCCCCTACCCTTCCCCCTGCTTTCTGCTCCCTTCCCCCTACCCCCCACCACTCAATCCTACTTTGGCACAAAGGAGCGCACACTGGAAACATGTGTTGGGGCGATGTCAGAGCGTACCTTCTGACCCTCCGGCAATCGGCCCACAACTCTCTGCACTCTTCCAGGCCTGGCTTGCTGAGGAGGATGCCTCTGATGCCCCCAATGGCCCCAGCCATCGCTGCCCAGCTTCCTCAAAGGCACGCCACATTTCAAAGGCGGCAGCTCATGTCTGGAGATGCTGAACATTGTCCCACTGTGAGAGCTGGGTCAGTCCTCTCCACCAGACTCGCCAATGGGGAGCTTCTATCAGGCCAGCCTCCCCCCAGGCTTTTGTGCTCAGCACTTCCCCACTCCATCCCCTTCTTTCACTCAGCCTCACCAATGAGGGAGGAGGAAGCCAGACTTGGGGGATGGTCCCCACCCCACAAGATCTGCCCCTGCCATTCTCTCCCAGCTTTCTTTGCTGTCAACAACAGCAAATGTACCATGACAAACTCTCTGAACCTTTGTGGATTATGGGCAGTGTGAAGTTGGGAAACCGCCTGGATTTATTTTGAGATTAAGTGGATGGTTTTTTGATCTGCTAGGCACTGTGGTTTCCAAAACATTGGGGATTTGGTAGATTACAAATATTATTTGCTAAAAGAAGAAAAACAACAGCTGTTTTCAAAGAAATTTTCTGGACTAACTCATAAACTGACCTTGTGGATTATAATAGTAGAGAACTGTGAAGCTGTTAATTTCTCTTGGTAATATTCTGAAGGTGAGAAGAGGAGCTGGCTGGGGATTTTGGATTATTTTGAATTATTGTGGTTTATTCTTTTCAAATGATGATGATGGAACTAACAGAGGCAATTAAAAGACAAAAGAAAATAAAACACCAGGACGAGATGGGCTACCTGCCTAACTCTATAAGCATTTATTTGACATTCTAGGACTGTCAATGTTGGAAGTTTATAACAAAGTATTGTTAGAAGCTAAGATATTAAATACTTGGATGGAAGCAAATATTACTCTTATACTGAAAGAAGATTCAGATTTAATGCAGATTAAAAATTACAGGCCAATATCACTACTAAATGTTGATAATAAAATATATGCCTCAATAATAGCAGATATTAAAAAGATTGTCGAATGAATTCATACATTCAGATCAGAATGGATTCTTACCTAAGAGACAAATTAAAAATAATATGAGAATCATCCTGAACGCGCTGGAGTACTATGAAGCACATTCTGAAAAACAAATGGTGCTGATCTTTTTAGATGTGCAGAAAGCATTTGATAATGTAAATTGGCAATTTATGTTATTACAATTAAAATATATGGACTTTGGTGAAAGATTTATTAGTATGATTAAGGCAATATATTCTAAACAGACTGCAAAGGTGCAAATGGGGATAGGACAGAGAACTTCAATATAAAAAAAAGATAAGGATGCCCATTGTCACATCTGCTATTTACATTGACATAGGAAGTGTTAAATAGAAATATTAGACAGATATAGAAATAAAAGGTATGGAAATAAAAAAAAAAATATAAACTACAGGCATTTGCAGATGACCTGGTATTTATTTTAGAAGATCCACAAGAAACTGAACCCAAATTAATTTTAAAAAAAGATTATGGTGAAGTTTCAGGACTGAAAATAAATAAAGAGAAAACCAAAATACTAGCTAAAAATCTTACAGATAAACAGAAAAAGACTTAATGAAGAAGACAGATATCCAGATATTTAAGAAAGTAAGAAATGTAGGAATCCAACTAACAGCAAGATTTGCAACTATTAAAGAAGATAATGATATTAAGCTAATGCAACAAATCAAATCAGACTTGGAGAAGTGGAAAAACTTACAATTATCTTTGATAGGAAGAGTAGCTACTAAAAAAAAGAATATTTTGCCGAGATTATTATACTTGTTCCAAACAATTACAATAAAGCTAGAAAAAATATTTTGAGGAATTAAATAAAATAATGTCAAAATATATTTGGCAAGGGAAAAAAGCAAGAATAAGTCTGAAAATGTTACAAAACTCTAAAACCAATTGGATTGCCAGATTGAGAGTTGTATTACCAGGCCTTGGTACTTACATGGATGAAAGAATGGATAAATCTGAAGCACAGACGATTATTAACTTTGGAGGGGGTGGCACACCTTTTTATGGTATGGGAAAAACAAAATATATAAATATTTTCAAAAACATTATGTTAGAAATGCATTATTGTTAGTGTGGGCAAAAATTAAAGTAAGACATTTTGAAAATACCAGTCTGAGGGCTGCCCTCTCTCACCTCTTCTTTTCATTTTTGCCCTAGAATCACTCTTAACACGGGTTAGACAAAATTCTGAAATTAGAGGAGTGAGGGTCAAATCAGAAGAATATAAACTACAAGCGTTTGCTGACGATATGGTTTTCTTTTTGGAGGAACCCATGGAAAAAGGTTATAATCTAATAAAAGAATTAGAACAATTTGGCACAGTGGCAGGATTAAAAATTAATAGAAAAAAGATGAAATTAATGACCAAAAATTTAACAGAAAACCAGAAGGAAGAATTAGAAACAATGATGGGGATACAGGTAACAAAAAGGGTCAAATATTTAGGAATATGGTTAACACCACAAGGTAAATCACTCAAAGAGAACAATTATGATAAACTACTTCAACAAACAAAGAAAGATTTAGAATCCTGGAATAAGTTGCAGCTTTCCTTATTGGGCAGGATTGCCTCGATTAAAATGAATATATTACCAAAATTTCTTTATTTATTACAGACAATCCCAATTAAGTTGCCAAATTTTTTTTTTGAAGAATTAAATAAGATCACACTTAAATTTATTTGGCAGGGGGAAAAACCCAGGATCAATGTAAAGGCCTTACAAGATGCGAAAAGTAGAGGGGGTCTAGCCCTTCCAAATTGGGAATTATATTATTCGGCAGCTATCTTATTATGGATAAAAGACTGGGTGAACTTACTTAACAAAAGAATTTTAGCATTAGAAGGGCATGACCTCCAGAGAGGGTGGCATGCCTTCTTATGGGAAGTGGGAAACCCAAGCAGTCTTACTTTCATAGACACCTCATTAGGGACTCATTATTAATTAATTGGAAAAAAAATATGCAAAAAACACTATCTAAAAATTCGATCTGGCTATCAACAATGGAGGCAATGGTACACCCCAATAATTTGGACATAACAAAAATGATTAAATATAAAGATTTATTAGATCCGCAAGGAAAATTAAAAACTCGACAAGAACTACAGGAACAGGGATTTAAAATTGATCAGTGGTTATATATACAAATCCATAGCAGATACAAACAAGATATAAAAGACTTTGGAATTTATAACAAACTGCAGTATTTAGATAAAATTTTACTAGGATCAAACAAAAAGAACATATCCAAATTCTATAAATACTTACTGGAAGTAGAATTAGAACAAGAGATAGTCAAAGGGAACATGATAGCCTGGAGCAGGAATGTCGGAAGAAGTATTACATTATCAGAATGGGAAAAGATTTGGAACAGAAATATTAAGATTATAAAATCGGCAGCATATAAAGAAAATACATACAAAATGTTTTATAGATGGCACTTGCCCCCTTCGAGGTTGGCGAAAATGAACCCAAACACAAGTCCAAAATGCTGGAAATGTAAAAGCATAGAAGGAACCTACTTTCATATGTCTTGCAAAGAAACCCAGAAATATTGGCAAAAAATCAGAAAATGGTTGGAGGAGATAACCAAAGAACAAATCGAATACAAACCAGAGTTCTTCCTACTAGGGATCTCTGATAAATATTTACCCAAAAAGATGAAATATGTAACAATTCATATCCTAACTGCAGCCAGATTAGTGTTTGCCCAGTGTTGGAAATCACCCTATGCACCTACAGAACAAATGGTCATCCAGAAAATATGTGATTGTGCAGAAATGGATAAATTAACTATAGCACTTAAAAACAAAGAGTCTTCAACATTTTACGATAATTGGAACTCTTGGTATAATTGGTTAGTCCAGAGATAAACTGCTTAATGGACAATGGGTAATTTAAGCATAGATATCGATAAGATGTGTGTATTCAAATTAAGGTAGGAGAATTGGATCTTGCAGACTGTCAAAAAGGATATTGTCTGTTTTTAAACGCATCTTTTTTTTCTTTTTTCTCTTTCTCTTCCTTTGTTTCTTTCTTTCTCTTACATCTCTTCTTCTCTTTTCTTTCCAGTTTGTAAGACCGAGTGTTCTTTTTTTGTTTTTTTCCCTTTTGTGTATGTAATGTCGATATGTTTTTAATTGTAAATTTAATAAAATTTATTTATAAATTATTGTTAAAAAAAAAAGAAAATACCAGTCTGGTTTTCCACGATGGAGGCACTGATACATCCGACTGTTGTCAACATGGAAAATATTATAAGATATGACATCTTGAATGAAAAACGGGAACTTAAAATTAAGCAAGAACTGAATAGTCAAGGGATTGATTTAGCATGGTGGCTGCATGTGCAAATACAATCAAGATATGACAAAAAAGTGCTAAAATATATGGGTTTTATAAAGAATCAACAGAACTAGATCAGATACTAAGAGGGACAGATGAAAAATTAATTAAAAAATTTATAGCTGCCTAGAGAGCATTAAAATGGAAGAAGAGCAAGTAAAGGAAACAATGATAGTATGGGCTAAAAAATTGATTATACCATATAGTTAGGTACAGGTGAATGTGGCTTCGTGGTCATGTGGCTTGGTAGGCGTGGCTGTGGACACGTGACTGGGTGGGTGTGACTATGTGGTCATGTGACTGGGTGGGCATGGCTATGTGGTCATGTGACTGGGTGGGTCAAAAGAGAAAAATTCACTTTAACAATGCTCTTGGAACAGGGTGTTGGACTAGATGACCACCATTTTCAAATTAAAGAGTTGCCTTCCAACAATAAAAAACACAAGTTTGCAAGCTGCCTAAATAGTAACACAACACATAATTTTGTATGTTAAATATCAAACCACAAAGTAGAATTATGCTTTGGAAATTGTGTAATTTATGCTCTGAAATTGAGCAAATGAATGAGATTTAAAGATAATGAAAGCTGTTCTCTACAAAATCCACTCTGAACTTTCCACATTAAGCCAGGCATGAAAAAGCAGAGCAACTTACTTATTTTGAAGAGGAGGATATGAAGAAAGAAGATTGACTACAACAGTTTTAGGAGACTGCATAGTTTTGTTTACCTAGGACATTCCCAAGGCAGTAATCAATACTGGATTAGCTGCTCCAAATGTTCTTTTGATTAAAGGGTGGCCTCCTAGACCCAAAATGGGACCTAGCAAGCCTCCCTAGAGCCTCCTGGGAACAAAAATGGGGGGCGGGGTGGTGTTTTTGGCCTAGCAAGCTTCCCTGGAGCCTCCTGGGAGCAAAAGTGGAGGGAGCAGGAGAAGGCGCAAGACGTCCTGTTTTTGCTGCCAGGAGTCTACCCAACACTTACCTGGGAACCAGTTGGGTCTCATGGGGACTAAGGGGAGGGGAGGGGTGGGCAGGGCCAGCTGGTCTTCGGAACTATTGGTTCACTGAATTGGATGTAAGATTAACATCTGGTTCACTCGAACTGGCCCTAACCGGCAGAATCCCACCCCTGGTTAGGTAAATAGCAGAAATTGTGGGATAAGAATTATAAATTAACTGCATACAAAAAATATCTATATAAAATGTTTTACAGAGGCACTTTCCATCAGCAAGACTGGCAAAGATGTCCGCTAAATGTTGAAATTGTAATCAGATACCGGGTTTGTACTGTCACATGTGGTGAGAAAGGTAAGACATGCAGAAAGGCAAAAAAAAAAAAAAAAATTGGACAAAAATACATACATGGTTAGAAAAAATGATAAAGCAATACATAGATCTAAAACCAGAAATATTTTTGTTGGGTATCCTACCAGAAAAATACAATAAAGGAATACATATTTAATTTTACACATGTTAACAGCAGCTAGAATTGTGTTTGTACAACAATGGAAAAATGAAGAGATCCCTACAGCTGAAAATGTAATAAAAATATTAGAATGTGCAGAAGATTGTAATTCAGGCAAGATATTAAAAACAGTATTTATATTAAAATTCTGGATTTTAATTTAATTTAATCTTATTTTAAGGCTCTGCCCATCTTTTTATCTTGGTTTTGTCTATTGTTTAGTGTACATTGCTTTAAAAAACTTGACACAAGCAATGGTGCATCTCTTTTCTTACCTATCTTTAATCAGAGATTATCATCTATAGTCATTGGAATTGTTTCATTTTCTCTGTATCTCTTCTGCCTTTATATTTTACATCCATAATATAGCAATCAATTTCCCTAGCTCTTCCCAAAATCTCTTCCTCAAACATTTATCATTGTTTACTTATCTATTTTAGAAAATTCTGTTTCTTGTACCTCAGATTAACTACTTCAGTCCTTCTTGATATTCAACAACTTTACTGCAAAATCTGAATTGAAATAAAATTAAAATAAATTATTTCAATTTGCTCCCATTTATAACTTTTCATTATATATCAACTCTTCTTCTGTGCTGTATCAAAATGTAGCTTTTTACAACCAGGAGCTACCTGTTTTTGTTTTAATTTATTTTTCTCCAAAAATTCTTGCAATCTAATGATAATTGGAAACCCATAATTATCCTGTTCTGTGAAATGCATGCCTTACCTTATTAATTTTTTTAAAAAATTATTAAAATAATTTGCAAGAAAGTCTTAGAATAGCAGATAAAGCATAATATAAATCCAAGCAATTGCTATTAATATGAAAGTGTTAATGTTATTGACTGATGATGATACATTAATATTTGCCAGTGATAAATACAAGGACACATAGACATTACTATTTTGAAATGAAACTTTGTGGTACAAAGACCAGATAGAGTGCTGGTGTTGAATATTTATAGACCACTTCAAATAACTTTTTGAAATATATACTTCATTCTCCCCATGATAAATTCTGGGATGTAGGTTGCTATTATCTCAGTTCAGGATTGAGGAGGTTAATGAAGGTGGCTTTTTGAAAGACTATGCTTGAATCATGAAACTAGGAATGGCCTTGGATGTCCCAGACCTTAGTTGAACTGTGCATCAATCCAGCACTTTTGCAGATTGTACATTAGAAATTTAAAATTAATAAACCAAACCATATTTAGAAGTGGTGCATAAGCTCAAGTAATATAATTATTAATTAATTAAACTGGTATTACATTATTCGTAGTACCTGTCTTTTCTAGGTAACAAACTATACAGATTCCCATCATAAAGCTAAATATTGAAATCTTGAATATATTGTCTAAATGACTACAGACCTATCACGTTAACATCAGTAATGATGAAATGCTTCGAAAGACTGGTTCTCCAACACCTTAGGACTTGCCTCCCACCAGACTTTGACAAACATCAGTTTGCCTACAGGGGGAACAGGTCAACAGACGAGACCATAACTACTGCCTTACATTCTGTAGTGAGCCATCTGGAAAAACCCAGAAATTATGTCAGGATGCTTTTCATTCACTACAGCTGGACCTTCAATGCTATCCTGCCAAGCACCCTTATTGAAAAGCTGACTGACTTGGATTTTCCCGCTTCCATCTGTGACTGGATCAAAGACTTTCTGAGGGACCGACCACAAGCAGTGAGGGCTGGGTCTGTCACATCCACCTCCCTGAAGCTTAGCAATGGCTCCCCACATGGCTGTGTGCTCAGTCCCTACCTGTACTCACTGTACACACATGATTGTGCATCATCTGATCCATCCTTTGTGATCATTAAGTTCGCAGATGATACTACCGTATTGGGTCTCATTACAGGTGCAGAAAAAACACCATACAGTGGTTCAAAAATTATCCTCATGTTGCCTAGAAAACAATCTGCATCTAAATATCAGCAAGACAAAGGAGATGGTTTTAGACTTGCAGTAGAAGAGAGAGGAACCTGCCCCACTTTACATTGAGGGGGGCTGTGTAGAGAGAGTTTCCTCCTTTAAATTCCTGGGAGTCTACCTCAGTGAACATCTCACCTGGAAAATCAACATAACCCAGGTGACCAGAAAGGCCCAAAAGAGACTCCATTTCCTTAGGGTCTTGCAAAAGAATAAAATGGAACAACGACTGATGACCTCCTTTTACCGGTCCACAATAGAAAGCGTCCTCACATATTGTATTACGGTGTGGTATGCTGGCATTACAGAGGGTGATGAGCACAGTACAAAACATCACGGGCTGTTTCCTGGATGACATTGATAGGGCTCGCTGCCTTAGAAGAGTGAGGAAAATTCTCAGGGACTCACACCCTGGTCAGCCTCCTACCATCAGGTAGGAGATAGAGAAGCATAGCCAGCCAACCAACAGGCTGAAGAACAGTTTCTACCCATGGACTGTCAGACTTCTAAATGGAAAATAACTTTATGTCAACATAATATTACAGACTTGCAGGGCTGGCATGTTGTGTAACAAGGTCACATAGGGGAATAAGATTGGGTCTGAGTTAGGGATTTTCTGTCCTCACTCTGAGTTGGGGGGTGTTTCATGAAGGGAGGCTCAGCCAATCTCATTGTACACATGTTGTACTCTCACAATAAAGGTACTGTATATACTCGAGTATAAGCCGACCTGAATATAAGCCGAGGCACTTAATTTTACCAAAAAAACTGGGAAAACTTATTGACTCGAGTATAAGCCGAGGGTGGGAAATGCAGCAGCTACTGGTAAATTTCAAAAATAAAAATAATTAATTTGGGAAACGATCTCACTATCATGAAAGGTTTAATTGATTCACTAACCCAAAAGAAGAAGATGATGATGACAGCGGGAGGCAGGAGTCACTCTCTTCCCTCCCCTCGGAGGCCCCCTGAGTCAGGAGTCGCTACCGCCGCCGCGCGGCCCCAGTCCCGCGTCGCCTCGGGAAGGAAAGGCAAAAAGGAAGAGCCACGGCAGCACTTTGCAACGGCAGCAGCGGCACCGGAGGCTCAGGCTCAGCGGCTCCTGGTTTGCCCCACCCTTCCCAAGACAACGCGGGACCGGAGCCGCACCGACGGCAGCAACTCCCGACAGCCCCAGCCAGACACCTGAACGGAGATGTGGGGAGAAGGCAAAAGCGACGGAAGATCCTTCAGGGGAAACTGAGGGGGAGACTCACCCTTGGTCCAGATGAGCCCCCTTCCCGCCCCTAAGGAAGCAGAGGCAGCCAGCAAGGGCAGGCAAGCCCACTTCCACGGACTCCGTCCGTCCTCGCTCCCACCCACCCACCCACCCAAAGCCACGAAGTCCCCCAATCGCACAGCCCAGAATCGCCCTCCCCTCAGGGGCAGCAACGACGCCCGGTTTTTCCCGAGACAAGAAGCTCCGCCGTGCAATGAAAGCGCCTGGCTCTAGGCTCGCGGGCTCAGAAAACAACGCGAGCCGAGGTGGCTTCGGCTCCGCTCGGCTTCTCCAACATCCGGCGCCACCCTGTTCTATGTGCCGGGCCCGGCAAGTCCGAGCAGCCAGCGCGTGGAGCAGGGCGGCGCCGGAGATCGTTGGCTGCCTCTTTCGCAGCATGGGAGGCCTCCCCCAGCTGGCCAGCTGCTCTCCTCCTTCTCTGCCTGTTTGTTCTGTGTGGCGAGGAGGAGGAGACCGGCTCCGGCTGGTTGGGGAGGCTTTCTGCGCCAGTGAGGCGGCTGCTGGTCTCCGGCTTTGCTCCGCTTCTCCGATGGTCCGGCGCCGCCCTGTTCTTTACTTGGGCAGCCGGGCGCCCGCAGCGCACCCACGGCGGCAACAGGCAGTTCCGCCCGGGCTCCGGTCAGGTGTCCGGCTGGGGCTGTCGGGAGTTGCTGCCGCCAGTGCGGCTCCGGTCCCGTGTTGCCTTGGGAAGGGTGGGGCAAAACCAGGAGCCGCTGAGCCTGAGCCTCCGGTGCTGCTGCTGCCGTTGCAAAGCGCTGCCGCGGCTCTTCCTTTTTGCCTTTCCCTTCCCGAGGCGACGGGACTGGGACCGCACCGGCGGCAGCAATTCCCGACAGCCCCAGCCGGACACCTGAGCAGAGCCCGGGCGGAACTGCCTGTTGCTGCCGTGGGCGCCGCTGTGGTGCCCGGCTGCCCAAGTAAAGAACAGGGCGGCGCCGGACCATCGGAGAAGCGGAGCAAAGCCGGAGACCAGCAGCCGCCTCCTCGGCGCAGAAAGCCTCCCCAACCAGCCGGCTGGTCTCCTCCTCCTCGCCACACAGAACAAACAGGCAGAGAAGGAGGAGAGCAGCTGGCCAGCCGGGAGGCCTCCCGTGCTGCGAAAAGGCAGCCAACGATCTTCGGCGCCGCCCTGCTCCGCGCTGGCTGCTTGGACTTGCCGGGCTCGGCACATAGAACAGGGCGGCGCCGGATGTTGGAGAAGCCGAGTGGAGCCGGGATCATTAGCCGCCTCTTCGCAGCACAAGAAGCCTCCCCAGGCAGAGAAGGAGAAGAGCAGCTGGCCAGCTGGGGGAAGCCTCCCGTGCTGCGAAAGAGTCAGCCAACGATCTCCGGCGCCGCCCTGCTCCACGCTCTGGCTGCTCGGACTTGCCGGGCCCAGCACATAGAACAGGGCGGCGCCGGATGTTGAGAAGCCGAGGCGGAGCCGAAGCCACCTCGGCTCGCGTTGTTTTCTGAGCCCGCGAGCCTAGAGCCAGGGCGCTTTCATTGCACGGTGGAGCTTCTTGTCTCAGGAAAACCGGGCGTCGTTGCTGCCCCCTGAGGGGAGGGCGATTCTGGGCTGCGCGATTGGGGACTTCGTGGCTTTGGGTGGGTGGGTGGGTGGGTGGGAGCGAGGACGGACGGAGTCCGTGAAGTGGGGCTTGCCTGCCCTTGCTGGCTGCCTCTGCTTCCTTAGGGCGGGAAGGGGCTCATCTGGACCAAGGGTGAGTCTCCCCTCAGTTTCCCCTGAAGGATCTTCCGTCTCTTTGCCTTCTCCCTACATCTTCCCTCTGTTAAAATTCCCCCACACACACACACTCACTTATTTTCGGGAGGATAGATTTCGTGTCTGAGCATTCTCACATGACGGTGGGTCTTTCCCCCTAAAAACAGTTAAAAAAGAAAAATATATCCTCATGCAAGAACTTTTCTGCTTCCGATTACCCCCATGCTTAAAAGTTGCAAAGGAAACACGGAAGCAGGGAAGCGCCTGCCCAGCTCCGGAGCTCCACACCATTTTTTTTCAGAGGGAATCTGACTCGAGTATAAGCCGAGGGGGGCTTTTTCAGCACAAAAAATGGGCTGAAAAACTTGGCTTATACTCGAGTATATACGGTAATAATAAGAGTGATTAAATAACTAGAATTTGCTATCAAACTTATATAATTTGAACAAAGATATTCAGCATCAGAAGCTTTTGATGTAGGATTTAAAGTGAACATTTTCCCTATGACTTACAGATAATCTTGACAATTTTAAGGATCAGGGTATTAAAAGAATATAATAGTAATATACAATAATCTTTCTTTGAAATTGAAACAAGAGTTGAATAGAACACATGTTACCATTTCTTTGCCTAATATAAATTTAAAAAAATAATGTATCTTAGCCATATACCACAAAAGGTAAATTTTCAGAAAAGAAGGATGGAAATTGGGGATGCTATTATTAATCAAAGACTAGCTGGTAGTCATAAAGAAAGAAAAAGAAAAACTTGTTAAAACTTTCAGTTGATTATATTCCAGTGAACAGAGCAAATGGGGATTGACAACTCTGAATATCCATTAAAATGTTTAAAAAGGCATTATATTCTTAGCCAAATTGTCACATTACAGAACTCCCTGCTACCAAATGGCCATTAATAATTATTTTCCCTTTATCTTATGTTAACTTTAACTTAATGAAAGGCCTTGCAGCTTGTATAAGTTTTCTTTGTATCAGAAATTCTTTTCCAAAAATTCTCTTTGTCCCACTGAACAATTACACTTTTCTCTCTTGCATTTATTGCAATAGTGATAATTGACCATCCCCATCCAAAAAAATAAGGTTCTAAATTGACATTTCCTCAATTATTAAAGTATATTTAATTCAATAAGTATAAATATATTACTTATCAATAATGAGTATAACAAATAATACATTATCTTGATATGATTGTGGGACATGCTCTGAAAGAAATGAGAGCTTCACCAGAGATTTAAATTTAAATATACTGAAGGTCTCATCAGGGAAGCCAGATGAGAGTGTCTATCTCATAAAAGAGCTGATGAGGTATAATTTACAGAAACCCATGTTGAATAGGTGGTTACTTAGGTCAACAATGACTCTGTTGGACATCCTGGACATCTGACAGCAAATGAGCTTCTGAACTCAGAACTGTTCACTGAACAAAGTGATCAGATCCACAGCTGCAGGACTAATGGAAGAAAAATGTGTCTGCCTGTTACAAATACAGAAAAATAGAAATACAAACCAATAATGATATGTTATTACAAATCAAGTCCAACAAGAAGAGGACATCTGAAAAGAACACACTAGAAAGAACAACTTCCAGTGTCAGAAACAACAAAATATAGTCCAGAAAATCAATTTATTATATAAAATAAAGTATTCACAAAAGCAGAATCCAAAGAACTGCAAAAATCTTACCCAGGGGAAAGAAATCAAAGTCTTGCCAGAAGTAGCTCAACTGTGGAAGCAATCTAGAGGGTATTAGTAGTAGAGGAGCCAGCTAAGCTATTCAGTCATTTTCATTTCCAAACAAGGCATTTGGCTTCTTTAGCTTCTCCTCAGAAAGAACAAAGCCTTCTAAATTAAAAGAGAAGACAAATGTGTTGTTGGGGGGAGAGAGGAATAGGATAACCAGCACCAAGTTGGATGGAATTTGTTACCGTAATAATGGAAGGCACCTGATTGGAAACAAAACCTTGTTGAGAAGGGCTATTGATGTAATCACTAGGAATCAACAATTACTTTTTGAAAAAAAAATTATTTACACATTTCTTTTCTTCTTTAAAATATGTAAGTGCTTAATAAAAAGTGTATTGTCTGGATCAATTTGTTTATACAAAGTATTAATAAATTAATAGTAAAAGCAGGGGTGGAATTCTACCGGTTCTGACCAGTTCTATAGAACTCCTTGTTAACTTTCTAAGCAGTTCAGAGAACCAGTAATTCTTTTTGTTTTTTTCCATCCTTATTACATTCTTGGCAGTATGCCTAGACTTACTGTTTGAGAAGGAGGTTTTCTTTCTTTCTTGATACTTTCTTAAAGGGGAAGGGTTGTTTTAAGTTTTTTACACTGCTGTTGGGAGGAAATACTCCCCTGGAAATACTTCCAGCCGAAATGCAATGATCAGCACTTGGAAGAAATAATTGAATAACAAAGCAGAGCTGTGGAAAGCAGCTTTTTAATGACAAGGAACCAAGATGAGTGACATTCAGCAAGGCTTCTTGGCTAGCTAGAAAGATTGACATTTAAATGTGAGTTTACATACCCTTTCTGAGTTTTGGTCTAAAACTGGTTTTTGGTGAAGTTTAATTCTGTGCTTGATTATGTTTAATCCTGTGTTTATTGATGGGATAATTTTCCCTATTCAGCTTTGTTTGGAAGGAAAAAGATTAATTTCTGTTCCTGAAAAGAAACTGGGTTGAGAAATCTGGTTAGTTCCTGTGTCTATTTGTTCTGGTAACTGGTTTAACAAGCAACAACTACTGTTGTGATTTAATTATTTGTATTGTGTTTGAATTTTTTCCTGCCTCGTGGTTTCTTTTTCTGTCTGGGGAGGGGGTCTTCCTTCACTGCTTTAGTGGTATTTGGTACTGTCCTTTTGGGTTGTACTTCCAAGAGGCAGGATGCAAGCTTAGCACTGTTTTTTTTTAACTGCCTTTCTGGGGGGGGCATGTGACTTTTCCTTAAATCTGGATGATTTCCTTAGGATATTCTTATGAGGTAAGTGAGACTAGCTGGTATCTTTAAGTGGTGCAAAGGGATCTCAGGATTGTTTCTCCTGGGTGTGTTCTTTTTGGAGAACTTAAATGACCTCTCTGCTAAAGGGTTTCACTTTATGAGCAAGAGTTAGCTGCTGATAGTTATCATTGCATTTTACCTATTTTAATTCCTCAAGGTGCTCTGGCACCCTGCCTGATTTGTAACTCCGGCTTGCAGGTATTTTTAATCTAATGATTGGTATTTAGAGCAGCTTTTTGCAAGCAAAGAAGCTTTTTGTATTTTTGTACAGGTAATCCTTGACTTACAATAGTTCATTTCATGATCATTCAAAGTTACAATGGCATTGAAAAAAGTGACATGACCATTTTTCACACTTATGACCATTGCAGCATCCCCACTGTCATGAGAGGCCAGGCGAGGAGAAGCGCCTCTTGATGTGAGTGATGTCAAATTGGCCACACCCACCAACTAAGCCATGTCCACAGAACCGATTGTTAAAAAATTTGAATCCTACCCCTGAATAAAAGTAATAATTATAATAACATCCATAATTAAAATGCTACAATTTACCTTACTTATTATAGTAATTTTTTTACTTCATTTACTTATATATTTCATTAATCTTTCATCCTCTAATTTCTACCTTTTATCCAAACATTGATAAAACATACCCCATGTTAAAAATATTCTGTTTCTCCCTTATCTTTTATTATTAATAAAAGCCTAATGCACAGCCTAATATTTTTCTAATTATACTTTCATCAGTAGGTATAACCTCATTTTTCCAGTATTGTGCAAATACAATCCTCACTGCTATCAACATTTATATTATTAAATATGTATTCCCTTTGTTGTAATTTTCTAGTAGTATACCTAACAAAAATATGTCTGGTTATAAGTCTATATGTTGCTTTATCATTTTCTCTAATCATGTATGTATTTTTGTCCAGAATATTTTTACTTTTGGACAAGTCCACCACATATGAAAGTAGGAACCCAGTACCAATCAACAAATACTTTATAGCACATAATCAATCACACGGGTTTGAAAGTATACTGAATCTGCAAGAAAAGGAGTGACACATAATGCAATAAATTCTCACAGCCATATCCATACTGAACTACTATGATATCAAACTACATTTGCACCAGGACATTATGATATATGTTCCACCTTTTTATTTTACATTGCAATATTACAATATGGACTATATGGACATTTCATCACATATTCCACCACTATGTGATGATCCAGGGTGGGATACAAAACAAACATAGTCGCAGAAAACAGGGGACGCCCCTTTTATTCCTTCACTTTGCTTCCAAGCTCTGAATATCCTTGATGGAAGACAAAAAAACTCCCACACAAACAGTTACACAAAGAAGGAAAAAAGCAACACAAACCAGGCAAGATAAGGGCTGGAGAATGTCCACAGATAACACATTCTGGGAAGGAAGCCAAACTCAGAGAGGAACTATAAACTAGAGATATTTACACGCTTTGTTTCCAGCGTTCACCAGTACGCAGGTCCATACTCTAATTCAGTTGTCACAGCTGCAGCCCATGAAGAGGATCAAGGCCCTCTCCTCCCAAGTAGACCACATCTCTCCCTTATCCTCTCCTCCCTGCATGCCCTAGGATGGATAGGGGATGCGCCTGGTTTCTCCTCTGACTGCTCAGCCAGCCTCTGCCCTTCCCCAGCCTCCTCCACAACCTCTGGAACCACACTTCCAGTCCCTGTCGGTTGTTCCTCCTCTCCCTTAGAGTCAGTCTCCACCAGGGGCATGACACACTAGCTACATTATTTATCTATTTATATTTCCTATTTCTTATGTGTTCTCGGGAAAATCCAGTCACAGTGCTTGAGGATAGAAACAGAGAGTGGCTTAGAAGTGCCAGTCAAAGAGCAGCAACAGAGAAAAAGGCAAAGTCACAGTATGCAAACATCTCCTGGGCCACTGAGTTTGATTATCTTGTAATCAATCCTGCCAATCCAACTTCTTTTGTCCCACCTATAATTTTCAAATGATTTGGTGATTTTCTTTGATTACATGCTTGATGTTTTCTTGAATTTATCAAGATTCTTTTATAGGAGAATCACCGTAATATCTCGTAATTTAATTAATTATGAAGGGTACTGTTTGACTAATGTGACTTCTGTCCTACAATGCAATCTGAGCACAACTTTACATTTTCCAATTTACTCAAGTCTCCATGTGATCAGGAAGGCAGATTAATTCAATTTAAAACTCAACACATGTATCATTGGAATACCTGAAAATCAGATGATTCTTCTGGTCCTCCAATAGTATATGCATTGCTTTTTTAATTGAATGAAAAAAGACAATCCTTCCGCAGAAAAATATATGCATATAGTTAGTAAAAAAATTGATAATGATTCTGTAGGAAGACCTCCCTCCCCAGATTAAAATATTCTATATTCTTAATATTAAAAAGAGGCAAGAAAAAATATTTCCCCAAAAGAAGAAATGGGACAAAAATCTTAACAAAGGCAGAAAGCAGCCCCAATCTTCCTGCCATAGGAAAACAGCCTCCAGCTGAAACTTGAAAAGGCTAGTCTTTTGGAATGGAGAATGAAATGACCAATCTATTCATAAGCAAAGAGACTCAAAATAAGCAACATAATTAGGCAAGCCAAAGATGACAAAATTAGCTCAGAAACACAACTAGGGTTTGCATTTCTCCTTTTGCCTGTAGAGACAACCATGACCCCTACATGACCCTGTAGGAATCTGGCAACATCCCTTAAAATATTAAAGGACATATCCTTACACATGAACAGGCATTTCAATAGCACAGAATGTATAAAAGCCCACCTATCTCAACACCAATTTGTCAGCCACTCCAGAAACATGCTGCTATCACTGAAGTTTCTGGGATCCAAATAAATAGAGATCTTCTTTCCTGCCGCCAGCCTTATTTTATTTCCTTGGCTTGGAACCATATATCATCCATTCATCCTTTTAAGAAATATATTGTCTTTGGCCAGGATTCAAAGGAGTCTTGTCCATATGTCCATAAAAAAGAATATCTTTATTATATATATAACATTCAGCACTAGATGGGGCTATTTATTCTATTTTTGTGCATTCTAGAAACATCTAATTGCCTATTAACCTCACATGGCTGTACCACAGATAAATTCTAACTTTGCAAGTTCCTAATATGCTCAGCTTAATAAAAGCTTTACAAAACCTTTCAAATAAAGGATTTTTTTAAAAAAAGGATGACTAAGAAAAGAAACAGTATCAATATTGTTTCATTATTACTAATTTAATATACACTCACATACACACAAACACATTGAACATATTATGAACCTGATTTGCTGAAAATAGAGCACCAGGCAACATTGACTTTCAAGAATGCCATAAAAATGCTACTAAGGGAATAACAAAGTATTGGTGATGTTCAGTTTATCTTATTTGGTCATGCCAATGATAGCAACCATTTTGTGATTAAGCAAATCACACATAAAAGCTATTTTTAATTGTTCCACTATTTAAATGCCCTCCCAATTAAAAATGTGGTCTAATTCAAATCAGTTTCATGAATTCAGCAGGGGTGGGATTTTACCGGTTCGGACCGGTTTGGCCGAACCCCTTGTTATGATTCTGTGCAGTTCAGAGAACCGGCAAATCATGCCATTGGCTGGCCCCACCCCACCCCGCCTGGCCTCTCCCAGCCACTCCTTATCTTGCCTTGGCTACTCACCTAGAGTTATGCCCGCAGCCCAGGCTGCTCTCTGGTTCCTTGCCTAGGCCCAGCCTTAGATCTGCAGCGCCGCCTTGGCCCCACCCCGTGGGCATGTGCACAGGAGGTGGTGAGCGCGCAGGGCCTAGCATCCCTGGGGACTCACTTGCTGAGCACTCCCCTTCACCCAGGATGCATTACCAGCCCAGCCCTCTCGCGCTTGGAGCCTCCTGCACTCACACCCAGGGGCCGGGGCCGAGGCAGCAGCATGGATCTAAGGCTAGCCATGAGTGGTGCTGGTGCCTCCATGCTCCACTTGCTGGCCTTTCCCTGGGACCGTCCCAGCCCCCCACCCCCGCATGGGAAAGCAATATCACTACCTGTGCATGGAGGAAGAAAGAGGTAGGAAGGAGAGGGCATGGAGGGACCCAGAGGGCTTCTGCCTGCCAGCGTGCCATGGGCAGTAGTAGCCATAGGAGATCACAAGCCACAATGGCTGGGGGGGTGAGAGGGGAAGAAAGCAAACGGTGGTGGTGAGTGGCTTCTAGCATTGCAAGGGGAGTGGGGAAGCAGAACTGTCCTTTGGCATTAGGCCTGGAAGCAACAGAGGGAGGGTGGGCAAAAGGGAAGCTCTGCAGGTTTTTTTTTAAAGTGGGCAAAGGCTTCCCATTTTGATCCCCTTTCCCTTTTGTTGCCTCTGTGCCTGACAGACCTCTGTGTGACTCTTAGCTCTCCTCCCCAACCCTTGCATATGTGTGTGTGTGTGTGCATGTGCGCGTCGAAGGTCTCTCCCCCAGCCCAGCACTATGACAATGGAGAGGAAAACATCGGGCTGAAAAAAACAAGCACGGCAAAAAAAGAGCTACTTTGCACTTTCTTTGCAGCCTAGCAGTGTGTGTGTGTTCGCGCGCGCGCACGCCTGCCTGAGGTCTCTTTCTCCTGCTATCTCTTCCTCCTCTTTTTCCTCACTTTCCTCCTTTCCCCCTCCTGCACGGAAAAAAGGCTCATGCTCTTTTCTTTCTTGTGCAGCTTTGCAAGCCTGTTCCAACAAGGCTTGGAATGGGGGAGGGGAGAAACTACCTTTCCCCTCTTAAGCACAGAACCATTCTCATTTGCACCTTTCCAAGACTGCTGGCTTAGTTGGTTTGGTCTCTCTCTTTTTCTCTCTCTCCCCCTCCCCTCCACCTCCTTCTCTCTTTTGAATAGTTTTGAATAGTTTTCTCAATACTTCCTCAACATGCTGGATCTTTGGTTTGTTTTGCTGGAAGGGTGAGTTAGAATTGTTCCTTCTTCCCACCTTCCTTTCCATTTTCTTCGAAGCAGAAAGTCACAGGTCTAATCTGGTTCAATGCTGAACCATTGAAAAGTGCAGGTGGTGGTCATTCCCTCTTTCTGCTTCCCCAGGTCTTTGATTGGGGGTTTCCTCTGGAGGAAAAGCAGAGAGCCTCTTCCGGTGAAGATTTCTCTGTGTCTTCTAATTTTCTACCAGAGAAGAACAGAAGAGCCTCTTTCCGGGAAGGCTTTTCCAGTTCTTCTTTCTGATTTTTCTCCAGGAGCAAAAGAAAGCCCTTTCTAGTGAAATGTTCCCTATGTGTTTATTTTGATTTTCCCCTGGACTGGAGCAAAATCATTTGGTGGCAGGCCTTAAGTAACGATCCCATACTTATTTTACTCCATGTATGGCCCACCCGCTATTTAATTTACCACGTCTTTCTGTGCCTCTTTCCCATATTGTATACTTGTTTTCCCTCTCCTCCCCCCCCCCGCCTCTCTCTATCTCTCTCTCTCTCACACACACACACACAGTCCATGGTAAAATTGTCTTTCATGAAACCAATCCCTGGTGCCAGAAAGGTTGGGGACCTCTGAATTAGACCATGCAAGATCCCTACAGGAGACACCTTTTAAGAATTATGTATTAATAGAAAAGCAACTAACTTAGCTATGATCCTAAACACTAAATCTATTGCACATAAAAAACAAAGTAGCTGTGATCAATTATTACAACTTTTTATCTGAGTGGAAGGCCTGGGAAAGGTGTCAGCATAACAGAATAACACTTAGAACTGGGGGGAGGAACCCTATACCATTTCAGAGAAATGGCTGTCCAGTCTTTTCTTAAAAACCTTCAGTGTCTGAGCACCCAGAACTTCTGGAGACAAGCAGTTCCACTGGTTAATTGTTCTCAGGAATTTGTCAGTAATTTCTCCTTAGTTTTAGGTTGCTTCTCTCATTGTTCAGTTTCCGTCATTGCTTCTTGTTTTGCCTTCTGCTTCTTTGGAAAATACAATGTCCCCCCTTCTTTGTGGCAGCCCCTTAGAAGCCTGTTGCCTATCACATTCTTGGGCGAAGCATGTGAGCCATTTCCTCCTTTCAGTGGTCCATGAAAGTACATCTATAGTATGTAGATAATAAAGTCAAAAAAAGGTGAACAACATTTTCACAGAACTATAGATACGTTGAGGCTGGATGTAACAAGGAAAGGCTGGAAGGGGAGGGGAGGAGGCAGGTGAGGCACCCCTTGACGTGAGTGACTGAATTGGCCACACCCACCCAGTCACATGACCACCAGGCCATGCCCACCCAGTCACATGACCACTAGGCCACACCCACAAATTAGGCCATACCCACAGAACCAGTTGTTCTGAATTTGAATCCCACCTCTGGAATTTAGGTTTGTTCGATATAAACTTTTATCTGAAAGTATCTTTTAAAAACTTATTATGAACTGTTGGAAGTTAAAGCCCACCCCTCTCCTAGGAAAATGAAATATTTTAGGATATACTAAAAAGGCAGAATATTTCCCCTAAAAAGAGAAGTAGAAACTCAGAAAAAGAAGCCCAACCCCACCTTTGTTAATGGGCAGCCCATTAAGGCCTGGGCCAGAGTATTCTACATAACAAAGCCCTCTACCCATCTCACCACATGGCTTGGGAAGATTGCACCAGACAGTACTCAGGTGAAGCTATATGGTCCAGATAAAGTCTACAAAGTTAGCCAAGACCCCTGCCCCTGGGAGTCTGACAGCCAATGTTTCTTACATTTCTTACACAGGAACAGGAAACACTAAGTGGAGCCCAACAAAGGGTATAAAACAGTGGTGGTATGCTACTGGTTTGGTCTGGTTCTGCCGAGCCAGTAGTGGCGATGAGCAGTGGAGACCGAACCAGTTCTCTCCGCTGGTCTGCTGTTGGGCCCACCCACCCACCCACCTGGGCTCCCATACTCACTTTTATCTTCTGCTTTTGAAGCGTAGCTGCTTTGTGCAGCATGGAAGAGTGATGCACAGCAGTTGCTGAAGTGACCGGGAGAGTGCAGACTTGCAGGAGGTGAATTGGAATGCCTCTACGCCTGCACAAATGCCTCTGCACCTGTGCAAAGTGCTTGTGTGGTGTGCACGTGCACGTAAAATGTGTGCACATGTGCAAAGCGTGCCCACTAAGCCACCGAATCGGTGGTAAAAGTTTTTGAATCCCACCACTTGTATAAAACTAAGGGTCTCAGCATTTCAGCCCTTCCTTTCCTTCACCCAACATCTTGAAGCATGTGATTGTCCTTTTCACTTTGGAGTTCCAAGCCATGTGGTCCTGTCCACCATTAAACCATCTTTCCAAACAGCCTCCATTTTCCAGTGTCTTTTTCCCCACTTGGAACTGAACCCAGAAGGATATTTCTTCCAACAGAACTTTTTTTTTTTTTTTGCTTTGAGAGGTATATTTGAAGCAATAAGCAGTCTCAGTTTCATGTATGGCAGCTTCAGAGACAAAATAAAATGGCAGCTGTATTTTACCAGGCGCACTATCACATTAAAGCACTGTGAGGTGTTCATGCAAAAAGCAGAGGAAATAATTGAATAAAAACAATCTGAAGTGCCACACTAATGACTGAAAACCAGGCAAAGCATATGTGCCTTCTTTGGTGAAAGAAATGGAGGATGGAAGGCAACTTTTGTGAAAAGAAAAGAGTACAAACAGCTCATTTAAAGTGAAAGTTAAAATATAGCAATGTAAGCAACACAATCAAACTTTTGCTCATTTAGTAACTCCCAAGATTAAATTCTTCAAATGAAGAAGACACAGAAAACGTAACATTTTAAAGCATCTCTTTCAAACTTTGAGAAATAAGTTTAGTGATTTGGTCTTATAAACCTGCTAAACTGCAGGTGTTAATTCTTGTCTGCTGAAATGCCAGGGGAACATGTTGATTCAGGACTTCTAAGCATCTTAGAAAAATAAGAGCTATGGTTGAATGGGAAAAATAATTTAGTGCAAAACATTTTTATTTTATTTTGCAGGTTTTTTTCTGGTTCTCATAGATTCAGGCCATCTTAATATGATTTGCGGAAGTATCAGTCATTATCAGCAGGGTTTAACAAGATCTGTACCCTAGAGGCTGTGGAGGCTTACTGACAATCAGAACAGATAATACTGTTAGATGGACTGATAATCTGACTGCATAAAGATGATACTCATTAATCACTTAAATTTTAATTGATTTATTGATGTATGATAATTTTTTCAGACTCCTAAACCAGAATTCAGCAGTAAATCACAGATCTTCTGACACTTAGGGCTTAGCTCACAGAACTAATGAGGCAGGTAAGGTCTGTGCTTTCTCATTTCCAAATATATCAGCATAAACTGCCTGTTTGCAAGATTGGAGCTTGTACTTGCTAACTGACCAGTTTATGAGTCTCACATACTGAAGCATCAAAGATGAAATCATTATAGTTTTAATGATTACACAAAATCTGATTTTGTAGCCAGTCCATTCCCAGGATTGGGTAATATAATATACTACAATTGTGCAAAGTCCAAATAATTACCACTGGTCAATGCAAATGGTAAATTGTGAAGATACATCGACTCTGTCATGGGGTATAAGTGTGCATGTCAGTCATCCTGAGACTGAACACTAATAGGAAGTTGGTTAGACCAAGTAAATTATATTTCCAAGTGATAACTTCATTTCAGTAAAGTTGCCCATAATCTCAAAAATTATTACATTTATTAAGGTCTGTACTTGCATTCTAGTGCCAATATGAGGAAACAGGAATAACTAGATCTTGATATATGCACCACATATTTACATCTCACTTAAATTCTTGGTGCTCAACCCTGATGTCTTGGATGCAGGGATCATCTTGTTTTCCAGCAGCTCAGATCTGGAGTACTTAGGACATCTGTTTGTGGATTGACGCATGTAGGGAGGGGAGCGCATGGGAGATGGCAGCGTCAGAACCTTCCCTGGCTCTTCCCCAAAGTGCCTCATACCAGCTGAATCCCCTGCCCCGAATGCTGCCCCTGCCACCCACCTTGCTTGGGATGCTTGATACTTTGGACAGGACGGTGGCAGCAGCCCTGCCCTGAATGCCGCTGCCACCACTGCTCCCCACCTTGCTTGGGACATCTCCCAGGGACAGGAGTTCAGCCAAGCTACCTACAAAATCTCTCTCTCTGTCTCAAGGAGCACTTGTGGAGAGAAGTAGCTGGAATCACTCTCCTCTCTCAAGAGCCCGGCCGAAGTTTCCCTCACTGCTTCTGCAAGCGCTCCTCGAGAGAGACGATTTTGCAGATAGCTTGGCCAAACTCTTGTCCCTGGGAGTCAAAGCGCTGAAGCGAGCGGTGTAAGAAACTTCAGCTGGGTTCCTCGAGTGAAGGTGGTCCATGAGATTTAAAATTATGAGTTTGGTGGCCCCTGAGGTCCAAAAGGTTGGCGATCCCTGCTCTATAGAGAAATTTGAATGGTAAGCAAACTGAAATGAGTTGACTGCTGGAGGTAATTGAGATACAGTAATGTCCTTTATCAGCCTTTAAAAACATTTCATGTAAGTGCAACTGGATGATAATCAGTGAGGTACTAATTGTAGGCTATTTTGGCAGTGGCCATCTTAAAGGGCAATGATACCACTGCCTGGTACAATGAAATATAGAAAATATCTGTAGAAACACAAGCCAACTCATCTGCAGATTCTCTAAGAAAGGAAAACAAGAAATCCAAGAAGAAACCAGCACAAAGATCTCTCTGGCAAATTGAAAGAAAAAAAGACAAGTACAAAAAAGAAGGACATACAACTAAGGCACAATATCAGCAGATAGCCAGAATCTGCAAAGACAAAGTCAGGATAGCAAAGGCTCAGAGCGAACAAACACTTGCAACAAAAGTTAAAGATAATTTTAAAAAGTTTCTTCCAGCATAAATAACAAGAAAAAAAATCAAGGAAACAGTCGGTCCACTAAAGAGAGAAGACGGCAAGGAAGTAACAGACAACAGAGAGAAAGCAAAACTGCTCAACTGCTTCTTTGCATTGGTCTTCACGCAAAAAGAAACTATAGCTCAACCCACCAAAAACATAACTGTAAAAGGCAGACCAGAAATAAAAGTTAAAATAAGCAAAAAATAGTAAGAGAACACCTGTCTGATCTTGATGAAATCTGGGCAGATTGTGATGTTATCTTCATATTGGTGACCATCTATGGTAGAATACATCCTTATTGATCCTGATATGTTGTTTAACAAATAATCCTCAGTTTAAACTCTCAGAGTAATGATGCCATTTTTAAAAATTGTTACATGGACGTATTTTACAATCTTTTGGGGAGTCAGCTCAGATTCAGTCACACTCAGACAGAAGAGTATTCAGGCTAGCAAACTTAAATTCCTTACCAACAGTTTCAAGAGAGGAAAGATTTTAAAGTGCTTTAGAGCACTTTTGTATTTGCTCAAAGTCTGCTGTTGAGCTAGTTGCTCAGGTTTTATTTCATTGCTTGCTTTATTATAATTGGCATACAGCCCTTATTAATCCACTTCCTACCAGCTGCATTATTTAACCAGAATGGAAATATTCATTTCCTATTTTCAGACTTCATATCAAAAACGCCAAGGAATGTTAAGTCCTATTTAATCGCAATTATCACTTGAAAGTGTCTTGACCTAGCTTTTTTTATAATTGAACCATACAATCAAAAATGCATTAAATCATTTCCTCCTACCTTTCTTCATCATATTATACTTTTATTGTGCATTGTACAGAATAACAGCATTGGAAGGGGCCTTGGAGGTCTTCCAGCACCTTTTCAATATCTTCATAAATGACTTAGATGAGGAAATAGAAGGGGAATTTACCAGGTTTTCAGATAATATTAAGCTGGCAGGAATAGCTAACACCCTAGAAGATAGGCTCAAGATCCAGATGGATCTTGACAGACTAGAACACTGGGCCCTATCTAACAAAATGAAATTCAACATAGAGAAAAGTAAAGTCTTACACTTAGGCAAAAAAACAACAACAACCCAAAAGTACACATATAGACTGGGTGAAACCAGGCTTAATAGCAATAACCATGAGAGGTATCTTGGAGTCTTAGTAGACAACTGCTAAATATGAGCCAGCAGTGTATGGTGGCAGTCAAAAAGCCAATGCAATCCTAAATTGCATTAACAGAGAGATACAATCAAGATCAAGTGAGCTATTGAGACTTCCGGTGGTGTTTCCTTCGTGGATGGACCAAAGACCGCAATCGTACCTGGCTTCAATCCGTGCTCTCCCCATTGGAGGGCTGCAATTGGGGCCAAAACCACCTTGTAGGGTGGTGAAGAAGGGGGAGACTGCCAGTTAGGTTGAGGGGAGCCACATCTCCCCTCCCTGGCTAGGCATACTCCCTCCTAAGACGGGCTGTAGTAATGGCCAAACATGGCCACCATGAAGAAGGAGAGCTAACTGGGACACTGCTGGAGCAGTGAGGTAGAGGACAGCGTGAAGACCAGGCTAACCAAATTCAATGGAAATAAAGGTACCCCAGAATTACTAATAAATTTTTTTAAAAGACTGTAAAAGCGAAAAGAAAGTTTGAGGAATTAATAGAAGTTGATTGTTGGAAATAAACAATAAAGACGCTGGTTGGATTAAATTACTGGACAATTGGCTTGGACTTAAATATCCAAAAAAAAAAAGATAAAGGAAATCTAAAAGAAGTACATAAAAATGGCAGATCTTTTATTGGAACTAAAAATGGAACTAAGAAATATAAAGGAAATACTACATGAAAAAAATGAAATGTACTGTATTGCCTTACCGCTAATAGAAACGGCAATTATGGAGAACAAAGAACAACAAGGAGTGCCAGAAGGGGAGGAGTCAATTAAAGAAAAAGCCAACTTTAACCAACAAATGGAACAACGTATGTTAAAACGAAGGGAAAAAATAATGGAAACTAAAACCTGGAGTTTTAAGGAGATAATTAAAAAAGGAAAGGTTTGGAAAGCCAAACAAAGAAAAAGGAAACAACAGAAAAGGGAATTGCAGAAGAATGTTTTAAAGAGGGAGGGAGATAAAAATTAGGGGGGGAAAATGAAGGAAAAAAGAAGTAATAAGAGAAAGGACCAGGAAATAAGGAGATATGGGAATCAAAAAAAATGAAAAGAAATTGTTTAGCTATGAGACATAGAGATAATGGGTAGATAAGGATTAAGAAAGGGGATTCTGCAAGGTGATGTGTTGTAATATAAATGCATTTGAAGTAATAAATCTTAGAAGGTAGTAAAATATAGATTTTGAAAATGAAAAGATTGAATCTGATATTGTTTGGTTACTAGACTATTTGTTACTGTTAAATTACACACGGTGATAATTGGAACAAATGTGAAGAGGGAAGCTATGATAAGTATGTTAAATATGTTTAGTAAATTTAAGAATATAGTTAAAATGAATCATGAGGATTGTTATAAAAAGATTAACATCAGTTTTTATGATTAATTGAATAAATTAATGTATCTGAAATAATAAATGATTTAGAACATAATTGAAGGGGAATATATCATGCGGAATCTAGCCTAAAATATATATGTGTTATGTAGTTATGCAGCAACACTCAGGGCAGGGGATTCGGCTGGTGCAAGGCACTTTGGGGAAGAGCCCGAGAGCCTTGCTATCCCACCCACCCCCACTGCTGCCAACATCCTGTACGAAGTATCAAGCATTCCAAGCAAGGTGAGAAGCGGCGGCAGGGGCAGCATTTGGGGCAGGGGGTTCAGCTGATGCAAGATGCTTTGGGGAACAGCCAGGGGGAATTCTGGGAAGCCCCGCTAGCCCACCCCCCCCACCCCCACTGCTGCCACCATCCTGTCTGAGGTATCAAGCATCCCAAGCAAGGTGGGAAGTGGCGGCAGGGGTAGCATTCAGGGCAGGGGATTCGGTTGGGATGAGGCACCTCGGGAAAGACCAGGAAGGGTTCTGATGCTGCCATCTCCCACGCGCTCCCCTCCCTGCATGCATCAGTCCACCCACCAGCATCACCACTTCGCCAGCCAGCTGCAGTTGTTCCCCTTCCTACCAGTGCCCTTTGGCTCAGCACAATGGACATGCAGCATATCTCCCCCATGTGGAGTGTGTTCCCCTCACGCACCCAACTGCAGTGGGAGGTGCACGAGAGGGGTGCTTTGCCAGTGGGCCCTGCAGGAAGTGGGGGAGGGAGAAGCATTTCCTTGTACACTGCCAGACCCAACACGTGGCGCCTGGCTGGGCTTACCTGAAAGGGGGCAGAGTAGGAAGTGGCACCCTTCCCAATGCTAGAGGAAGAGGACCTTTGAGCCCCAGACACCAGTTCGACTCACCTGCTTGCACAGAAGGAAGTCCCTTTATCCCTGAGCCATGTCTTCCCAGAAGACCAACCAAGCAGGGAATTTGGCTGCAGCCCTCAGCTTGGAACAGAGATGTGGTGGTTTAACTATGCCCCCCTCTTGCTGCAACAGCACCATTACATTGTCCTGGCCGGCAAAAAGATTTCCAACCCCACCACCTGCCGGTCCCATATTCCAGAGCTGCAGTAGTCACAAAATTGGCCCTTTGGTTATCCTGGAGCTGCTCTAGGATGACTAAAGGGCCAGTCCTGTAACTACTGCAGCTCTGGAATATGGGACTGACTTTCCCACCAACGTCAGCAAGCCACCCCGGGGTGGATTTCCCTCCCCCGCCATTGGTCTTACTTTCCAATTCCAGCTCGCATGTCTCTATTCAAGGTAAGGTTTGCACTTGGCCAAAGGGTGGGGGCCAACAGGTGGGCAAGCCATGTGGGCATCGCAGCCTTGTGTTCCCATGGGCCATGTGGGCATCTCAGCCTTGTGTTCTTCCACAGCCAGGATTAATTGCTTTGAGGGGACATTTATCTGTGGACCACCAAAATTTTCTCATGGACCACCAGTGGTTCGTGGCCCCCTGGTTAGTGACCTAGAAAAAGTGCAGAGGATAGCCACCAGGATGATTAGGGGATTGGAGACTAAAACATATGAAGAATCATTAAGGAACTGAGCATGGCTAGTTTAGTTAACTGAAGGGCTAGGGGAGACATGATAGCAGTGTTACAATATTTGTGGACTGCCGGAGAGGAAGGTGTCAAGCTGTTTTTCAAGGCACCAGAAGGCCAGACAAGGAATAATGGATGGAAACTGATCAATGAGAGATTCAACCCAGAAATAAAAAGAAATGTTTTGACAGAACAATCAACCAATGGAACATCTTGCCTTCAGAAGTTGTGGGAGCTTCATCACTGGAAGTTTTCAAGAAGAGATTGGACTGCCATTTGTCAGAAATGGTGTAGGGTCTCCTGATTGGATCGGGGTTGCACTAGAAGATCTACAAAGTCCCTTCCAACTCTGTTAATCTATCTACCCTGCTCAGCAGGAGACCTTATATCATTCCAGACCAACAGTTGTCCAATGTCTTCTTAAAAACTTCCAGTGATGGAGGCAAATCATTCCACTGATTAATTGTACTCATTGTCAGGAAATTTCTTATTTCTAGACTGGATCTTTGCTTGTTAAATTTCCATCTATTACTTCTTATCCTTCCTCAGATGCTTTGGAGAATAGGTTAATCCCTTCTTCTCTGTGATAGTCCCTCAAATATTAGAAGACTGTTTTCATGTTAGCTTTACTTCCTCTCTTCAACAGATATGTTTCATTTCTGCAACCATTTATCCTATGTTTAGCCTTCAACCCCCTAAAAAAAATGTTGCTTTTCTCTGCAATAATTCTTTCCAGAGTCTCTGCATCTTTTTTGTATCATAGTTACCAAATCAGGATGCAGTATTTCAAATGTGGCCTTATCAAAGCAGTATAAAGCATAATAATACATGACCTTGATACTATTGCTCTGTTCACACAACTTATGACCACATTGGCTTTTTTAGCAGCTGCAGCATACCCTTGGCTCATATTTGAGTGGTTATTCACTAGGATTCGTACATTCATTTCTCATCACCGAATTGCATTTTGTTGAATAGTGTTCAAATCTGTCTAGATCCTTCTGGATATTGAGCCTATTTTGTAAAGTGTGACTCCATCTTGGTGTCATCTGCAAAATTAGTGAGTTCCCCTTCTACCTCCACATCTAAATACTTTTTGAAGCTGTTGATAAGAATTGGGCCCAAAATAGAAGCTTGGGGTACCCCACTCATGTTTGCCTTCATGTAGACATAATTCAATTGAGGACTATATGTTGAGAATGATTGGTCAGCCAGTTATGAATCACTCTGATGGTGATGCTATCTTATCAGGATATAGGTTTGATCTATTTTGTCAAATGACTTACTGAAGCCCATACTTTAGTAGTGTATACTATGTGTATATTATGTCCACAGCATTTCACTGGACCACTAATTTAATCACTTTGTCAATTAATGCAGTAAGATTTGTCTGGCATGGTCTGTTTTTGATAAACCAAAGATGGCTTCTAGAAATAGCTTTAAAACTATATATCAACACATGTATGGGAATACTCCAAGAGTATCAATATAAATCCCCATGATGTCTTTGTGGGTTCTGAAATTCATGCTAATGTTCCTGTAACAACAGGGCATCTGCTTCTTATTTTGAAAGATAGTGAATCTCTAACACATAGTTTTAACCTGGAAGACATATGAAGTATAAAATTGGAAATAATATATTAGAAATGGTAACAGCCAAAAGGCTTAGAGACAATGTTGGAATAATTTAATAATTTATTTTTACCAATATCCTTGGTAGTATTTGGCCAAGGTGTAGCATTTAAATATACCTAAATTAGTTTGAATTCTGTTTTTATTTTTACATGAATTCTATATCATGTGTACTCTTAATTGGTTTATACAGGATGATGTACATAGTATTCAATATTAGCAAGCAGAATAACCTTCAAAACTACCTCTTAGGAACTAGGAGATATTTATTTGAATGAAAAGTCTTTCCAATAATCTCAGAAGTAGGCTTTTGAGATGATTTATCAAGCCTGATTAGTTTGAACCTCATTAGTTTTAAACCATCCCAATTCACACACAGTGACTCCACACAGTATACCACACAGTGGCATACTACATTAAAATTCAAAGGAAAAATCCACATTTTAATAACCAACCCTTCCACCCTTTTGAATGAAATTATTTAAAGCCTTTGGCCAAAATAAATTCAATAGACTGATGATACCTTCTCAATTTTTCATTTTTATTAGATTCTAGAAAGACTAAAGAATGGTGGAACAGATGTCTATGGTAAGAAGCTGAATCCAGAAATGTTAAAAGTAATTTTACTAGATTAGTTGAATTAGGATGTAGCATACAGATAATGTATTTAGTGATTCATTAATCTATAATATGTGTAAGTTGCCTCTGTCAGCAAGACTACTGAACAAGAAGGCCATTGTATAAGAAGGAAAATAATTAAATAAATGATAATGAGTATTAAATTAGATGATTAAAGCCATATTATGAGCTAAAAGCTATTTGAAAGAAAAGGGTTTTAAGACTCTTCCAGAATCCAGGGAAAATTTCACATTTCTAGGGGCATAATATCTACAGTGTGAAACTTACTGTTGAGAAGACCAAGTTTACATACTTGTTAAACTTTGTGAAATGATTTCCAACTCAACATGCAGAGCACATGGGAAAAACGTATAGATAATAGCAATAGTACTTAGACTTGTATACTGCTTTACAATGCTTTACAGATCTCTCTAAACAGTTTACAGAGTCAGCATATTGGCTACAAAAATTTGGGTCCCCATTTTACCCACCTCGGAAGGATGGAAGTCTCAGTCAACCTTGATCCTGGTGAGATTGGATCTCCCAGATTACAGGCAGCCAGCAGCCAGCTGAAGTACCCCGTAGTACACTCTAATCACTGCAACACCATGTCATAAGACAAGGTAGATAACTTTTATTGTTAGTTTTTTATTGTGAGTAAATTTGCCCACATTAAAAATGAAATTCTGTGACTTGCTTTTAAGAGATAGTTTATATCTACCCAAGCACATACATAACACACATATACACATGCTATATACATACATATAGCACAAAACTGTTACTAAATCTAGATATTCTGGCTTGGATATCACGAAGCCTCCTCCCAGGAGGTAACAAAGAAAACAGGTCGTGAGGAGGATGTGTAATGTCCCAGATAATCCTGCGGACTCTACTTAAGAATCAGTAGTGGAATTCAAATTTTTTAACAACCAGTTCTGTGGGCGTGGCTTGGTGAGCGTAGTTTGGTGGTCATGTGGCTGGGTGGGTGTAGCCAACTTGATGTCACTCATGTCAAGGGGCGCCTTGCTGACCTCTCTTCGCCTCAAAGACCTCAACGAGATACAATTTCCCTATTTATTTATTACTACTGAGCATCCAAAATACACTATTTTATTCTGTGTATATATGCCATATGTGTACATACATATTATAGAGTGTGTATAGGCATGCAAAAAGATACATTATCTACTATGCAGTGGTGGGATTCAATTTTTTTTACTACTGGTGGCTTGGTGGGTGTGGCAGGTGAAGGATACCGTAAATGTCCAGTCAGAGACAGTATTTGCCGGTTCTCTGGACTACTCAAAATTTCCACTACTGGTTCTCCGGAACTGGTCAAAACCTGCTGAATACCACCTCTGCTACTATATATTACTATACTGTATATATAGTGTCCAGAGAGAAAGGGGGTAGGGAGATAGGGGGGAGGGAGGGAGGGGGAGAAAGTGGGGGGGAGAGAGAAAGAGAGAGCAAGAGAGAGAGCGTTCTTCTAAAACAATACACATTCAGCCTCACTTACTGTGTTTGGAAAAACATACCCAGAATCCACTTTGTGCCACACATTTAACTATAACTTCTGTATATTAGAACATTGCATACACTTTCAGATGTTCTTCCCTAGCCTGCACATGACTGTTAGGGGCAGGAGATATCATGGATTGAGTAAATGTGATGAAACTCACTTAAAACACTCTTGCTTAGCAACCAAAATTTTGGGCTTAATTGTGATCATAAGTCAATTGTTGTCATTATGATTTAAAAAGAGTAAGCACAGTTGATTGATAATAATGGTTAGCCATACACTAACCATGAGTGAAATAAAAAAAATTGTGTTATCATTCATATTCTCTGAAAAATGGCCAAGAAATCATAAATTCTGCCAGGGTATGTAAACTTACGAGCACAACTGTAATTTACATGATATACTTGGATTCTAGCTTATTTTACTGTTTTTATACTATATAGCTATGAAAATTATTTTGAAAATTAAGCAAATTCAATGAGGTGGAGATATGATAGTTTATTTGTGATTTTAAAAATACATTGACTGCTATAAATACGTAAGCAATCACTTAAAGATTCAAACATCAAGAGGACAAGAACAGTCCTATGCTGAAATATCATTCCCAAGACATATCAAACCTTAATATATCATACAGTGAACCTAAAACATGATTTAAATAGTTCACAAGAAGTCACAGAGCTGAACAAGATGGATGAGTCATGGCTAGATACAAGCCTACCTAAAGCATTTATTCATCCTCTATTTATAGTAAGCTGTACATCAAAAGTGTTAAAAATGCAACTTATAAATTTATCCATTTCCTTCTTTCAGCTGACAACTGTTGCACCCAGCATGTTCAATACATCAAATGATAAGTTCCAGGAGATTTTTAGAAGCCAGGGCTAACCACCCAAGAATATAGCATTTGCTGTTTCTTGCAACTTTATCATATGACTTGCGATTTCTGGCATTTCATCTGATGGAATGCTTCAGCTTCCGAAATCAGAAAATAGGAAAATCTATTTTTTGCCTTATTAAAAGAAGAGACACTGACATAAATTACTGATTTTCTAGTAATTAGTAAATCTATAATAAAATTAGTAAATTATTTATTTTGCCTGAAATTCCATTCATGTCCACTATCATATATTAATTCTAGATTTTGTGTAGGTCAGAAAGGAGATTTAAAGGAAATCTACATAGAGGTAATGATAAAATTCTGTGAAAAATTGTAAGGAAAGGGAAAAAAATTACAAGTTTATTTTCACTTAGTAAATGTAATGTATCTTTTCATTTGAAAAGATACCTAAGCAACATACAGCAATACATGCTGCTTAGCATAGAATATTTTGCAGTGAAATTGTCCCTTTCTACTGTGTTCAGTATTTTTTCATAAATAACTGAGCAGTCTCTGCACTCTATGCATTTTTCATACATTAAAAATGTACTGCATTTAATGAATATAACTAGTATGTGACTCGTTTAGCAAATTGCATTGCAGAATTTTCTACCAGAACAGTGTGGCCCTTCTCTTCTTTGTAGTTAAAAAAAACTTTTTTGTGACTGACACCAGCAGTAAATGTAAGTATAAAATTGCTGTTGATACCAAAACAGATCTTTTGAGTCTAAGATTAATAGAGTACTTCAAATACATAGGAGTTATTTCTTCATAATATGAGAATTTGTTTGGTATTCTGTCTTGCTGATAGAACAGTTCATTTAATGACTATCATGAGCTGTTAAAGATGAACAAATCTAAAAGTTAATGTTATTGCCTGCAGGCCAAAAAGATACTAGATTACTGTGATTCGGCATGTCTATGATTGGGCATGATCAACTTGAATGATTCTATCATTTCTTAATCATCATCACCTCCATTAATGACTTTATAATTATAGTATGTTTTAATGATTCAACTGCTATTGCCATTATATCCAACTTTTATGGTCCATACCAATACTCTAAGACCCATTACTAATATCCAATTCATTGTCCAGTGTTTCTTGGGTGAAGAAAAACATGATTATTAGAGATGGTCTACCTTCAATTTTCTCTCTCTCTCTCTCTCAATCTCTCTCTCTCTCACACACACACACATACACACACACGCACATGCACACACACACACACACACACACAGAGCTGTGTTCTTCCAATGATCTTCACCTGTCTGATACCACAGACAGGTATATAAGTTTTTTTCAAGCTTGATGTTACTGATCAAATAAATCAAAAGAGCATGGAAAAATAATTTTGATTAATAAAACCAGTTGAATCATTTAAATGTCCTACATATGATGCCCAAATACTAGAGGAAATACAAATCTTTATCTGGCTCTAGAAGTATGTTATAGTTGGCACTTAAGAAGCTTCTCTGTGGAGTACATTTCACTGATTAATGTGCAGATATGCCCTATTTGAAGAGTATGAAATCAGGCTTTGTTACCCAAGTGGGAAAATGAATCACTGCTGAGAAGCAACTTAAACTCTTCTACTACATTTGAATTTATGATGCATTCTTCTTCCAGTTAGAATTTCTTGTTCCATATACCATGGAAATCAGCTTTTTCTCCAAAAGTATGTATGTATTTATTGAACAATATTTGTCATTCCAGTCCATAAACACTGTTAGCAATTTGCAAGAAGGAACATTAAACCAGAACAGAAATAATAACAAAATAAAAATATGATAAGTATAATTATAAATTATGATGGTTATTTTAAGTAACACTTGTTATCATTTATATTATCATATAATTTATATGTTCTTAATTCTTAATCAACTGAAAAATTAACAGTTTATTTCTATCTCCTTTTCAAACTCTAATTCCACAATATTAAAATCATGTGATAAAAAGACAGTACTTTCCTTTAGAAAAATCTAGTTGGTTTTTTTCCACACAAGAAAACAAGGTCAGGAGCACTCTGAATTAAACTTATTCTACAACTAAAACTTTTTATTTGCTATTCTGCTTTTGCCCAATATTAGTGCTAATATTTCTTAAGAGTTTATTGCTCAATCATACATAGTGCTTCTCATCTCCAAAAGCAACTGGAAAATGCTTCTGGGTAGATTTGGGCTAAAATTTTCAGGCATTTTCTAAGAAAATGTAAAAATAAGCCTGTGATTTTTCTTTTTCTCTTTTTTTTTTAAAAAAAGCCATCATGCAAAACTTTCTCCAGCTAGCCTTTACAATTATTTGGTTTTGGCTTATATTTTTCCTGACAATTCATTAAAATGATCTAGTTTTTTTAAAAATTAGGTTATATAGAGTCTAGATTTTTTTTACATGGAAAAATACTGTATATATTTATCTAAGGTCACACATATTCTTATATCTAAGGACAACATTTACAGATGAAGATCAAGTACCTTAGATATACCTAAATGTAAAATCAGATGAAGTCAGTTATAGTTATATTTCAGTTAGACTGTCTCTTCAGCATATTGTCTAAAGAGACAGTTTAAAATGGTATTTTTAAGTACACAAATTTTTTTTTGAAGAACTTAATAAAATAACTGTAAAATTCATCTGGCAAGGGAAAAAAACCTAGAATAAACTTAAAGGCAATGCAGGATATGAAGAGCAAGGGAGGGCTGGCACTTCCAAGTTGGGAATTGTATTATAGTGCAGCCTCTTTAGTATGGTTGAAGGAATGGGTGAATTTAACCAATAAGAGAATATTATTCTTAGAAGGCCATGACTTGCAGAGGGGGTGGCATGCTTTTTTATGGGATGTTGGGAAAACTAGCCAGAAATATTTTCACAGACACCTAATCAGAGATTCATTATTGACTAACTGGAAGAAAATACGGAAAAAACACTATTTAAAAATACCAATTTGGATCTCAACAATGGAGGCAATGATTCACCCAAATAATCTGGATATTACTAAAATGATTAAATATAAGGACCTATTGGATACGCCAGGAAATCTGAAATCGTGGCAAGAACTTCAAGATCAGGGATTAAAAATTGATCAGTGGGCATATCTTCAAATTCAAAGTAGATATAAACAGGACAAGAAAGAATTTGGAATTAACAATAAACTCCAGCAATTAGATAAAATTTTATTAGGATCAGGCAAAAAAATTTTTTTTATAATTATTTATTAGAAGTAGAATTAGAAGAAGAAGTTGTAAAAGGAAACCTGATAGCCTGGAATAGGAATATAGGATGTAGTATCACCATAACAGAATGGGAAAAGGGCTGGGGTAGAAATAATAAAATTACAAAATCGGTAGCATACAAAGAAAATGCCTATAAAATGTTTTATAGATGGCACCTTCCTCCTTCGAGATTAGAAAAGATGCACCCCAATATGAGTCCGAAATGCTGGAAATGCAAAAAAAAAAAACTTTCTTCCATATGTGGTGGTCCTGTACAGAAGCTCAAAAATATTGGCAGAAAATTAGCAATTGGCTGGAGGAAATGACAAGAGAACAGATCGAATTCAAACCAGAGTCCTTTCTATTAGGAATCTTTGATAAACAAATACCATAAAAAGTGAAATATATAATAATACATATTTTGACAGCAGCCAGATTGGCTTTTGCACAATGTTGGAAACAGCCTCATGTTCCATCAGAGGAGATGATTATTCAAAAAATTTCAAGTTGTGCAGAAATGGACAAATTAACCTTGGCATTAAAAATAGAGACACTTCAATATACTACAACAGCTGGAACTGCTGGTACAAATGGATAGACCAAAGATAGATTTCACACTAAAAGGCAAAAGAGCATAGGATAGAACCATAGTAGTGATATACAGATATATGTAAGGATTAAGTGTTTATATGGCATAAAATAAGGATAAAAAGGAGGTCTCACAAACTGTTGAAGATGAAAATGTTTTTAATTGTTTTCTATCTTTTTCTTTCTATTTTCTTCTTCCTTTCTTCCTTTCTTTTTCTCTCTTACATTTATGTACGTGTTGTTGGTTTGTTTTAATTGTAAAATCAATAAAATTTATTTAAAAATAAATAAATAAAATGGCATTTATTTGAGATGGCAAACCCAAAAACCAGGCTTGCTCAAGATGTTGTAATAAGCTTCATGGTTCTGAGCCCATGTTTTTAGGGGTTTTAAAATAAACACTTAATACTTTAACCACTACACTACACTGGCCTCCATGTCCACCAATAGAACCATTCTTCATGAACAAATAGAGATGCTTCAAACATTCAATAAAAAAGAAAGGAACCATTTCCTTTATTCAATTCTCTATCTCATCAACTTCATTTATCTATTATATCTCATCCAGCAAATGTGAGCGTATGAAGACAATGTTTTCCATTGATTCAGGCTGGGGACAGCCCAGTTTACAGTCACAGTTTTCTCCTATTTGTTCTGTGCAAACAATTGTTTGCAGTCAAATATGTGTTGGCATGCATCTCAGAATCATTTCAGTAAAGTTCTCACTGGCTGAGTTTTCGACTGATTTTAGTGTACAGGACAAAATGGGAAAATAGTGATCAATTGCATTAAATTATTTCTTTTTTAAAAGTTTTTTAAAAGTATGATAAATAGAAGTTATAATTCTGGCAATTTATCATTTTAAATGTTCAATATTGGGTAGATTTATCCAAAAAAGGAAGATTATAATTGGTGGTTTTGCCATCTCATAAAGTAATTTATTTGAAGCAATGCATCTGTTTTCAAACTGTAAATTTAAATTTAAAGTTAAATTGCTAATTTTGAAGTTATTTACTTCAGTTCAAACTGTTATTCATTTATAGACCCTGTGAATTTGCCTCTACTGTCTGTTAAGTGTTATCTTAATGAGTTTTGCAAGGAAAAGAGAGGAAAAAAACACATTTATTAATGGTGGTCATGCTGCATGAGAAAAGAAACAAAATTGGATGAAAATCTTTAATAGCTACTTTGAAATTATTGTGTTCCTCACCTCTTTGTAGAAGAGCTTCTGTCGATTGTATATTTAATAGCTGATCTGTATTTTGGAGATGAATTTAGAGTTTAATAATTAACAGTTTTCTTCCTTTTTAAAGATCATATATTCCACCACTTCGAAGTACAATGGAAAAATCTGATCCAAAAGAAGATAATAAAAGAAAATAAATATTATGCATTTTCCTTGTTCTTTGAATGTAGAAAAATTGCTGGTGCAGCAATTACTCTGCAAACCTGGGAACACATAACACAATCTATACATTTGGACTAGATGACCTACAAGGTCCCTTCCAACTCTGATTATCTGTTATCTACATTATAAACATAC
Organism: Notechis scutatus; assembly: GCF_049901735.1. Classification (NCBI taxonomy): domain Eukaryota; kingdom Metazoa; phylum Chordata; class Lepidosauria; order Squamata; family Elapidae; genus Notechis; species Notechis scutatus. Next base: position 73,394,753 of record NC_142025.1, on the reverse strand, counting down.
AAAGTGAATAAAGGCAAACATGAGAACATTCACAATAATAGTATCTTCTTAAATAGCATCAGTTTACCATAGGGCAAACCCCTATTAAATATTCAATTCTCTCCTTAGTGAAATTAGAACTTTATGAGGAGTGTATCCCAACTGGATCCTTTTAACATGACTGTTGTTGGAATTGTGGGCTTTTTTTGATAGCTTCCTCTGTCATACAGAAAGCTCTCCTGAATTTGAAAGTTATTGTGCCTAGGGCTTTCCCAAGCTGGGTTATTTTCAGTTATTTTAAAGAAACCTGCTTTCAAGTCTTCTACACAGAAGTCCCCTGTGCATCATGCCCTGCCACATACATTGGACAGACCAATAGAAGAATAAGTACCCACCTGCAGTAAATGCAGTAAAAAAAGCTGGAACATACTTCCTCACTAGTCCAACACATGAAAGCCACAGGTCATAGCATCAACTTCAATGGCACCAAAACCCTAGCCACTATAGAAAACCCCAGCTACAGAATTATCAGAGAAGCCATAGAGATTGAAAAAAGACCTGAAAGCATGAATAGAAGAGATGACTCCACCAGACTGTCAATTATCTGGAAGCCTGCACTCTCAAACAAAAAAAATCTCCACACCACAAGCCAGCCAAACACCTGGGCACAAACAGACTCTCCCTGATACCTCCAGCTCAAACACACCCCAACCAGGCACCCAGATGAAACCTAGCTTCCTAATAAATGATAGCTGTCCATTTACTCGGAGCCAAGCTGCACTAAAAGCCTCCAATACAGGAAACACAATGTTGCCAGCCAATCAAGACAAAAAAAGTGACAAAACAGACAGAAGATATTAGAAATACCAATCAAGCAGAACACAGCAAACTCCAAGACCAATAAACACAGACCAAGACTCCCAACCAATCAGTATGAAGAAAAAACCATTCTGGCACAGCAGTAGGTTAGCACCAAATTTAAAACAGAAACAGCTGTGAAAGCCTGACTCACAGATGAACACTATACAGAAGTATAGTGATGATGATGGCAGATGAGATTCTGCCGAAACGTTGCTACAACTTTAAAAGCACAACTATAATGACGTGGGAAAATACCCAAACAAAGCTGAATACCATACATATAAATACCTGTGAAAACTGAAGAAAACAAATATATATGTATGTATGTATGTATGTATGTATGTATGTATGTATGTATGTATGCTGACTTACAATATCCAGTAATTAGCCCAATTCTTATTCACCTTTCCTTGAGGTGGGATGGGAGTTACCTGTTAAAGATTTTTTAAAAGTCTAATTCTGCAGTCTTCAGGGTTTTTCCAAGCTTCCTTACATATTGTTCTTTTTCTCAATAGTATAATTTTAGCGAAGACAAATTTGTCAATCCTGAAGCTGGCCTGACTGAAGCCATTTTGTCCACTTCAATGTTGCCACAGTAGATCTGAGGGTCAGGGAGAGGGAATTTGAGATAGAGGGATTTTTTGTAGCTAAAACAAAATGCTTTCTCTTGGGAACCAAGGACATTCTCACAGCTGGTAGAAGAAGTCGGAGTGAAGCCACCCAGTTTTTATTTATTTATTTATTTTTGTCAATTGCTTACAAGATAATAGGTATAAGTAAAAACATAGTTATGAATACATGGATACATATAAAATATATATATATAAAAAAATAAAAGAAACAATAGGACAGGGACCGTAGGCACACTGGTGTGCTTATGCATGCCCCCTACAGACCTCTTAGGAAAGGGGTGAGGTCAATAGCAGACAGTCTAAGATTAAAGATTTTGGGGTTGTTATACTGCAAGGTGATTGGACCATATGACTGATTGCTTTGAGAAAATCTTTTACTTTTAATAAGGTGAAAAACACAGGAGTTTTCAGAGTTGGTTTTCACCAGATATGTGCCAATATGATATTTCCAATAAAAGTAATCTTTGAGGAATTCAATTTCCTTGGAGTCTTGCTTGTAATGGATTTATTACTTGGAACCCTGACATAACTACTTATATACTGCTGTCAAGAACACTGTACAGTTGTATCCATTTGATATCAAAAGCTGAGCACAACTTAAAGGTGTCTTTATCATTCTCATGAGGAATCGTTTATTGAATAATTCAACTTATTTTAAAACTGTTATTAGTACATACATTGAACATAATATCAGATCTGCCCCAGTCTGCTCCCTTAGAAAAGTAAAACTCATGAGTCCATTTAGTTGAAGCAAACGAACTTTTATTGAAAGAAACTGGTTGCATTAAAGTCAGGTAGAATCCATGCAAAACACAAAGCTATACTTTTCAAATCCCAATCCCTCCCCCTATAACAAGTCCCCTGGCCAGCCAATATGATGCCGGTATCATTATAGAAACTTTGAGGTGTGAAACTAGTAACATTTCTTTTCAGGGCAAATGGCCTTGAAGTTCCTGATACAAGCTGGTTTATTGATCTGGTCTTCTTCTGTTGTCACTTCCTTTTCCCCATTTCCCACCATTAGATACATAGGTGTGGACTTCCCCAAATGCCTCCCCTTCCTTTTCCTTGGATGGCAGGAACCCAGAAAGGCACCAGGCTGACGATAGAGAACCTGAAATGCTGTTCCCCTTGAATGTTAGTCCCGCAAAAAAAGAGAGAGAGAGAGAAAACAAGCCAAACCAGGATTAGATCATTTTGGTTTGTCAAGATATTGATTGTGGAAGTGTTTAAGGAGTTCGACAGTTTAACATGTCTGAGGTCCATTCACTGCATTTTGGAAGGGGGAAAATCTTTACATGCCACCAGGAACGAATCTTCCCATGGTGTTTGTGGGAATCCAGAATGTTTTTGACTTCAAAATGTTGCTCCCCTTTGATCATGAGAGCTCAAATGGAGGTGGTGGCAATGGGCTCAGGGGGGAGATCACCTCAGGTTTCAGCAGACTACAGTTGAAAATCAGGTGGATGCACCTGAGTGATTTGGAGAGTTCAAGTTTTACTGTGATTGAGTTAATCAGGTGTTTAATGGGAAAATGTCCAACATACTTGCGTCTCAGGTTTTTCAAGGGTTGTCTAGATTTCAAGTACTTGATAGATAAATACACCTGATCCCCTACATTAAAGTCCTTAGGCTTCATGAGTTTTTTTGTCTGATTGCTCTTCCAGCAATTTTCTAGCCACTGGCAAAATGTTTTGTAATTGGGTCACCCAGTCTTTGAGAGAGGTAATAGAGGGGGCGTCGATTCAGTTATTGAGACAAAATCTTGGCCCATGACCACTTTGGGGTTTTTTAATAAAAATACTTTATGAAACAAATTTATACAAATACAATAAGACAAACATTCTGCTTATCACAATGTAAGCAAGACAGTGTTCACTCAATCTGACATCTCTCAAATTATTGTAGAATAATCATTCACACTTATTACATTAATATACAACACAAAATTTCATCTAATTATATACTACAAACATAGTTGCATGTAACGCTGCCAATTTCTGTCATATCTTTTTATTTGACTTTATTTTGTTCCTTTCATGTCTACCTTCCAACTAACTGTACCAAAAGTTCAAGATCTCATAGTACTCTGACTCCTTGTTTTTAAGTTCCATTGACAACCTGTCCATTTCTGCACATTCCAAAGTTTTCTTTATTATCATGAAGTTGGGGGGAATATTTTTGCATTTCCAATTTTGGGCAAAGGCAAGCCTTGCTGCTGTTAATATATAGAGTATAATATATAATAATTTTTACTAATTTTTTCTTTTAAAATTCCTAATAAAAATATCTCTGGTTTCTATTCAATTTTAACTTTTGCAATTCTTCTAGCCAATTTCTAATTTTCCGCCAATATTTTTTTGCTTATGGGCAGGTCCACCATATATGGTAGTAGGTTCCCTGCTCATAGCCACATTTCCAACAGCTTGCTGAATTATTAGGAAACATTTTTATGAGTCTCGCTGGCGGTAAGTGCTAGTGATAAAATATTTTATATAAGTTCTCCTTATAAGTTGCTGACAGAGTTAATTTATAATTTATTGTCCATAGGTTTTCCCAATCTTCCAAACTGATACTGTATTCAAAGTTTTTGGCCCAGGTTATCATTGTTTCCTTCACAGTTTATCTATGTTCTGTATCTTTGTTCTGTATCTTTGTTCCTGCCAGGTCACCAATATTCTCTCTGACATCAGCCATCTAAAATTCACTCCTTTCTCTCGCTCTCTGTAAAATCTCTGTTTTTGTTGCTTTCTTGGTAAATTTCATATGGACCTGTCCAGGAAATCTATTTGTCATTGCATATCTAGTGTGGATTCTAAATATTTCATCGATCTCAGCCAAAATTTTCTCTTTGGCCACCTCCAAGGTCTCCATCAACAGTTCTGCCATTATCTTTGCTAAATTCTCTCCCATTTCTTCTTTCATATTTGGAATCTCAAATAATAATCTGCCCTATTCATTTTTAATATATTATTGTTCATTCTTTATTTTGATCTGCTAATATGAGTCTATAATCAAGCTCTTCCACTCTTTTTTCTGTTAGTTCAACTTTCTCTTCTACTTTTTTGTATATGTTGTTCATTTTTCACCATCATTTGTTGAAAGTTCTCTACTTTTTCATCCACTGTCTCTACTTTCTCTTCTACTTTCCCCTATCCTTTCCTTCAAATCTTCATATAGAGCTTGTATCATGGTTTTCAATTCCACTCACATCACATTAGCCTTCTCCTGTTGAAGCATAGCATCCAAGGTTCTTTGCCCATATCAAATTCTGTACCTGTCAATAGTGGTGTCCCCCAAGGCAACGTGAGACAATCATACTCTACATAAATGACCATTGTGATCACATTAAGAGCAACTGCGTTCTCTTCGCTGATGATGTAAAGCTGTTCAATACCACAGACAATATTGCTACCCTTCAAAAAGATCTTGATAGGACACTCCCAATTTTGACCATTTGTTGTCTGTTTGACAGGAATGCTTCTATCCAGTTATGCAGTTGTCCAGAGATACCATAAGATTTTAGTTTTAGTAGTAGTTTGTCGTATACCACTGAATCAAAGGCTTTACAAAAGTCTATGTAGATTGCGTCTATTGCTTTGCCCTGATTGAGTTGTGTAGTCCATATGTTTTTGCAGTGTAAGAGTTGCAGATTACAGGATAGTTTTTTTCTGAAACCAAATTGTTTATTAGAGAGTAGGTTGTTTGTCTCTAAGTGGAGGATAATGGATTGGTTAATAATTGATTCCATGACTTTACAGGTGACGCAGCATAAGGAGATTGGTCTGTAATTTTCAACTAGGCTGGGCTCTCCCTTTTTGAAGATGGGAATGGCTGTGGCTTGTGACCATAGTTTTGGCCAGGAGCTGCTCCTGAAAGATTTTTCAAAGATTATGCTTAGAGGTTTGGCTATGGCAGTGGATAGCTTTTTTAAAGAAGTAGGCACATATTCCGTCCGGTCCAATAGATAGGGATGGTTTTAATCACAAAGTGCTTTTTCAACAATGTCTTCTGTAAAATCGATATGTATTAGATCATTGTTGTTATCTGTGGTTTGACTAGAAAATACTGGGCATGATCCATTGCTGTTTACAAATACTGAGCCAAAGAATGTGTTAAAAAGATTTGCTTTAATGGTGTTGTCGTTGCAGTCTTTATCATTAGGTCCTATCAGGGGTGGGATGGACCTTGAGTCTTTTAGTTTGTTGTTTACAAAATTGTAAAAAGTGCGGGTGGAATGGGTGCGTAGAAGGTTTTCCTCTTGTTTCATGTGATAATTGATGCATTCAGTCTTTATCTGGTGGCATAAATTTTTGTATTGGCTTTTGAAGTTGGCAATGTGACCAGATTTGTTTTTCCGCCAGAGTGATGTCTTTTTGGATTGAAGTTTCCTTATTGTTATGGGTAATCTGGTTTTTTTTTTATTTTGTTTTGGGAGTTGTTATTGGTACATATAGTTTGATGACTCTTTTGACTTCAAGTAAAAATATGTTGTAATGGTCTTCAACAGTATTGCATCCAGTGAATAGAGAATGCCAATCAAGGGATGAGAGATCGTTGTCTATAAGATCATAGTTGGCTATTTTGAAGTTATAATTGGGGATTATGTCATTGTGATGATTTTTGTGTGGGCGTATGTTGAGACAAAAGTCAATCATATTGACTTCTGGTTTGAGCCTCTTCGCGGACAAACCGAAACCGTGATTATGCGCGGTTTCGATCCGTGCTCACCGCTGGAGCACCCCAAGCTGGCTGGTTTCAGGGCTAAGTCACCCCATAGAGGTGGTGAAGAGCGGGGAGACCACCAGCAGGGTCAAGGAGAGCCGCATATCTCCTCCTCAGTTGGCCATTACTCCCTTTCCCGAAGGCGGTTGCAGCAGTGGTCAAAAATGGCCACCTCAAAGAAGAACTCAACTGGAAAAGAACGTGCAGGAGGAAGATAAGAAGAGAAAGTTTTGGTTGACCAGGTTAAACTGCAAAAGCAACAACTAAGGTACCCTGGAATTTAAACTAAAAAAAAAAGTAACATTGTTCCCAAAGAAGATTTTGAAGCAGCGAAGGAGAGAGAAAAGGGAAAGGATTTGGTTTTTTTTCCTTCTCTCCTTTTCTCTATACTGACAGCTAAGAGATCTAAATAAGAAATTGGAAAAAAAAATCCACTTTGACATCAATAGGCATTTAAGCTGAAAATAAAATGTCAAAGGGATAATAAAGATTTCTGGATACTTAAAACCTTTTAAAAGTAGGAAAGGAGAGAAAAAGAATAAAAGGGCAGGATCTGGAAAAAAGGGAGGAGACTGCCTGGAATTAAAAGGAATTTACAGTAAAACCTCAACAAGACTTCTAAAAGATACATTTTAACTAAAACTTGGCTACAAAATAGTAGAACCCCAGGAAGAGAAAGTGGGAAAAAGAAGCATGAAGAAACAGCTTGGGAGTATTTGGATTATTTGGTGATCTCTGGATTTTTGGTTATTGCATTTGAATGACTAAAATCAATCAGGTGGTTGTTTAAAAGTGTTTTAAAATGGCACTACTTCTCGATGAACTGAAAATGGAACTTAAAAAGTACAAAGAAGATGCACAAGAAGGGAGAAGTTCTTTTCTTTTTGGCTTCGTATTTCAATTCTTAGAAATGGAGATCTCGAACAATAAGAAACAACAAGAAATGCCTGCAGAACAAGAAGACTGGGACAAAGAAGAAGCCATCTTTAATGAACAAGTAATTTTATGTGGGGGGGAAGAAAAGCGGGGAAAGAGAATGAAAAGTTTAAGATTTGAAAAAACAACCAAGAAAAGGAATAATAACTTGAAAAATAAGTATAATATTAGAAAGCAACAGAAGAGAGGAATACAGAAGAGAGAATTAGAACTAGAGAGACAAGGGGGTAAAAGGGGCAGGGAGAAGATGAGAGGGAAGAAGGAAAGGAAAAGAAGTTATAAAGGACAGAAACAAGATATGGGGAAACAGGGCCTATTTAGAGATAATGGGTGAAAATTTAATTGAAAAAGGGATTCTGCAAAGGTACATAAGATAGTATTGTTATATTGGAAATAGAAATAATTTTAGAAAATATGAAACAATGTTTGACTAAAATGATGGATAAAATATTCACTGTAATGTAGTGGAATGTTTGTTAATAAATAAATGAATTAAAGTGAATGAGATAATTAAATTAGGAAAAGATGAGAACATTTTAATTATTATTAATGATTTATAAAAATATAAGTGAGAAATATGGAAAAAAAGAGAATTAATTACGGAAAGCTTATACGTGTTCCCAAGGAAGTATGATATTTAATTGAAAAGTAATGTTAAAGATGTTAAGACTTTAATGAATATTAATGATAGAATTGAATTGGAATGGAATGAGTGTTTTAATTACATATATTTATAATCACTTTTTAAGAATATAGTGTGTATTTTAAGAATGTACCAAGCAGAATTCAATTGGAAGTTATGTATTATATTGAATGTTATAACCTCAAGGTATATATTGAAGCTTAAATAAGAGTTGAATGGGTAAAATTAAAAGATATAAAGGTGTCATACTCCAATTAGTAACTACAGGAGAAAATTTGTTTAATGAGAAAAAAAAATATGAAATTGAAACAGGACAGACAAAAGTATAAATATAATTATTTGAATTGATATGAGATAATTAAAATAAAATTGAGAAAATTAAGAGGAGAAAAACTATGTAGAAAATGTAAAACAGTAATAAGATATGGAATAGAACATAAAAGTGAGCATGAAATTGAGTTTGTGTCTGTATGAAGAAGTGTAACCCGGGACCATGCTATTTTCAAAAAAAGATGTTTTATTTGTATTATGTTTTTTTTTTTGTGAAAAACCAAATAAAATTTTCAAAAAAAAAGTCAATCATATTATGGTCACTGTTGGAAAAGGGTTCTTTAGTTTGTATTCCATAAATTAAATTCAAACTATTGCAGAAGATGAGATCGAGGCAGTTGTTAAGTCTAGTATTGTTGGTTATTAGTTGTTCCAGTCCCAGATTTGTAACAGCATTGTAGAAGGTTGTGTGTATGGGTTCAGTTGTACATTTGTTTAGAGTCCAGTCAATATGAGGTAGATTGAAGTCACCAAGAAAGATAAAAGCGTGTGGGCAGGATGTTGCCTGTGTTAATAGTGAATTTAGCTTGTTTACATGTTTGATGTCATAATCAGGTGCTCTGTAACATAGTAAGAATTGAAATGTGATATTTAAGGGTAGTTCACAGATGATGGTCTCAGGAAGAGCAAGCTCCTGGGTATCTTGGATGTTTTTTAGATGTAAGGACTTTTTATAGAAGATAGCAACACCACCTCCTCTACGAATTTCACGATCTGATTGGTAAACATGATAGTCTCTTACTGTGATAATGGAGACAGGGAGAGATGCGTTGAGCCATGTTTCACAGACAAATATGATGTCGAATTTAGCCATATTTATTAAGAGGACAAATTCAGGTATTTTATTCACAAGGCTTCTTGCATTGAGTAGCTTGCATTTAAGTCCATCTGTAGTTGGAATTGAGGTAGTTAGGGGCATGTATGCCTAGTCTTGGGTGATGGTGGATTGGTTGAAGTAGGGTTGTGGTTGAAGGTTAAAGCTGAGTTGCGGGTTGTGTGACTTACTTTTGATACAGTCAGCACGGTAGTCAATGTACAGGTCCTTCTCTCCATTATCTAGATGTTTTTTGAGTTCTGTGCAGAGTAAACGGGAGCGGCCACGTTGCTGTATGGTTAGGTCAGGTCGAGAACAGAGGTTCTTATGGTTGGTGTTGCTTTTGGCAAGTGAATTTATAGTATAAATGAATTTACATTTGCTTGATTCATTTTTGCAAATGACCCTGCAGAAGCATGGGGCCACAGAGGCGTCTCTGTTTTTGAGCTCTCGGCCAATGCGGGAAATGTCAAGTATTTCATCAGGGGAGATGGTTGATGCTTAATCATCACTGATGATGTTGCGGACAGTTGTGATGTTATCATTGTCATTGATGTCCTCTAGACCAAATAAAATGGCATTTGGAAGTTTCCATTCGCGCTCAACAGCTTCTCTGATGAGGATTGGGATATCATTATTTATCTGATTTATGTTTTTTGTGGATTGGGTTGTGGTTGTTGGATAGAGATGTGGTTTGTAGCTATTGGATGTTCAGGTTTTTGCATTGCCTTTTTTTTCAAGGTTGGATAATCTTTCTTTTAAAGCATCCAGGGATCCTACTATGATGTCAAGGGATGTTATTCGCATTTTTATGGTATCAACTCTTTGAAACAGATCCAGTTTGGGTCTGCATGATTTGCAGAGGCATGGAAACTCATTGGATGATTCTAGGTATTGAATCATTTGCTCAGGTAATCCCAAGCAGCCATGATGAACGTATTTGTTACATAGAGAACATTTGATGGAATTTTCATTATCCTTTAGAGTTTTATAGCATTTAAGGCATGTGCAGGAGTCTTGTGGTTCATTGGTGGGGATTACTTTCTCTTTAGGTTGTAGTTTGGCATTGGATTCTTTTCTTGCCATGGTAGGTTTGTTAAGATGGTACGTTGATTAAATTACTTAATGAAACAATTTTGGGTAATCAATATAGCCAATATCATACCAATCAATCAATTGCAATAATCTCTCTAGTCAAATAATTTTGCTAAGCAACAATCAGCCTAATCAATTAATTACACTAATCGCTAATCAATTAATTACACTAATCATTGATCACACTGTTCAATTAAATTCACTAAATCACTAATTTTACTAATCAATTAAATTACATGAATCTTGATCTTTAAAAGTAATCAGTAATCACACCATTTGCACTAAACACTCTAATCACACTAATCAATTAAAACAATAAATCAATTAAGCCATTAATAAATTATTTTATAGAAATTGATTATCTAATCATTGATATAGATAATGAGGTAGAAAAGTTGTAAGTTTTGAGGTAATGAATTAATCAGTGTTTGATTACAGTAATGAGGTAGTATTGAGAGTCTGCAAGGAAAGGGTTAATTGTTTTACTAGCATCTGTTATTTACTGGGTGGGAGGAATTTATTGCTCCAATGGCTGCTGCTATTACGCTGTAAACAATAGGCTGTAACAGGATGTTCGAAAGCATGCTGGATTATTGAAAGAGAGCAAAACTTGCTGAATTAAAACACTTTAACTACAATCAGTATGTCTCTGAATAAGATTGTTTTCCAATAGTTTCCCAAAGTTCTTCAAGTTGAGTAGTAGTAAAAATACAGTCCAGAAATTTGGGTTAACCAATCCAATCTGTCCTTTACTTTTAAAGTTACTTCTGCCTGCAATATCTTTTTTTTCTTTACTAAATCTGACAGTCACTCCCAATCGTTAATTGCAGCTAATTTCCTCCCTTGAGTCCCACTTTTCAAGGAAAATTCCACTGCAGAAATTGGAGTGATTCTTACCAAGACTAAGCACGCTGTTACAAGATCTTTCTTTTCTTTTTCACTTCCGTCTCAGCTGCCTTCCCAGCTTCGATTCAGCCATGCTGGCAGTTCTCTTTTTAGTTCAGATGGAGGTGTTTTCTTCGGGTCAGTCGAGGAGACTCTCTTCTCCTCGCGACCACCGAAGCATCCCTCTGCTTTACCACCTGTCCAGGGTGACTTTCGGCTCCTAAGAGCCTCAGGGCTTGAAGAAATCGGCAGGACTTCATGGAACTGCTGCTCTTGCACACTTTTTTCTCCCCCCACTTGGAAGCCCCAGGCTTGAATTGCTCACCATGCAGATCTGAGTGCTGATGAGAACATGCGGCATGGTCCCTTCAGCACCCACCAGGGTGTTCAAGGTGGCCGCTGCAGCTCCAGAAGACATTAGGTATTATACAAAATGTTATCCAAGGTTGCCTAATGGAACAATACTTTCCAATTATGAAATCTCCCAAAAGTTCACCTAACTTTCCAAACATGCAGAAAGTCATCTTCAAAGCTTTTTTTAAAAGGTTAAGAGGATTTGCTTCTTCTAATTATCCAAGGGGCATTTTTTTTTCATAAGGTAGGTTCTGTCCACAACCACTAATCCTATGATATGATATTGTGTAATAGAAGAGACATAGTGTATGCCCTCTGTGCTGGACTTGGTGACCAACCAACAAACAAACAAAAAACATTGGAACGAAGGCAAATAACAAATAACCCTGTGCCATATAGATCTTTACAGGTGGTAATCAGCAACTTGAATTACACCCAGGCATCTACTGGAGGCTAGTGCAATTTGCAGAGCAAGGGTGTTATTGAAAAATGCAAAATAATTACCCAATTTGTGTATTCTGGCTTAGCACCATCTTCCTAGTACTTTTCAAGAGCATTCCCATTACTGCATTACAATAATCCAAATGGAATTTAATTAAGGCATGAATTGCCATAAGCAGATCTCCTAACCCAGAAATAGATGCAATAGCACAAATATTCCACCCTAGCCACCATTTCTTTGAGCAAAGATGTGAGTCCAGGAAGATTCTCCACATATCCCACCAACTCTTATTGGGGAACTGTACTTCAGAACAGAGTTAAGTATAAAAAATTTCAAAAGTCAGAGAGCTCTAAAACCCACAGCCATTTAGCTTTGCCAGGGTTGAGTTAGAGTGTGTTCTCCCTCATAGAGAACCTTGGAACTTCTAGGCACCTGGAAAGGACCTAAGTTAGCTTCTCTTGGTGGGTCAAGAATAGAAATGTACTACTGGACATAATCATGCTTGAATTAAATTTCATTCCAATTGATGAACAGTGACACCAACTCCTAAGTAGCTTCCTTAAAAGTAATTTTCTATTAATATAGAGATATCCCAAAGGTGCTTTTCTTTTTCAAGAGGCAACTGGACTTTCTGTTTTTTCTTTGAAGTGTTTTTTTTCTCATTCAAGAATATTCTGACTGGATGGCGGGGAATGGAATAATTTATATTCCTTACAGACATCTGGTTTTTTTTGTTTGAAAGAGGAGTTAAAGAGACCATATATGTCAAAGTTGAATAGCCCTCTCTCAACAGAGGGGGGTCTACAATCTACAACACAGTCCTTTCAACAGTTCCAAGAAGGCTCCACACCAATTTGCACCACTCAGGTGACCACAGATAAACCTCCAGGTGACCCTAACAACCTGCTAAAAGAATGCAAATGACCAGCTGTCTGCAAGGAGTATAAATCCTTCCATTCCTTACCATCCAGTCAGAGCTGAAGAAGTTTCTTGGATGAAAAATGAAATGTCTTCAGATAAAAAAACAGAAAGTCCAGTTGCCTATTGAGAAAAAAAAACACTTGGGACAACTATGACCTGGATGACTGAGAATCTCTATAGACATTCATATAGAGCAGGGGTGGGCAAACTTTTTGGCTCGGGGGCCGCATTGACTTTTAAAATTTGACAGACGGGCCGGGTCAGCAAAAGATTTTTTGGGAATCGCCCCCACCCTTCCCCCTCTTCTCCCCCTTTCCCTCCCCTCGGAGGCCCCTGAGTCAATAGTTGCTACCGCCAGCGCTGCTCGCGCGGCTCCAGTCCCACGTTGCCTCGGGAAGGGAAAGGCAAAAGGAAGAGCCGCGGCGGTGCTTTGCAACGGAGCAGCGGCACGGAGGCTCAGGCTCAGCGGCTCCTGGTTTTGCCTTTTCCTTCCCAAGGCAACGCGGGACTGGAGCCGCACGAGCTGCGCCCGGCGGTAGCAACTCCTGACAGCCCCAGCCGGACACCTGAGCGGAGTCCGGGCGAAACTGCCTGTTGCTGCTGCCGGAGCACCGCCGGTCGCCTCCTCCAAGCAGCCCGCCCGCCCGCCGGGCTTCCCCTCTGCCGCACGGCTCGGGGCCAGGCGCGAGCGCCCGCGAGTTAAAAGGAAGCCGAAAGTTGCTGGGAAGTTGCTCGGGTGCTGGGAGCAGGCTTTTAAAGTGCCGCCCGAGCAAAGTTTAAGCAGCCCGCCCGCCCGCCGGGCAGAACCCTTCCTGCTCCTCGGCGGGAAGACGCTCCAGCCTGCAAACTTTGCCTTTGCAAAGTTTAAGCCTGGAAGCCCGGAACCCAAGCAACTTCCCAGCAACTTTCGGCTTCCTTTTAACTCGCAGGCGCCGTGCCTGGCGGAGGAAGCCCGGAGCCTCCTCCAAGCAGTCCACCCGCCCGCGGGCTTCCCTCGCCGCCGCGCGGTTTGGGGCCAGGCGCGGCGCCCGCGAGTTGCAAGGAAGCCAAAAGTTGATGGGAAGTTGCTCGGGTTTCCGGGGCTTCCAGGGCTTTGCAAAGGCAAAGTTTGCAGGCGGGAGCGTCTTCCCGCCGAGGAGCGGAAGGTTCCGCCCGGTGGGCGGGCGGGCTGCTTGGATCGGGCTGCTGTGCGGCTCGGGCGAGGCGCAGCGCCCGCGAGTTAAAAGTTGCTGGGAAGTTGCTCGGGTGCTGGGAGCAGGCTTTTAAAGTGCCGCCCGAGCAAAGTTTAAGCAGCCCGCCGCATCGCCGGCGGAACCCTTCCCGCTTCTCGGCGGGAAGACGCTCCAGCCTGCAAACTTTGCCTTTGAAAGCCCTGGAAGCCCCGGAAACCCAAGCAACTTCCCAGCAACTTTCGGCTTCGTTTTAACTCGCAGGCGCTTGTGCCTGGCAGAAGGGAAGCCCGGAGCCTCCTCCAAGCAGCCTGCCCGCCCGCCCGCCGGGCTTCCCTTCCGCCGCGTGGCTCGGGGCCAGGCGCGAGCGCCCGCGAGTTAAAAGGAAGCCGAAAGTTGCTGGGAAGTTTCTCGGGTGCTGGGAGCAGGCTTTTAAAGTGCCGCCCGAGCAAAGTTTAAGCAGCCCGCCCCACCCGCCGGGCGGAACCCTTCCCGCTCCTCGGCGGAAGACGCTCCAGCCTGCAAACTTTGCCTTTGCAAAGCCCTGGAAGCCCGGAAAACCGAGCAACTTCCCAGCAACTTTCGGCCGTTTTAACTCGCGGGCGCTCGCCCGAGCCGCACGGCGAAGGGGAAGCCCGGAGCGCCGCCGGTCGCCTCCTCCAAGCAGCCCGCCTACCCGCCCGCCCGCCGGACTTCCCCTCCGCCGCGCGGCTCGGGGCCAGGTGCGAAGCGCCCGCGAGTTAAAACGAAGCGGAAAGTTGCTGGGAAGTTGCTCGGGTGCTGGGAGCAGGCTTTTAAATTGCCGCCCAAGCAGGACCGCCGAGCCAGGAACGGAGCACCAAGGCAGGGCAAGGCTCCACCAGCAGCGGCCTAGCTTTAGGTGGCTCAAGCAGCCCGCCCCGCCCGCCGGGTGGAAGACGCTCCTCGGCGGGAAGACGCTCCAGCCTGCAAGCTTTGCCTTTGCAAAGTTTAAGCCTGGAAGCCCCAGAAAAAAAAGGGGATCGGCGGGGACTCACCTTCGGAGAGGTCGCACTCGAAGGTGATTTCGAACTCCCAGCCGAGGCCTTTGCAAATTTCTTTTCTTTCCTACCCCTAGATCGCTTCGCACTGTTTTGCAGCTTTGGGGGCCACGCGGCACAGGTCAATACGCCACGCCCAGTGATTTTTTTTCAGGGGCGGGCCGGATTGGACAGACCAATGGCAGCGATTTTTTTCAGGGGCGGGCCGCATTGGAGAGACCAACGGGCCGGATGTGGCCCGCGGGCCGTAGTTTGCCCACCCCTGATATAGAGAGTTTAGCTTGCTGCAAAGCAAGTATTAGTCACTGTCATTGTGTAGATATACTGTATTTATAGTATGTAACCTAATTTTAAACAGTGAATAGTTGATCTATCCTTCAAGCTCAAGTTCTTTTAGATAATGTTGGAGAAAGAAGAAAATGTTTGAATGAAATTATTATTCTATAACCTAAATTTTAGGTAATTGAATACACATGTGAGCTGAAGATTTAAAGAACTCTGGATTCTTAATACAACTATTTCTTTAAGAACTATGTGGACTCTTTCCCAAGATGGCTGCTGAATGATAAGCAACTTTTTTCACTTGCCCACAATCTGTTGTTGTTGTTGTTGTTGCCAGAGCCAGTTCTTTGGCAGTATCACTTCCTGGATTTGAATGGGAACACTTAGGATGACCCAGGAGAACTTTTGGTTTGGTATGCACCCATGTGGGAAGAGGAGTCTTGAAGATTCCAGTTTTCTTTAAAATCAGTCAGAAAGACAATTTTGTTTTCTTAAGCATGATTGGACTATTAACTTTCACTTTTTAAATTGACTGTTTTACTTTGTTCTTTGCTTTTAAAAGTCGATCAACAATTCAATGGATTCTAGTTGTTTTTCCTTCTTTTGCTTTCACTTTGTTTTATGTTGTTTTCAACAACCTTTGTTCACAACCAGTGTGTTTTATGATGAAATGCTTTCATTTGACATATTAATATTAGGCTCTCACCACAGGATTGATATATGTTTTTGAATCTGCAAAATATTTGGAGTTTTTTTCCTTTGAATTTTTCTTTTAGCTTTGGATTGAAATATATATATAAAAAAATAGCCTTTCCTGTTTCCTTCTGCTTCAAGTTTTTTGTTTGCAGATCATGTTCCACAGAGCAACAATGGTTCAGATGACAGACAACATGCAGCTATTAGTTGAAAGTTTTATTAAAAAGTTTGATAGGATGATAATGCTCATGGACAATGTAGATACACAAAAGGACTTCGATCTGAAACAAAGAGGTATTGTTATGGCTGGAGAACTAACTGAGTTGATTCCACATGTCTCTTTGAAACTTAAGTCTGCATTTCCTCACAATATTAGGAATCTGACTGAATAGGTAAATGATAAATTATTTTTTTCCTGTGAAGACTGAGAGGATTGGACAATGGATTTTATTACACCTAACTGGAAATCACTTCTATCTGGACTTGAATAGTATGAATGAGTTGGAAGAGACCTTGGAGGTCTTTTAGTCCAGCCCCCTGCTCAAGTAGGAGAGTCTATACTATTTCAGATATATTACTATCTAGACTCTTCTTAAAAATATCCATGATTTCTGGAGGCAAGTTGTTCCACTGGTTAATTGTCCTCACTGTTAGGAAGTTTCTTCTTAATTCCAGGTTGCTTCTCTCTGATTAGTTTCCAACAATTTTTTCTTGTCCTGCCCTCTGATGCTTTGGAAAATGTGACCCTTCTTCTTTGTGGCAGCCCCTCAAATACTGTAATACTGCAATCATGTCACACCTAATTCTTCTTTTCTTTAGACTAGTCAAACCCAAATGCTGCAGCCATTCTTCATATGTTTTAGTCTCCAGGCCTTTAATCATCTTAGTTGCTCTTCTCTGAACTTTTTCCAAGGTCTCAACATTGTTTTTGTAGTACGGTGACCAAAATTGGTTGCAGTATTCCAGGTATGGTCTTACTCAGAGGTGGTATTCAGCAGGTTCTGACCAATTCTGGAGAACTGGTAGTGGAAATTTTGAGTAATTCAGAGAATCAGCAAATACCACCTCTAACTGGAGATTTTACTGTATCCTTCCCTTGCCACACCCACCAAGCCATGCTCATAGAACCAGTAGTAAAAAAATTGAATTCCACCACTGGCCTTACTAGGGTTTTATAAAGCAGTACTAATATATCATGTTATCTTGATTCTATGCCTCTGTTTATACAACTCAGGATTGTATTATCTTTTTTGGCTGCTATTGTACACTGCTGGCTCATATTCAAATGATCATCTACTAAGGCTCCAAGGTCCCTCTCACAGTTATTGCTTTTGAGCCAGATCTCACCTAATCTGTACTTATACCATTGACTTTTCCTGCCTAAATGTAAAACTTTGCTTTTCTCCACATTGAAATTCATTTTGTTGGATAGGGCCCATTGTTCAAGTTTTTCAAGATCTTTTTAGATCTTGAACTTGCTTTTCTGGGGTGTTGGCTATTCCTGCAAGTTTATCTGCATGTCATCTGCAAATTTGATGATTTTAGTGGGAAGATACTCATTGTGGAGACTAAATTTATTATACTTAATTAGATAACAATTGATAAGAGATGGCATTAAGAAGCCATGTGGATATTTGATCCAGGATTTATTATTTTTAATTTTGGGGATGATAAGATCATCTCAATTTAATTTCTGAGGTAGATAAGATGTCGTAGTAAGTTTTCTACAAATGATTTACAATAACAGTTTATTAACAGAAAGCTTTGAAATCTTAATCTTGTATTATTTATTTATTTATCTTCTTGATAATGTCATTAATATAATACATAGGGACATACACATAATTTGCAAATAGATTTTACTAGTTTAAAAGAAATGGAGGGAGGTTGTTTTATAAATGATGGGAATTAATATTGTATTATAGGAAGGGAACTACTCTGAGACAGTGTTGCCTTAGGAAAAACTAGGCAAGAAACCTCTACTGGGACAAAGTTACCATGAAAAACTAGACCAGAAACCAAATAGATAACAAACTTTATGCTACAAATACCCCAAGCTGAAGAAATAAAAGCTCTAAGCACATCAGAATAGGATACTATAGAACAAATATCCAAAAAAGAAAGAAGCTAAAGTAAAAAAAAAAAGACTTTAGGCACATTAAAAGAGAAAATATTTATTAAAAAAACCAGAACCATTATGAGGTACAATAAATATTGAAAAGCAGGACACGTAGGAAAAGAGGAATTAAAACCATGATAGCAAGAAAAGGAAAAAGGCCCGACACTGAAAAAAAATGAACACAAAAGATTAACTTAGCTAAACACAAACAGAAAGCACAGGATGTTGCAAAAAGGCACGAACAGATTAATTACAAAGAACAAAGGGCTAAGATTTCCTGCTTTCTAGCTAATCTAAATCTCCCGGCAGAGCAGAACAGCTGATGGTCGGGGGAAGAAAAAGGAAAAATAGCAACTTACCAAACCAGGCAAGTTGGATGGTGTGCGTGCCAGGTAAGGAGTGAGTGGGTGGGGAGGGGAGGGGAGGGGAGGGGAGGGGCCAGCCAGTGGAGCGATTTGCCGGTTTTCCGAACTGCGGACAATCATAACAAGTGTGTGTGTGCAGCATTTGCAAGAAATCATCAGCTATGCCCCTGGATAACTGACAAGTGCTGCGCGCAGGTGTGCAGCATTTGAAAATCCTCATTTCCTGCTTTTTCAACCGCGGGTGTGCCACACAAAGCAGCTGAGGAGGGAAAAGCAGGGAATAAAGGACAGTCTAGAGCCCGGGCAGTTAAGTGGGCCAGACACCAAACCAGTTTAGTGTCAGCTGCTCTTCACAACTACCGGTTAATATAACTGGGCCGAACCGGTAGCATCCTACCCCTGACTTTTGACTGCTGCTGCTAACATGCATTGTCCCCTCTGGTAATTGGCATATCTTCCTTCCATTCTTCTTTTTGTTTTTGAAGGGATACTACCAGTCTGTGGTTACATGTTAGGAATTTAAAGTAGATCAAACTAAGAAACTACAGTTATGAATACTGATTTCAATTTTATTATAATGTCATAGTAACAGAATCTTGCAAATTAAATGCATCTATCCCTCCTTCCTTCCTTCATCTTCAACAAAAATAAGGAGAATCAAGTCCAAGACCCTTTGTCAAATTATCTTTGTGCCTTTTTTTTGTCTAATCATTGTCTTTATTGGCCTCTTCTTCCCCAAGGTTCTTCTTACTGTCTATTAAATTATATCTACCAGCTTTCTGTGACCAGAGGCTTAGTGGCTAAAGAATTCACTTTTCCACTGATATTTGTTAGTCAATTTTTTTTAAAAAAATGTAATAGACACTGATGGGATACTGTTAGAGTAGGAGCTATATAATCTCATGTAGAAAGGCTACACCGAAACATAGATTTAACTGTTTCTCATAATAGTGACAAACCATCCTTTAAAAATAACTCTAAAACTGCTGATAATGTAATCCTTTCTCCATTCATTCATTCATTCCATTCAATCACTCCAATTTCTCCATTCCTGTCCCTGACATCTTTGTTCCTTTGTTCACTTCAGACTCCATGTGTACATAATGAATTAATTTCAGACTGATTCTAAGGTTTCACAATATATACAGTATATAAAAAATAACACAAATACAGTAAGATGAATAAAAAATACTCTTAAGAGGAAGAAAAATAATGACATATCTATACAATTAACATCAAAATACGTGCAACTATTTTCAAGGGCAGAACCATGTACACCACAGTTCAGCAGATATGCTGTAAGGTGATAAGAGTATGAATGACTGCCTGAAGAGCCACCAGACCCAGGAAACATGACTACGTAATGTTGTACAAAAACCTTCTTGGCCACAACTATCATCTGTTCTTTGAGCCTAAGGAGACTCCTAGATCATGCATACTCCATTAATGGAGAAATGTAACTCCATTCAGGATTAATTATGGAAAATTCCCAGACTTCAAGCATTCTCAGAAAACACCAACAAAGGATTGAGTTGATTTTTCCCCATCTACTGTAGGTCTCCACAAACCTCCCTGGAAATGAGCTTCAGCAACCTTGTTTGACTAATCTAGGTTAGATCTGGATATAATTGAGTTAAAATATAGTCTCTCAGGTTATATGGAAGTTATCCTTGTCTGAAGTGAAGCATTTACCAGCTTATCCATCTGAACTGATTTAAAATCTAAAAGAACCATGAAGGATACAAAGACACACACATTTATATATACACAAAGAGAAAGAAAGAGAGACATACACATACATATATACGAATATACCCGAACAAAGCTGAATACCATACATGTAAGTACCTGCGAAAACTTAAGAAAACATTATACACACACACACACACACACACACACACACACATATACATACATACACACACAATGCTAAAAGATAATACAAACTAATATTAAAATACAAAATGCAAAAAGAAAAAAACAGAAAAAAAGAAAAGAATTAGAAAAAAATATTTAAGGAAATGACTTTGGATCTTCCTTGAAATAAATGCAAACAAATGTAATGCTTCCCCAGTTTCTATGAAATTATGAGCATAATCAATTTCTTCTTATAATTTCCTCTTCTCCATTCACATATCAAAAATTGTCATTTCTGTTCAAATATTAGCAAAAGATCCATAATGATTTTCAGTACTTTATAGCAATATTTGTTTATTTTAGCCTTGGTCAATCAAAACTTTATATTCCTTTGGAAAGGGAGGTTCTAGCAATATTGATCTTTAATTCATCAAATTGCTATTGTAGGCTACATAAAAGTGTCAATGTATATTCATGAACTGGAATAGAGCTTGGTAACAAAGTCAGCCAATGAATAGGTATGGCAACAGACCAGCCAATGGGAGCTGAATTGGAAAGTGAAATTGGAAGTAGCCTGGGTGTGGCTCTCCTCTCTGGTCTGAATTGAAACTGTTCTCTGCTGTTCTCTCATCTGCTTGTGTTTTTGCCTGTAACTCTCTACTACTTTGGAAGAACCTACTTTGGTATTGTACATTTACTTATATATTATTATTTATATAAAGAAGTTAATGAATCCTGCTGAATCAGATTGCTTTGTATATTTAAATTTCTGCTGCAAACTAACAAAAAGTAGGATGGTTTGGGGGTGAGAAAGGGGAAGATTTGTGTTTCAGTTCATACATCCTTCAGTTAGAGATTAATCCATTACAATATGCAGAATTTCATTTACGTAATTTTTGAAAGGAGGGGGAATGAAGACAAAAAGTAAAGAGAAATGGTAAGTTTAAAAAGAAAAGTGCTTAAAAAGCTTCAAAGGGAAAACTGCTTTTAAAAAATTAAAAGAAAAATATAGAACACTATGTTCTGTATTCTAAGAAAAGTTTAAAAGGAAACGTGGGAAAAATAGTTCAGAATACCTTCTTCAAGTTCAGCAAGCAGTTAATAGGGTTGCACAATCAGCATGGAAGTTCTAATTGTTGGTTTAGTGAGAGAAAGGATGTATAAAGCCCACCTGTAGTTCCACTTCATTGTGTAAATTGGGAGCAACTGAGACATGCATTTCAGCAATAGCTCATTTTAATGGAATCAAACATTTTCCCTTTCCTAATTATCATTGTACACTCTTAAGTAAATTCTGCAATTTCTACTCCACATTTAATGATCTCCAGAATGAAGGAAACAACCTCCTAAAGCAGAACAGGCTTCCTGCATTATTCAATAGGCTTCACTATAGTAAGAATAGCCCACTTGTTTCACTGGACAAATCCCATTTATTCCATAGTTGACTCAAGGTTAGGTTTAGTCAGATTGCTAAATGGTTACTAACCAGCAGTTATTAACATAGAAGCAGATTCCCCATCCTCTCTTTTTCCCAGATCTCTCTAACCTTACCTGCCCTTTGAATCTGAAATTTTGGGAGTGGTATTACCCTGTCCTCAATAGTGGTATTACACTGTCCTCATTGAGCCAAGTTTCAGTAAAGATGAAGAATTGCTGATTACAAAAATTAGAATTGTTCCAAGTTAGGAGAAACAGTTCATCCATTTTATTGACTAGTGAATGTAAGTTTGCTAAGCAATCAGAGCAGAGCTTCACCAGCATGACTCTACACTGTCCTCTCCTGTGCTGCTTTTGTTTTTTTCTGATTGCTGAAGAGAGCCGCTGTTCCTCTGATCAGAATAGTCACACATATTCCATCCACATTTGCAAAGATAGGAGAGGAGGAATATCCTTAGAAAGTTGTCTGATGAAAGTTAATGTTGATTTTAATAACCATTTTGTGAGCCGTGCCATACTAAGAGTTTAGAATAAATATAAGGCTCTCTTATAAAAGTGGCCTCTCTGGGTGTTGCTGCAGGAAGCTTTTTTTTTTTTTTTTTTAGAAAAGAAAAGGTGGAAAAGCCAGATTGGTTGAAGTATGGTAAAATTTTATCTTTTAATTCTGGTGACCCAATACTAAAATCAAGGGAAAAACTTGAAATAGAAGGTTATGTTTGCCATTGGTTTACTTATCAGCAATTGAAAGAAAGGTTTAAATTGGATTAAAAGTGCTATGGATTTGATTTTTGTTAAAAATGAATTGGAACTTTCATTATGTGGCAACCATGAACATATGGTTGCTAAGATTTATAAAATGTTATTGAAACTGAACTTAGAAAATGGGCATGTAAACATTGAATAATTCAGTGGGCAAGTAATTTTGGATATAATGTAATGTTTGAACAATGGGAAAATATGTAGAAGGGTTTAAAATTTACATTAAATTATAATTTAAAAGACAATTTTTATAAGATGATGTATCACTGGTATTTAACACCAGATAAGTTATCTAAGATGTTTAAAGGTATGTCAAATGAATATTGGAAGTGTAAGAATAAAGAAGAGACTTTTTATCATCTATGGTGGACATGTGATAAAGCAAAAAAAAAAATTTGGAGTGTGACTCAAACTCTTGAAAATGGAGATAGAAATGAAACTAGAACTTTTCCTTTTGGGATTAATGGAAAAAGAACTGGAGAAAAAACCTGGAATTTTGCTACTATACATGTTGACAGCAGAGCAAGACTATTGTATGCGCAAAAATGGAAACAACTTCAATACCTATCATGGAAGAATGGATGCAGAAGTTGGTGGAGTTGGCTGAAATGGCAAAACTACTCTGATTAAAGTAAAGAACATAAGTACTTTTGTTTCCACATGGAAACCGCTTCTGAATTTTGTGCTTGATGTGGAAAAGAATGTAATTTTGACTTTGGATTTTACAGATTAGATTGATAGATCTTTATAGAAATGACTTGTTCTTATTATTATGAAAAAACAAAAAGCTGTGATTTGATGTTAATGCTGTATTCTAACTGCAACAGAGAGAATCGGAAGTCAATGCTTCCTTTTTTCTTTTTCTTTTTTGCTACACTTCCTCACTTCTCTCTTCCCCTTTCCCTCTCCTTTCCCTGCTCTTTTATTTGCTTTTGTATTTTGTATTTTATAATATTTTATAATCTAATAAAAATGTTTTTTAAAAAAAGAAAGTTGATCAGAATCTCATCTTTGGTATACGTTATATGCAGTGAGTCACAGAAAATTAAAACAGTCAAAAACACTAGAGAGCATTTCACTGAGGCTGCTGTCAGTGGCAACATCTTGATAAATTTCCTCTCCTTTTGGAATTCCATTGAGAAAAGAAACCTATCATGGACGCTCCTGTATGCTAATATTGTTTTCTACTGGCTAAGAAAATGATAGATTGCACTTCATCATGTTGGAGAGGAAGAATTCTGTGTATTTCTTTAAAGTTGTAAAACAAAACAATATATTATTAGTCTGTTTTTTATTTTATCTCTTATGGGTTAATCAATAGCATCAGAATTCAAGACATCAAATTTGAATGAAAAAAAAACTATTTTCCCAAACATTAGACAACAAACCTACAGAATCTGCTAGCTGATGTCACTAGCAAATTGTTCAGTACCAAGAATTAGCATTCTCAAGTGAGGGGGGAAAAAAGTTTATGGGCTTGGATGA
This sequence comes from Notechis scutatus, assembly GCF_049901735.1. Lineage (NCBI taxonomy): Eukaryota > Metazoa > Chordata > Lepidosauria > Squamata > Elapidae > Notechis > Notechis scutatus. The sequence continues at coordinate 73,370,948 of NC_142025.1, read as the reverse complement.
GTTAGGGACACAGATTCATCAAAATACAGTGAAATAAAAGGTTCCTTTTTATTTAAAATTAATTATTTAAGGCAGTATGAAAGAGAAACAAGATCTGGTTTGGTTTGGTTAAGGCATCAGGCTAGAAACCAGAAGACCATAAATTGTAGTCCTGCCTTAGATTAAAGCTAGTTGATAGACTTTGAGCCAGTCACTTTCTCTCAGCCCTAGGATGCAGACAATAGCAAACCACTTCTGAAATCTTGTCAAGAAAATATTTCAGGGACTTTTCCAAACAATTGTCAGGAGACAATGCTGACTTGAAGGCAACAAAACAAAACACCAACCAAGAACAGGCAGGCAACTGATTTGTCATTCAGTTATTACTACTACAACATGATACTTTTAAAAGGGAATTGCCTTTTAAAATTTCTTACAGATTAAACTCAGTGTATACACTCTTTTTGAACAGAATATTTCATAGTAAGCTTCTTGAGAAAATTTAAACGGTGCCACTTAACTAGCCTACTAGTCCAACTGCAAGGTTGGAAAGGAGGAAAGCAGAGCAGTGAGACATCGAGTGGTTCCAGTAACAAAATATTACATACATGGATGTTAAGCAAAATATAAGATTAAAACTGGGACTCCACAGTATGATGTGTGTGTTCCATTGTTTTATCAGAAAAACATTGATACAAGAACCCATCTACTGGAATGAAGCATACAAATGTAAATTTGAAACAATTTTATTTTCAAAACAGTACATTAGGGAAACTTGTGTAGAACTCAACTTTTTGTTTTGTTCTTCTAATTTGAAGAAAACAGAACTGAATAATAAAAGTCATAAGACAGACTCAGACTGAATTTAGAGTGCTTGCCATCTACCTCAATTCTATACCACTATGACTTTCTTCTATACAAGGAGAGTTTTAGAAGGTTCAAAATAGATTGTTCAATGGAAAGTTATAAATATTTAAAAATAATGTAAGATAAAGCTGTCTGAAAGAATTATTTATTTATTTTTATCCTTTCAGCATTCTAATTCAACATTAAGCCAAAGTATACATGCTCTTTTTGAAGATAGTAATTTTTGAATCAAAAGGGTTTCACGTTCTTACAATAATTAATAGCATGAGTTTATAAAATGATATTTTAAAAAAGGTTTCTTTTATTTAATGGTTAAACTCACCTTAGTGCATGTATTAACAACATTTACTTTCCCCCAATTCATAGTCCTTTTTGCAGGAACAAGCAGGATTGAATTATCTATTTACTGATTTATAGTCAGTTACTTTTTCACAGTATATTTACTGCTATCATGTGAATGTTATGTTACTTAATTGCTTTCAGTCTGATTAATACATTAATTAGAAGCAATTTACAAATCAAAGCAAAGACTTGAAATGATGCTTACAATTTTATTTTGTACATTTAAAGACTGATAAAAAAGAAAACAATAATATTCAATGGCTGTAAAAAAATTAGACTGCATTCTTCCCTGTGGTTTTGTAATTACAATTTTTAACTGTTTGTAATTGGTTTGAATTTATGGATTATGTTATTTAACTTTTGTTTTAATTATGTGTGCTGCCCACGCAAGTGAGACTCAAACAATAACTTTGCCCTGTATAAGCTTACATAACACCAAAGCTTACATAGCACCAAAGGTGGTAATTAGAGGATCTTTCCAATGGATATCAAACTTTCTAACCAACTTAGAAAGTCTCAGAAAGACCAATGCCTAGACCAAGAGTCTTCAAACTTGGCAAGTTTAAGACTTGTGGACTTCAACTCCCAGAATTCCTGAACTAACATGACTGGAGGAGGAATTCTGGGAGTTGAAGTCTTAAAGCTGTCAAGTTTGAAGACCCCTGGCCTAAAGGCACCAAAACACCCTACCTTGCTGTGTTATCTCACATACTAAGCCCCACATCTTAGAAAATGTAGTAGGAAAATAAGTGCTTATATTTTAAATAGTTTTTTTTAAACTGTTTTTGAAAACTGTTTAAAATATAAACACTTATTTTCCTACTATATTTTCTCAGATGTGGAGCTTAGTATGTCAGCTGACATGACACAGCAAAGTAGGGTGTTTTGGTGCCTCTAAGCATTGGTCTTTTTGAGATTCCAGGAGGATAGCCCTGGTTCCAGAAAACTTCATAATCTCTTTGGTGGAAGCTATGTGTTGTGGCTTCCACATTCTTACTAACTTTACATTGGTAAGAAGCATGACTTCCAGCTAAGAAATGGTGAACTGAAGTAGCTCTTGTAAATGCAGAACCAACGACTATCTCAGAATGAAAAACCAGCAAGTAGGTCACTAATTCCTTTCTGGAATTAGTGACAATTCCTTGACAAGAAGAGGATTTGAGACAAACCAAAAGTGTTCTACGTAGTTGCTCTTCATACTGAAACAGCAAGACAGCAATTTCTGTGAGATGAAGAAATAGTCATCTTTTTAATCAAACCATAGTTATGCCTTTAAAAGAGCATTGGGTTTGCATACTTCCTTTTCTAGCATTTTTTTGGGGGGAGGAATTGCTTGATAACTGCTTTTCAGTTATTAGGATACTTTGGAGTCACACATTTTACAGCACCAGATGAGTTTTCTTCAATTCTAAGTAAAAGATGTTTTAAGTGGATCAGAGAACCTTCCAGCTCTATTCTGATTCTGAAATTCTGAATCATTTAGAATAAACAGCAAAAAGATAATTAGAACTTTATTTTTTTTGGAAAGTTACAAATGGACTAAGGATTGAGATAGATTTGAATTAAAACTTCAAAATTGATTACAAAAATGCTTTCCATGGGAAAATATTGTTGTTTTGAATTCTCTTTAAAAAACATGGTACAATGAGATTTTGAAGGTTGGACACTATAGGGAACATGAAGGAATAACAAAGTAGAAAAATTTGACTCTCTAATAAAATTCTAATTCAAAGCAGTGAACATAAGTAATAATCATAAATAAAGGCAAATATATGTTTCCCAGGATAATGTTGGTTGGTCACTGGGACCAGAGATTTTGTCTTCTGAGCTTTCTGAATCATACCGGAGCCTATTTCAGGGAACTTTAGAGAAAATTTCTCTCTAACTAATATTCCTTTCCCCACCTATTTCCCCCCCAACTTTGTGAGATAAATCTGGTGAGGGGGAGGGGGGCAGAGAGACAGTTTAAAATATGTTATGTAAAATAAATACATTTTATGGACAAGACTGAAGTTGAAAATGGATTTTAAAATGAAAAGTCGCATGACTGATGTGGAAAAAGATGCTATACTGGACATCCAATGAAATCAGGTGATATCTTAATAATTAAAAGGGATATACAAATAACAAACCAAGAGAGTGACCCATATAACTTTCCTATATTGGATTTATAAAAAAGACTTGTAAAAGCTTTGACAAGGCTAAAGGGTTGGTGTAGCCAAAAAAAACTTTGGATTCCTGGACTATCTCCATGATGGGCTTATGGCAAGGGATGGGTTGCACCTCACAAAGATTGGGAAGAATGTTTTCAGAAAACGACTGGCTCAACTTATCAAGAGGGCTTTAAACTAAAATTGAGGGGGGAGGATCTCCAGGACCTAATTCCAAGCAAAAACACCTAGAAAGCAAGTCAAATAATGAAGTAAAGAAGGATGGGAAGGAAGACAAACTCAAACACCAAATAAGAGACATAGGAAGCATACCCAATGTCAGGCATAAAGATCTCAAGTGCCTATATACAAATGCGCAAAATCTGGGGAACAAGCAGGGTGAACTCAAACTACTAATACATGAAGTAAGATATGATATAGTTGGAATAACAGAAACTTGGTGTGGTGAAACCCATGATTGGAACATATAAAAGAAGGATACAAGTTGTTAAAAAGAAACAGACCCCATAAAAGAGGAGATGGAGTTGCATTGTATTTAAAGGACCACTATGCACAGACATGCATGAAGCCAAAGATAGAAACCTAGAATGTATATGGGTCTATATAAAAGAAAAAAAAAGAATGACATGGCCATAGGTGTATATTATAGGCCACCCAATCTAACAGAAAAAAATAGATGTCCTTTTTGCCAACCAACTAACAAATATATGTAGGAAACACACTACAATAGTAATGGGGGACCTCAATTACCCTGATATCAACTGGAAAACGAATTCTGCACCAAGTGAGAAATCAAATAGGTTCCTAACCAACCTAGCTGACAACTTTATTGTTCAAAAGGTAGAGGAGGGATCTAGAGGGACAGCCATACTGACTTAATATTTACAGAGAACAAATTACAGAAATAGTTGAAACTGCAGGAACCTTGGGTGAGAGTGATCATGTCATACTAGAATTCAATATAACATAAACACAAGCAATAGAATATAATGACACCAGAATCTTAGATTTTAAAAGAGCTGATTTCAATAACTCAGAACTTGGGAAAGATTCCTTGGATGAAAATCCTAAAGGGGAAAACAACTCAAGAAACTTGGGAAATTCTGAAAAGTATGATCATAAAAGCCCAGATCAGCACAATACCACTTAGAAAGAAAAACAAGAAATTCAAGAAGAAACCAGCATGGCTACACAAAGATCTCTCTGACAAATTGAAAGACAAAAAGGACAAATACAAAAAATGGAAAGAGGGACACACAACTAACGAAGAATATCAGCAGATAGCCAGAATCTGCAAAGAGGAAATCAGGAAAGCAAAGGCTGAGAACGAAGAAACACTTGCAACAAAAGTCAAAGATAATTTAAAAAGTGTCTTCCAACATATAATTAACAAGAAAAACAATCAAGGAAACAGTTGGTCCACTAAAGAGAGAAGATGGCAAAGTAACAGGCAACAGAGTGAAAGCAGAGCTGCTTAACTCATTCTTTGCATTGGTCTTCATACAAAAAGAAACTATAGCCCAACTACCAAAAACATAACTGTAAAAGACAGACTAGAAATAAAAGTTAAAATAAGCACAAAAAAATAGTAAAAGAACACCTGTTTGTTTTCGATGAACACAAATCACTGGGACCTGACAGATTACACCCCAGAGTTCTAAAAGAGCTGGCAGAGATCATCTCAGAACCACTGCACCACGTCTTTCAAAAATCCTGGACAACAAGAGGACTGGAAAAGAGCTGGTGTTCCTATCTTCAAAAAAAGGGGGGTGGGAAACAGACCCAGGAAACTATAGACTAATCAGCCTAACATCAACAACTGTATAAATACTGGAAAAGATAATAAAAAACATCTGACAACATCTAGAAACAAGTAAAATAATAACTAACAAACAGCATGGGTTTGTTAAAAATAGATCATGCCAAACCAATCTTATTTCATTTTTCTTTTTCTTTTTTTAGAAAAAACTTTATTAATTTTACCTTTAAAAAAACAACACAACTACAAATTATGTACAACAAAAAGACAAACAGGCCTTAGCATAGGCCAAGAGGGAAAGAGAGGAAGGGTTGAGAGAGGAAAGAGGGAAGAGTAAGGGAAGGGGAGGGTAGAATAGGGAAAACAATTAAAATAAAACCATATTTTTTGTGACTGTCTATAAGATCCTTTCTTCTTCAAAAATATCGTCGGCGGTGCTTTTCTTTATCTCTGCTTCGGAAGCCCTCGGCCTTAATTTTCCTAGAAGTGATCTATCTTTGGTTTAGCCAATTATATCAAGGATTCCAATTGTTATAATAGGTTGAGGATTCTTTATTTTTTAATGCTTGGGTTAGTTTGTCCATTTCGGCGCATTGTAAAATTTTCTGAATAACCATATGTTCAGTGGGGATGGAAGGTAATTTCCAGCACCGGGCGAATGCCAGTCTGGCCGCGGTTAAGATATGAATTGTAATATACTTCGATTTTTTGGATATTTGTTTATCAAAAATTCCTAGAAGGAAGGACTCTGGTTTGTACTCAATTTGTTCCTTGGTTATCTCCTCTAGCCAGCGCCTAATTTTTTGCCAATACCTCTGGGTTTCCTTGCATGACCACCACATATGGAAGAAGGTACCTTCTATATTTTGACATTTCCAACATTTGGGGCTCGTGTTGGGGTGCATCTTCGCCAATCTCGAAGGAGGCAGGTGCCACCTATAAAACATTTTATATGAGTTTTCTTTATAAACTGCTGATTTCGTGATCTTAATGTTCCTGTTCCAGATCCTTTCCCATTCTGCTAGGGTAATGCTCCGTCCCACGTTTCTGCTCCACGCAATCATATTTCCTTTGACAATTTCTTGTTCTAGTTCTGTTTCTAATAAATGTTTGTAAAATTTAGATATATTTTTTTTACTCGGTCCTAATAGAATTTTGTCTAAAGTCTGTAATTTATTGTAGATTCCAAATTCCTTAATGTCTTGTTTGTATCTACTATGAATTTGAAGGTACACCCACTGATCAATTATAAATCCTCGCTCTTGTAATTCTTGTCGTGTTTTCAGTTTTCCTTGTGGGTCTAATAAATTTTCATACTTAATCATTTTAGTTATATCCAAATTATTAGGGTGTACTATCACTTCCATTGGAGATAGCCAAATCGGTATTTTTAGATAGAGTTTTTTACGTACTTTTTTCCAATTGGTTAATAGAGAGTCCCTGATAAGATGCCTATGGAAATATGATTGCCTGGGTTTCCCAGTTTCCCACAGAAAGGCATGCCATCCTTTCTGCATATTGTGGCCTTCTAATATTTGTGTTCTTTTGTTGGTTAGATTCACCCATTCCTTTATCCATAATAGTGTGGCTGCCGTATGATATATTTCCCAGTTTGGCAGGGCTAACCCTCCCCTGCTTTTCAAATCTTGTAGGGCTTTTACGTTAATCCTAGCTTTTTTCCCCTGCCAAATAAATTTCAGCGTTATCTTGTTTAATTCCACAAAAAAAATTATTTAATTTGATTGGAATTGTCTGGAATAAATATAGAAATTTTGGCAGAATATTCATCTTAATCAGAGCAATCCTGCCCAATAAGGAAAGTTGTAATTTACTCCAGGAATCTAAATCTTTCTTGGATTGTTGGAGAAGTTTGTCATAGTTGTTTTCTTTTAATGATTTGCTTTGTGGAGTTAGCCAAATTCCTAAGTATTTAATTTTTTTTGTCACCTGTATTCCCATTGTTGTCTCTAGCTCTTTATTCTGGTCTCCTGTTAAATTTTTAGTCATTAATTTCATTTTTTCCCTGTTAATTTTAAATCCTGCGACTTCTCCAAATCGTTCTAGTTCTTCTAATAAGTTATGTCTTTTTTCTATGGGCTCCTCCAGAAAAAAACCCAAATCATCAGCGAAGGCTTGTACTTTATACTCTTCTGATTTAATCCTCAGTCCTCTAATTCTCAAATTTTGCCTAATGTACGTCAAAAGAGATTCTAGGGCAAATAGGAAAAGCAGGGGGCAGAGAGGGCAACCCTGTCTTACCCCTTTTTCTATTTTTATCGGGCCAGTTTGTTCCCCATTTATTAGAATATTTGCCTGTTGGGTGTGGTAAATTGTAGTGACGATGTTTTCGAATCTGGTGCCGAGGTTCATATTGTATATTTTTTGTATTAAGAAATGCCAATTTAAATTGTTGAATGCTTTTTCAGCGTCCAAAAACATAAATGCAAATTGTTTTTCCGGATGGGCTTCATAGAATTCTGAAATGTCTATCACTGTTCTTAAATTATTCTTAATTTGTCAAAATGGGAGAAATCCATTTTGATCTTCATGGATATGTGTGTTTAAAACCTGTTTTAATCTATTGGCTATTATAGAAGAGAATAGTTTGTAATCTGCATTCAGGAGCGAGATTGGTCTATAATTATTAATAAGTCTATGGTCTAGGTCCTCCTTCGGGATCAGCGAAATTAAAGCTCCCCTCCACGAGTCCGGCATCTTGGCTGCTAAGAGTACCTCACTGAATACTTCCAGCATCAGTGGTCCAATTTGTTCTATGATTGTTTTGTAAAGTTCTACAGGTATCCCGTCTGGTCCTGGCGCTTTATTGTTACTTTGCTTCTCTATTGCTGACTTCAGTTCGGACCATGTTATATTTTTGTTTAATAATTCTATCTTCTTCCTCTCCAATTGCTTTATCATTCGCTTCCTCTAGGTATTTCATTATTTTGTCCTCACAGACTTCTTCCTTTTTGTATAATTTCCCGAAGTATTTAAAAGTGGTCTCTTTTTTCTTCTCTATCTCCTCTTGCAAATTGCCCCTCTCATCCATTAATTGGTGTATCAATCTTTTTTCTTTTGTTTTCTTAAGTTTGTGGGCTAACCATCTCCCTGGCTTGTTTGCATGCTCAAAGTAGATCTGTTTAGTCATTTTCAGACTAATCTCCAATTTTTCTTGTTCCAGTAAATTTAGTTTGTGTTTAGTTGTTATTAACTGGTTCTGTATTCTTTGGTTTTTGGGGTTCTTTTGTAGTTGGGTTTCTAAATCTTTAATTTCTTGTTGTAGGTTATTTTGTTGGGCATACTTTCTTTTGTTTCTCATAGCATTGTAAGAGATTGTTGTTCCTCTTATAAATGCCTTCATTGTGTCCCATATATTTTGTTTTGAAGTTAGTTCATTATTATTTTCCTTTAAGAAGTTCAGTTCTTCTTTCAATTTGTTAGTATATTCTTCTTCTTTTATTAAGTGAGTGTTAAGAGTCCATCCTTTCTTTGGTTTTCTTCTACCTCTCCAGGTTATTTGAATTGGGTTGTGGTCAGCCCAGTCGTTTGGTAAGATTTCGCTATCTTTGACTTCGCTATCTTTAATTAATTCACCGTTTATCCAAGCCATATCTATTCTTGTCCAAATTTTGTGTGGGTTAGAATAATAAGTAATCTGTTCTTTTTTTGGGTTTAGTTTTCTCCAGATATCTACCAGATTCAGTTCATTCATCATATCCTTACATGGCTTCAAAAAATTCTCTTTTTCCTTTTTTGTTCTTACTCATGTTACTATGATCCTTCCGGTAGTCAGCAATAGAGTTAAAATCGCCAGTCAGACAAATATTGCCTTTTTCGAAGTCTATTATTTTTTGGTGGAGATGTTTGAAAAATTTACCTTGATCATCATTTGGGGCATAGATTACTACCAGTAAAAATGTAATGCCATTAATCGAGATTTGTACCACCAGAGTTCTTCCTTCAGGGTCCGCCCAGATTAACTCCGCTTTTAAGTCATCTCTCACATATATTGCAATACCTTTCTTTTTGTGTTTATCTGCTGGTGCTGTGAATAATTTTCCCAGTTTTGGACAATCTAGGAATTTCTCCTCACTTTTCCTAATGTGTGTTTCTTGTATGCAAATTATATCAACATTTTGTTTTATTAGTTTGGTTAGAATCCTTTTCCTTTTAGTTCTTGAATTTAGGCCGTTTATATTGATGTAAAGAATTTTCCTTCCTTCCTCCATTTACCTAAGTCTGCCTCGCTTTTTGTCTCGTAACTATACGGCTCTCTTCTTGTGGTTGATATGGGATTGTTTCTTCTCTTTCTTGTTGTAAGTTGTCTTTCCCTTGAGTTTGGACGGGTCTTTCTTCTTTGTTCCTATGGCAGTTACGATCTTCCTGCATGTTCCTTTGGGTTTCCTCCCTAGTGTGTTGATCCTCCGTGGTTGTTAGCTGTTCTAGGAAGTCTTGTGCTTGTTCTATTGAATCTACTTTAATTTTTCTTCCCTTCCACGATATTAACATCCCTTCTGGAATTAGCCATTTGAATGAGATTTCTTTTTTGTTTAAGTAATTAGCTAAAAATTTATATTCTTGCCTTATGGCCCTCACTTTTCTTGGAATCTGCTTAAGAACTATGATCTCTTTGCCCTTATATAATATTCTCTCGTCTCTGGCCATTCTAAGTATTAGGTCTCTCACGCATCTTCTTGAAAAGCGGATATGGATCTCCCTTGGGCAATTGTGATGCCTTGCGTAACTGGTGTTCACCCTATAGACTTCGTCGAATTCTTAGAGTAAGTCATCTTTCTCTTTTTCAACTAGTTCAGCCAACAAACCTGCCATTAATTGCTCTAGTTCTTCATTTTTGGATTCCTCCACGTTTTGGAACCTTAGGTATGCTGCTGCTCTGTCCATCTCAAGTTGGACCAAGGAATCTTCCATTTCTCTATTAACATTTTTAAAGTCTTCCTCAGTCCTTTCTAGGTTCCTCTCCACTCTCTATTTCTTTTATTTTTATTTCAGTTCTTTCCATGGCCAATTGCATTGTCCCAACCTTATCTTCAACTTTCTGTATATCTGCTCTCATCTCCTCTTTTAATTTACCCATTTCTTCCTTCAGTTCGCTAATATCGGCTCTGGTCTCATTGTGATTCCTAATCATAATCTCCTGCATTCTAGACATTGATTCTTGCAGGGATAATAGTGTCGCTTGTAGATTAGCATTAGTGACGATCAGTTGTTTTTCTCCTGTCAAGGTCTCTTCTATAGTTTTCTGCATTGTTGGGGAGGCAGTTGCCAAAGTTGTCGTCAAGGTCTGGGTGTTCTTCCTTCCCGTTTTCAGGGCCGTGGTTGTTGTGGAAGTCATCTCTAATAAGATTTGTTTTTGCAATTGGACAATGTTAAGAATATTATCCCAAATCACCATTCGATGTAATAGCCCCTTAAGTGTGATTACAAGTCTATTTACTAAGCTTACACACCAAGTTATTTTAGATCTCTTTCTTTGGCCCAATTTGTCGTTTAGGCAATTTAAATTCCAATTCAATAAAGTGTTATCAGATACTATACAATAGAATGTTATCAATTACTATGTATTATGTATTATATATTATTCTCTATACTAAGTTTATATACCAGAGTTAATTATATTTTACCCCAAATAAATCAATACCATATCAACTCAAACTTGTTTAAAGCTAACAAACAACTCTAGAATTTCTCACTCTATATATACCTTTATCCTATAATGTATATTAATATTTAAGGTTCCAATTAATCTGAGTCAACCCTATTTAACAGACCTTAAAATTTTTGTATATTCAAGAGACTCTAATCAGTAAACCCTAATAACTATAATAAGCAATTTGCCTTTACACCTATATTTATAATTATTATAGAGAGAAAGAAAAGACTAAGAGAGAAAGGGAGAGAGACAGAGTGCGGGAGGAAAAGGGTCTTTTAGATTTCGGGGAATCACTAGACACGTATCTGTGGGATTAGTTCCATAGAAAAACAAGTCTGAGTTGTGGCTGGCGTTTTAGTCTTATAGTCTTTCTTCCTGGGCGCACCAAAGGAGCAGGGGGAGGAAGTGCTGACTAATTGCTGTCAGCGATCAGTGATCAGTCTTTACCAGGCTTCCTTCTGTCTCTTCCTTCTTCTTCTTCCCTCTTCTTCTTCCCTTCTGCCAGCAATTGTCAGTCCACAGTCACTTTGGGTGTCCACCTCAGATTGGTCACTTTAGAGATTAGTTTTGTAGGCAATATTGCTAGAAAGAAGAGGACCTTACATATAAAAGTCAGTGTGTCACTCTCTCGCTCTCTACAGCTCGCTCTGCCCTCCTTCGCAGCTATAGTCCTCTTCTAGTCTTCTCAGGCGCTAGTCCCAGATGGCAATCCACTCCCGAGCCTCTTAAATTTCCCACCGCCTTCTTCTCTCCTTGACAATCTTTTTCCAAACGCTCCAATCCACACTTTCACTTTAAGTGTCGAGCCATTCTATCCGCGTTTATCCCCCTTTCACTTTTCGAACTGCTTTTCTAGCCACTTGTCTCCAGCTTCCCACCACTGTTACTCACAATGAAACAGGGAAAGTCAGACCGATCTCTCTCATGGCTTTTGTAGTCCTTCCGCCCTTTTCTGCTCGGATCTTTCAGGCTGTCACTTTCGCTTCATCAGTTCAGTGACAGACCGGACTTTGGAGCCGCCATTAGCTGGAGGCTGGCTCAATCGCGCTGGTCTCAGAGGCTCTTCCTTCGTTGCTGGGGAGTTGCCTTCCCCCAAACAGCAACCCGGGGGTCCTCTATTCTGACACGAAGCTCTACGGGTTTCGTGTATCCACTGGGGATCCCTCCAAACGCGAGAAGAGGTGTTCGAAAGCCACAGCTGGGCTTCTCCACCTCTGGATGTCCCTGTCCTGCCACCGGAAGTCCTTCATTTTTCAACATAATGACTAAATTAGTAGACCAGCAAAATACTGTGGACATATTTAAACTTCAGGAAGGCATTTGACAAAGTAGACCACAACCTGCTTCTTGGTAAGCTAGAAAAAAGTGGGATAGATAGCATCACCTCCAGATGGATTTGCAACTGGCTGACAAACTGTACTCAACAAATAGTCCTTAATGGGCCTAAGTCTACCTGAAGGGAAGTAAGCAGTTGGGTGCCACAAGGTGCCATCTTAGCAAAGCACAACCTACTTCTTAGTAAGCTAGAAAAAGGTAGAATAGATAGCACCACTACTAGATGGACTCGCAACTGGCTGGCAAACTATACTCAATGAGTAGTCCTTAAAGGGTCTAAGTCTACATGGAGGGAAGTAAGCAGTGGGGTGCCACAAGGTTCCATCTTAGGCCCAGTACTCTTCAATATCTTCATAAATGACTTATTGGGGGAATAGAAGGGGAATTTACCAAATTTGCAGATGATATTAACCTGGCAGGAATAGCTAACACTCTAGAAGATAGGCTCAAGATCCAGATGGATCTTGATAGACTTGAACACTGGGCCCTATCTAACAAAATGAAATTCAATGTAGAGAAAAGTAAAGTCCTACACTTAGAAAAATCAAAACCATACATATAGGTTGGGTGAAACCAGGCTTAATAGCAATAAATGTGAAAGGGATCGTGGAGTCTTAGTGGACAGCCAGCTAAATATGAGCCAGCAGTGTGCAGCGGCAGCCAAAAAAGCCAGTGCAATCCTAAGTTGCATTAACAGAGGGATACAATCAAGATCAAGTGGAGGTATACACTTTATAAAGCCATAGTAAGACCACACCTAGAGTACTGCATCCAGTTTTGGTCACCACACTATAAAAAAGATATTGAGACTCTAGAAAAAGTGCAGAGAAGAGCAACCAGGATGATTAGGGGGCTGGAGACTAAAACATGAAGAACCATTGCAGAACTGGGCTTGGCTAGTCTAGTGAAGAGAAGAACCAAGGGAAACATGATAGCAGTGTTCCAATATTTGAAGGGCTACCACAGAGAGGAAGGGGTCAAGCTATTTTGTAAAGCACCTGTACGCCAGACAAGGAATAATGGATGGAAACTGAACAAGGAGAGATTTAACCTGGAAATAAGGAGAAATTTTCTGACAGTGAGAACAATCAATCAGTGGGACAGTTTGCCTTCGGAAGTTGTGAGAACTTCATCACTTGAGACTTTCAAGAAGAGATTGGACTGCCATTTGGCAGAAATGATGTAGGGTCTGCTTGGGTAGGGGGTTGGACTAGATGACCTACAAGGTCCCTTCCAATTCTGTTAATCTGTTAATTTTGTGAAAAGGGACAAAGAAAAAATGAAACAAATTCAAATTCTAGAATGAGAAAGGAGTCAAGATGATAACATATTAGAAGTTCCTGAAATAAGTTCCTAGCTTATGACAGGACTTATTTCTTCTAGATTAATCCTATGCCACCAAAATGCTGTCCAGAGAGAAGAAAAGAATTCAGCCAGTCCCAGTAATGATTCTAGAACCAGTAATGATGCTAGAACCAACAAAGCAGATAAGGGTCAATTCCTACCTCCTGCATAGACAACAAAAAAAGTAAGGTGATCCGAATGTAAATTAGATAAAAAAATAAGTCATGTCTAAATGACATTACAGCCAAGGCAGACAACTTCCAATGATGTGCTGAATGAGTATGGAGAGTTTCATTGGAATGCTGACACCCTTGATCACCCATGGTCACCTGAAGGTTAAAGAAGAGGGGGTCAATTTATTTTCCAATGCACCAGAGGCAGGACAAGAAACAATGAATGGAAACTAATCAAGGAAAGAAGCAACCTGGAATTGAGGAGAAACTTCCTAATAGTGAGACAATTAATCAATGGTTAACAATTAACAAAAGTTTGCCTTCAGATGTTGTGGGTGCTTCATCACTGGAGGTTTTTAAGAAGAGACTGGACACTTGTCTGAAATGGTATAGGATCTCTTGCTGGAGCAAGGGACTAGAAGACCTGCAAGGTCCCTTCCAGTTCTATTCTGATTCTTTCCTAATATGGAAGCAAAAGCTATGCATGTTGACATTCCAGTGATATACTTTTATCTTATAAAAAATCTTCTAAAAATTCATTTGGAATGCCCATAAGTGGAACAAGCATAAACTTATTGTGATCTCCAATCTCGCCTCTTAAACTAAGTAGAACAATTGATTTGAAATATTTTCAATATTTTGTTGTTATTAGTTGCAAAGTCGTGTCTGACCCATCGCAATCCCTCCAGGCTTCCTGTCCCCTACCATCCCCCGGACTCCATTTAAGTCCACTGACTTGCTGCAGTGACTCCATCCAGCCACCTCATTCTCTGACGTCCCCTTCTTTTGCCCTCAACCATTCCCAGTGAGTGGAGAAAGTATTTGAGTTTCAATATTTTCAATATTTGAAAGTATTTGAGCTTCAGCAGTCAGGGTTCATCTCCTCTAGGACTGACCCGTTTGACCACCTTGCAGTCCAAGAGACTTGCAGAAGTCTTCTCCAGCACCATAGTTCAAAAGCCTCAATTCTTTGGCATTCAGCCTTTCTTATGGTTCAACTTTCACAGCCATATATTGCAAGTGGGAAACCCATAGCCTTGACTATACACACTTTTGTTGGCAGGGTAATGTCTCTGCTTTTTGGTATGCTGTCTAGATTTGCCATAACTTTCCTCCCCAGGAGCAAGCATCTTTTAATTTCTTGGCTACAGTCCCCGTCTTCCGTGATCTTGGAGCCCAGGAAAATAAAATCTGTCACTTCCTCCATTTCTTACCATCCTTTTGCCAGGAATTGAGAGGACCAGAAGCCATGATCTTAGTCTTCTTAATAATGAGTTTCAAGCTTTTGCACTCTCCTTCTTCACCTGCATCAAAAGTCTCTTTAGTTCCTTTTCACTTTCTGCTATTAGAGTGGCATCATCTACATATCTGAGATTATTGATATTTCTCTGCAATCTTAATTCCAACTTTTAATTCATCTTGCCCTGCTTTTCTCATGATGTGCTCTGAATATAGGTTAAATAGGTCAGGCGACAGTATACAACCTTGCTGAACTCCTTTCTCAATTTTGAACCAATCAGTGATTCTGTGTCGAGTTCTCACTGTTGCTTCTTGACCCGCATGTAGGTTTCCCAAGAGACAAATAAGATGGTCTGGCACTCCCATCTCTTTAAGAACTTGCCACAATTTGTGATCCACACAATCGAAGACTTTAGCATAGTCAATGAAGCAGAAGTAGAAGATTTTCTGGAAATCCCTAGCTTTCTCCGTGTTCCAGCGTATGTTGGCAATTTTGATCTCTAGTTTCTCTGCCTCTTCAAAATCCTGCCTGGTAGTTCTCGATACACTACTGGAGTCTAGCTTGTAGGATTTTGAGCATAACTTTACTAGCATGTGAAATGGGTCCAATGGTGTAGTAGTTTGAACATTCTTTGGCATTGCCCCTCTTTGGAATTGGAATGTAAACTGACCTTTTCCAATCCTGTGGCCACTGTTGAGTTTTCCAAATTTGCTGGCAAGTTGAGTGTAGCACTTTTACTGCATCGTCTTTTAAGATTTTGAATAGCTCAGCTGGAATACTGTCACCTCCACTAGCTTTGTTGTTGCTCAGACTTCTTAAAGCCCATTTTACTTCACATTCCAGGATGTCTGTCTTGAGGTCAGTGGCCACCCCATCATGGTTATCAAGGATGTTAAGCTCATTATTGTGTAGTTCTTCTGTGCAATTTTGCCACCTCTTCTTAATCTCTTCTGCCTCTGTTAGGTCCCTGCCATTTTGGTACTTTATCATGTCCATCTTTGCATGAAACGTTCCCTTCATATCTCCATAGTTTTTTGGTGTTAATTCTAGAAGGTATTGTAGGGCTTCATAGAACCAGTCAATTTCAGCACCAGTGGTTGGGGCATAGACTTGGACTACTGTGTTGTTGAATGGTTTTCCTTGGATTCGAACAGAGATCATTCTGTTGTTCTGGGGATTGTATCCCAGTACTGCTTTTCAGTGGTGCTATTCTACCAGTTTAGCCTGGTTCTGGCATACAGGTAGCACCGAAGATCAGCTGAGACTGACCAGTTCTCTCTGATGAGTTGCTGTTACACCCACCTGCCCACCTGGGCTCCCATATTGACCTTTATTCCCTGCTTTTGAAGCATAGCTGCTTTGCGTGGCACAGTAGGTTGCTGCGTGTCAGCTGTTGAAGCTACAGAGGTTGTAGGAGGTGAGTAGGAAAGCCTCTGCACATGTGCAAAGTGCACGTTTGGCATGTGCACATGTGCAAAGTGTGTGCACATGTGCAAAGCACACCCACCGAGCCAGTGGTAAGCCTCTTTGAAACCCACCACTGCTGCTTTTCCTACTCTTTTATTGACTATGAAGGCTATTCCATTTCTTTTGAGGGATTCTTGCCCGCAATAGTATACCTGATAGTCATCTGAATTAAATTCACCCATTCCTGTCCATTTTAGTTTTCTGATTCCTAAGATCAGTCTTGTTATCTCTTGTTTGACCATGTCCAGCTTGCCTCGGTTCATGGATCTTACATTCCAGGTTCCTATAGATCTTTACAGAATCATACTTTCCTTTCACCACCAGATACATCCACAGATGAGTGTCCCTTTGGCTTTGACCCAGTCATTTCATTCTTTCTGGCACTACTAGTCCTAGCCCTCTGCTCTTCCACAGTAGCATATTGGAACCTTCCAACCTGAGGGGCTCATCTTCCAGTATCATATCTTTTTACCTTTTGGTACTGTCCATGGGGTTTTCAAAGATACCGGAGTGGGTTGTTATTTTCTTCTCCAGTGGATCACGTTTTGTCAGAGTTCTCTACTATGATCTGTCCATCTTGGGTGGCTCTGCATAGCTTCATTGAGCTACACAAGCCCCTTTGCCACAACAAGGCAGTAATCCGTGAAGGAGTTTCAATATTTACCCAGTTCAAAAAAAATGTCAAGTACATTTTCCTGAGTTTTTCTGAACCATCTCTCTTCACCAGACACATGTAAATGAACACATTCATAGGGCAGATTAATCACATCCAAACTATCAAAATCTTTAAAGACTAGTTAACCCATGACCTCATCACTAGGAAAGTGACAAATAGCCCGGATCTGTAGATAAGAGCCATCAAAATGCATCCTCCCAAAATATTACATCTGCCAGACTTCCTATGAGTTAGGCCAGGGGTCTGCAACATTAAACACTCAAAAGAGTACTGCTTTATAAGCCCTAGTAAGACCACATCTGGAATACTGCATCCAGTTTTGGTCACCACATTACAAAAAGGATATTGAGACTTTGGAAAAAATTCAAAGAATCGCAACTAAGATTATTAAAGGTCTGGAGACAAAAACATATGAAGAACAGTTGCAGGAATTGGATATCGCTAGTCTAGATCAGGGATCTGCAATGTTAAACAGTCAAAGAACCATTTGGACCCATTTCCTACAGAAAAGAAAACACCGGGAGCCACAAAATCTGGGTGGGTGTGGCCAACTCAACATCACTCCTACCTAGTCACATGACCCCTCAGTGTGCCTTCCCAGGTTTTGTGGCTTCCAGTGTTTTCTGTGGGAAATGGGTCTCCCTCTTCCTTCGTCCCTCCCTCTTTCTCTTTTTTCTCTTTTTCTTTCTTTCTCCCCCTTCTCCCTCTCATTTATTTCCCCCTCTTTCCCTCTCTCTCATTCTCTTCCTCCAGCTCTCTCTCATTTCTCTCTCCTTCTCTCCCCTTCTCTCTCTCTCTCCCTCATTTGTTTCTCTTTTTCCTCTCTCTCATTCTCCCCTTCCATCATTTTCTCATTTCTCTCTCTCTCTTTCCCTTTCTCTCTCTCTCATTTCTCTTTCTCTCATGTATGCGCACATGCTCACAAGTGAGAATACCTTCTCTCCCACACAAACAGGAATACCCTCCGCAAGTGAGTGGCCAGGCTCAGCCAAAGCACAGCGAAGGTGCACCACAGTGAAGATGACCGGCTGATGGGTGAATGTGTTTGGTGAGGGCACTCTGGCTCACTCCAAGCCTGATCTCTGGGGTGGGCATGTGAGGTTGGGTGGAGTCATCCTCCTTTTCCCACTGCCCTGAACTTCTTTACTCCAAGGAGGCTGCCCCTACCAAATCTCACATGCCCACCCTGGCTGTGCTTTGGCTGAGCCTGGCCACTTGCTTGAGGAGGGTATCTCCACTCGTGCACGCCCTCCCAGCCTCACAACAGCTGGCCAACAGTCATGTGAGAAGAAGGAGGAGGAGGGTCATCTTTGGGAAGCTGCCACTGCAGCTCATGCTTGCTTCTCAGCTGCAGGCTTGTCACCCTTTCCATTGTACCCTCCTCCCAGATCCCATTCCGACCCCTCCAGGCCTCATGTTAGTGAGGTTGGCATCAGCCACAGCTGGGTTGGGCCAATATCTTGGGGCAGAAAGCAGGTCATGTAACTGAGTCAGCAGGGAGCCACAGGAGAGGAGTCAAAGAGCTGCATGCGGCTCTGGAGCCAACTTAGTCTTGGAGTTAGACTAAGCAAACTCCAAGGAAGTATATCAATACAAAGGCATTAACCTGAAGGAAAAAATAGCAGACATCAAAACTACAATTTTGACAGTCTCCCACTGCTGGTAATGATCCAGCACCCATTCAACCTTTTGACCTGCTCATCTGCTAAATCATCTCATGCCACTGCCTCTTCTCAAAGACACAGAAGTGACAAAGGAAAGTAGAAACTGATACTCCATCTTACCTCTTTCCTCTCCAAGATACAACTAAAAATGTCTCAATCATCCACTTATATGAACCTATTACCCTTTCTAAAATCACCCATCCAAATGCACAGATGCACAGTGCTTCTGTTTGACATTGAAGTGACCAGCATAAGGTCATTCTTCTAGCCTGGAATAGGATGGGTTGCTGAGTGGTTTACATTACCTAGAGATGTATGCTTTGCTGATTTCTTCTCTCTCCATATCATATTGTTCTAGAACACATGGAATGCTGGTTATCTGTATTAAATTAATTTCTTTCATTCTCAACTAAGGCAGAAACAGGAACAAACCATGGAGTCCTAGTCACCATTACGCTATGTGCCATATTAAGATCCCTCTTTTCACTTAGGACATATGCCATGGCATTGTTAGCCCAATCAATCATTGTGCTTTGTTGATTAATTGATTAACTTATATGCCCTTTCTGAGCAGAAACTTCAAATCAGACTCTTGTGGATTTAATTCAGAGCATATGATCTTGAACTTATGCTGATGAATCTAAATAAATTTGTAGTCCTACATTCTGTCAACAGTATAAGGATCACATTGCTCAAAAATGTATCCACCATCTTTAAATTCCTCAAGACAAAAGGTGGCCATTATATTCCAGCAACTCTCAAATTATTTGAAGCAAGCCAATCACATAGCTTCTATATGACACCCAACTTGATCCCTTTCCCAATGTTGTACCATTAGAGTAGTTCAGTCAAAAATTCTAAGATCAACCCTTAAAGTTCCAAAATGTGTCTCTAACACCACCCTGAGATTAGAAGTAGGTTCATGAAAGAGGAGGCTAAGTGGTAGGTGGTCTTACTCAGCTATTTTCCCCTTTAATCTTGCCCCACTTATGAGGATGAATTTTCAGTCCACATGAAGACAAAATAGCAAATAAAATATTTGCAATTCCCTGCAAGTTTTTTACTCACCATAGGTACAATTAAGCCAAAACACCCATTAAATAGTATGTTATAGTTACAGAGCATCAATTGGACCTAGCCATTTTCCAGCCATTTTTATCAGTGAACCCAATAGTTTCTGCCTCCAAATTTCATGTTATTTTTAATGAAATTTGAAGTACCAAATCACTCGACAGCCTTATTATGTCCTCCCATCAGCCATCTCTGAAGATATAAGAATATCTTCTACCCTGAGAGACAATATGCTACATACACATTTTGGACATGAAGAAACAACAATATACTACAGACACATTTTGTAATGTCAGCTTAATCTGCAAAACTAGTCTCATCTCAACATGATTGTGTGAACTCTCAGGGCATACTTTGAGAGTTACAATTTTATACCTCCCTGTTGTTTTCAGATACTGTGATGGAATGTGGATCTTCAGCAGTAGGAGAGGGAGGATTTGGCCAACTCGGAGCTTTTCCAGAAAGAAACCCAGATCAAGAGATTGTGCAGATCCAAGCAGGATGGGAAAAGTGGAAAAGGTTCAGGGACAGCCTATTCTATTCTTTGATTTGCTTGCTGAATATAAAGACAGATAGATAATTCTACGAGTTCTTCCATATAAAGTTTCTTTTATTTGGATTATATTAGGTATCCTCAAGGTAACTCATGGTTATGTTGAGATGCATCTAATGTCCAATTCTTTGCATAGTTGAAATCATAGTGTAAAAGGATAGTACTCTTTTCATCCCATAGTAGTGGATCAAAGGGGAGAAACGCCAGCACAATGCTGGTGTCCGAGCAAGAGTGAAGAAACCTCCCCCAACCCACCAAGGGTCAATTCAGTGACCAATTACTGATGTGGCCACATGACATGTACTACATTTCCCAGGACACCTTAACTACATTTACTATGATGCATTCCCTTAAGGGGACAGCTCCCAATTCCTAACTAACTACTTCAGTTCCCATTACTATATACACAGCCACATTTCTTAGTATATATCTTATAATTTAGAAAATTATAGCTTTAGATTGACAAGATTTGTCTTTTAAAGATATTACCTCTAATAAAATAAAGATCTGGATTCAATTGGATCTCACTTCTTGTCTCTGGGATGGAGCCTGATAGATTTCTTTACACTCCAGGTTGTATTTCATGCATTCATGCATTTCATGCAGTCTTGATTTTCTTATTTTTCAAGTTTCCCTGCTTCAAATTGCAAAATCTATGCAAATTTTCTTTATCTTCACTTATAATTACATTTTCCATTTAAATTTTTCTTTCTTAATAACTTCTACCTTCATATTAAGCTCCAATGCATAACATAGGCTATGGCATATATCAACTGGTTCATTTGGACTATGTTGCAGTTAAGGTCATTTTAGCAGCTTCATTAATATTCTTCATACATTTTCTTGTGAATTTTATTCAATTTTGGCAAATATATTCTCTTTTAGCTTTCTTCATTTAGTCCTTGTAAATAGAAGAGAATATTTGTAGCCCAGAGTTAAACTGTAAGATTCTTGGTGCTCTGGGAGCTTTCTTGTTTTTTTTTTGCAGGTATTAGACTACTAAACTAGGCAGCAGCAGTAGTGCTTGAAGGAAAATATGGCTTGCTCTCTTTATATATGCTAGTGGCTTGTTGTCTATAGTAATCAACACCTAGATAAGCAGAGATTAACACCAAGATTAATATTAGATCAACAATCAAGGTAAACAATACCCCATTAAGAAATCACCATCTCAGACAAACAAGCTAACAGTAAAAAACAGCCTAATCAAGATATGATCAAGACTACCTCCATCAACACTGGAGCAAGTCCCATTTAATTTTCTTGATTAAATCATAGTGCTTGGAACTTCAGTTCTTTTCCTTGCTGTTCTTCATTAATATAAATATTTTCTTCACTTTCTATTATTTATTGTTCTATAATGGGTATTCAGTAGGTCAAAATAAACTAAATTTTGAATAGTATGTTTTTCAGTTGCTTTCAGTTCAGCATTGGCAAAATATTTTTTTTTTAAAATTACATACTTTTTGTTCATAAGCTCATTAAACTTTAAGCCCAGATGTGTTATTTCCAAAGTTGGTACTTCACTTTTGAAATCAGAAGAGGATGCTGAGCCTTATAGTACATTTTATGGTGAATATCCAGGAGCCATAGAATCCAACATTAACACTTATTAATCCAGGTGATCCAGCATGAATATTTGAATTATATATTCTCACCAGTGGTGGGATTCAAATTTTTTTTACTACTGGTTCTGTGGGCGTGGCTTGGTGGGCGTGGCAAGGGAAGGATATTGTAAAATATCCAGTCAGAGTGTGGTATTTGCCAGTATTCCAAATTATTCAAAATTTCCACTACCAGTTCTCCAGAACTGGTCAGAACCTGCTGAATACCCCCTTTGATTCGCACCATATTGAAATGGGTTTTAGGAACAGATTTAGTTTGACTCTTTAGCCAAGACCTGTCTGATGGTTGTACCAGTTCAGTGTACCTTTGCATCAATTGAGCACATGGGCCAATCCATCACAATGAAAGTTGCTTTGAAGGTATGTGTGTGTGTGTGTGTGTGTGTTCTTTTATTCACAGCAATGTGAAGTCACAGTTGTATAACTAAATTTGGCTTCATACACATCAAGTTCTTAAGAACCTAGGATGTTGTTACATATCAGCATAGTTTATTAGCAGATCCAGGCAGTGTGGTTTTTTGTAATTAACAGATTAAAAATTTGTCAATGTAGATTTATTAAGTGCATTCCAAAATTATCTGGTATGGTACCAAATATGCCAATAACTGGAACTACTACAGCCGGTTTATGCCATAAACTTTCTATTTCAATTTTCCAATCTCAATATTTTGCTTTCTTTTGTTATAATCATTCTACTGCTATGTGTATTCTCTAGTTCTTTCTCTTTTATTCGGTTGTCTCCAGGTACAGCTACTTCTGGTTACTGTTAATGTTGTTATTGTTATTTCAAGTTGAATTTCAAAATGACTGCAATTAAATTGATTTGCCTTCAAATTTCAAAACACAGTTTTAAATTGAATCACTCTATGCATCTCAAATTGGATCTGAATTGGGATCTGAATTTGATCAGTGCTAATTTGCACAGGCTTTAAAAAAATAATTGCAATCCACGTCTTGATATTGACATTTGAATAATATGCCATTATTTTGATGGTTTATTTTTGTGAATGGCAATGGGGTAGAGGAAGCATAATAAAACTGACATATACATGATTGATAATTGTAACAGAGGTTTGAAATTACTCTGTGGGACTGCTATACTTGGCTCAATATCTTCCAATGAGGTGAGATGATGAATGAAGATTTCCTGTGGAGGCAGGAAGTTGAGAATAATATCTTGCTGATCTGACAGAATAGCCAATCTAGTTTTCTTCAGCAAAGTCGAATTGAAAAATTATAAATGCACCCTTAAAAATAAATATCTGACAAGGTATTCACAGGTAATCCTTTTCTTCTTTTTAATAATACAATTAATAAATTAGCCTTTAATAATCATAAAAAGTTTTTCTGGTTGAAAGTTTTAAAGCTTCAGATAATGAGAAGTAAGTCTATAATTCTATACACAAAACTTAGAAATGCTAAATTTAGGGTAGCTGACAAGTGAAAAAGAGTGAGATCAGCCAATGTTTTCAGTGAGTACCACACTATTCATTTACCAGGTTTAGAAGCTGTATCACTTATGGGAAAAAGGTAAAGAAATGGTAGGAATTGTATTCAAATAATTTTGCCACAGCAGAAGAAAATGCTGAACTGAATCTTTAAAATGCTTAAGAATAAACAATTCTTAAATAAAAACAAGTGAAATCCATACAAATATAAATAATGATTTTAGATTTTTTAAACTAAATAGATAGAATACAAACACACAGGAAGCAATTTTTCAGGTGGAGTTTGAAAGGCAGGGGATCCATCTTGCCTAGCTGATTTAAAGGGAGGGTATTTTGTTATTTTATTGGAATCTTAGTATTTAGATTCTCAGAAAAAATCATGCATATTTAGAATGCTTATTTTTTTATAAATGTGTTTTCAGAATGTCTATTTTAACTCAAGAGTATTAGTCTCTTAGTAGTACTACATTATTTATCCAATTTATGTCCTGTTTTTCTGTCTAGACTCTAGAAGGTATTCAAGATGACCAACTATTTTTAAAAAGTCAACATCTGCTCACAATAGT
Organism: Notechis scutatus; assembly: GCF_049901735.1. Taxonomy (NCBI): domain Eukaryota; kingdom Metazoa; phylum Chordata; class Lepidosauria; order Squamata; family Elapidae; genus Notechis; species Notechis scutatus. The sequence goes on along the minus strand of NC_142025.1, from coordinate 73,346,997 downwards.
CAAATTGCTATTTACTAATTCAAAATGAAAAAGAAAATGCGCAGGGATGAACACAACTTTTAAGGGAGCACATCCAGTACCATATAAATTGTTCCAAAGAGAATTGCTGTTACCAGATCTTGAGACTGCAATCACATCTGGATAGAGTTTTCCAAATAGAATTACTTGTGGGATCCTCCTAAACTCTTTCCTCCCTGGATTGGCACCAATTAGGTTCGCATTGTTGATAAATAAGGAATATTAGTACAAACTACAGGTTTTTCAATTTTAGGTTAATGAAGTATTTAATGATAACTATTAACATATTGATTGCTTCCTGGCAGCTCTTCACAGAATACATAAACAAGGCATATATTAACATTTCATCCTTCCTTCTGCTAATCAAAGAAAGGTGGAGAAAATTTGTTAACATGCTTGCTTGTGGATTGTCTTTCTCTTAATAGAGAAACGCCACTTTTTATTGGAGGGGTATTGGGCATTGAGTATTGAGATAATATAAATTTCTGATAGTTTTGTTTAGAAATTGGACCTTCATTTTTATTGTCTGTAGCTTGCTAGGCAGCTGAGCCTTCATCTTTTTCTGCAAATAAGTATTTGCAGATGCAAATAAAGTTTCAATTATGTGGATGTAAAAAGTCTTAACCTTCTCGTTTTTCCTTCCCCAAAGTTCATTTCCTAATCATTCAGCTTTCCAGCCCATAACCCACAACAAGTTAGTGTCTCACTGGGGGAATGATGATAGATGATAGATGATTATGATTCTTTTGTTCATTAAACATGAAACTCAGTCAACGGAACATTTATTATTATTGTTGTTGTTGTTATTGCTATTGCGATTGTTATTATCTCTTTTATTCATTAATCATGAAACTCAGTCAACTGAACATTTAAAAATCTATCATGAATACCAGTGTCTGATGCTAATGGTTGATACGGGTTGCTGCCAGCATCCTAAGTATCTACCAAGTATCTTCTTAAAATATATGATGTTCCGAGTTGCGCAGTTCTGTAGTTCTGCTGATGTTATTGCAGGAAGCTACAATTTCTTGATGTGTTTTGTAAAATTCTTGGACATGGTACCAAGTGCCCTTATGACAATGGTACCAAATGCCTTAATGACTGTTACATGTTTCATCCATAACCGTGTAGTTTCAATGGCCAGGTTCAATCTTTTATTTCAGCATTTTTGCTGGATCACTTAGCTCTATACTGTCAAGTTGTTGCACAGGAGGCTCTTCATCCTGTATGTTGGTTTCCACATGTGTGAAAACTTTATTATGGATGATGAAATGCCTTTGATCCATTAATCTTGGTTCAGTTATGTCACTTTCTGGGTGTTTTTCCTTTCACAGTTGCATCGTTCTTTTTTGAAATCCCCTGGCTGTTGGTTCTGCCTGGTAGTAATATTTGGTGATTTCTCGATTTTCTTCAGTTGTCCAAGTTTTGCACTTTTGTCCCAGTAGCTTTACAGTTGCATGCCCTGGTTCCCCAGTAGCAGCAACTAAGCCCTGTAGCCCTTTTTTCGGCAGATGTCCAGGAGCCATAGCATCTGACACGATCCTTGTTGACCCAGGCAATGACCGATCCAGTGTGGAATTTTGTTGATTTCTTCTCATCATTAGTGATGGTAGGCACCTGGGTTGGTTCATGGTGGCTAAGTCACTACTGATCCAAAGATGGTAATCCCATAACTGTAGGAATCACACTGGATAGCTGTCCAGGCCCAGCCATGGCAACCTAACTGCCTGTTTGGTGGCAGAAAGGAAGAATCAGGAATTGTTGTTGTTGTTGTTGTTTTAATAATGGTGGTGGTGGTGGTTAATCTTTGGTGAGATTCACAGCCTTTGGGGCTGGTTGGTAGCTCAATAGCTCAAGTCCTAACCCAGGACCTAGGAACTGTTAAGGTAGTGTTGGAGGATATAAGCTGTTCCAACTAGGGTGTTTTTTTTTTTTTTGTAGAATCAGGGTATTTCAAGTCTGATCAATTCAGAATTTCCAAATAGCAAGGTAGCCCTTTAGATATTGCTCCAAGGGCTCCAATTACAATTGGGATAACACATGATTTCTTTTTCCAAAGTCGCTCAACTTCAATTTGTAAGTCCCGATACTTTGTGATTTTTTCTTGTTGTGCATCCATTTGTGCATCACCAGGTATTGCAATGTCAATGAACCAAACCTTTTTATTTTCAACCATTATGTCAGATGTGTCAGTTCCTGTCAGTCTGAAATCTGAAGTCCCACATGATCTTGAGTTTTTCATATTCCAGAATCTTCTCAACCTGATGTTCCCAGTAGTTGTTACTATACTCAAATCCAAAGTTTGTGAAATTTTGCTGCACCCACTGATTAAATGGTCAACTGTTTCATTTTTCTCATTACAGAGGCAGCATTTGCTGTTGGTGGTGACATGCTGAATCTTTGCCTTCATGCAATTTGTGGCTAAGGCTTGTTCTTGAGCAACCAAAATAAAGCCTTCAGTTTCTTTTTTCAGTATTCCTGATTTTAGCCAATTCCAAGTAAGCTTTTGGTCAGCTTTGCCTTTCAGGTATTGGCCATGCGTAGCTTTGCTTTTATTATTATTATTATTATTATTATTATTATTATTATTATTATTATTATTATTATTATTATTAATAATAATAATAATAATAATCTTCAATTCAATTCACTGTGTAGGACTGCTAAAAAGTTAACAGTTCAAGTCCTAACCAAGAACCTAAGATCCATGTATTTAGGCAACCCTTTGGGAATTGCTCCAAGGGCTCCTATTACTATTGGTACAATCATTGATTTCTTCCTCCATAATTGCTCAAATTCAATTTGCAGATGACAGTATTTCATTATATTTTTCTAGCTGTTTCTCTTCAATTCATGCATCACCTGGTATTGAAATATCAATGAACCAGATTTTTTTTTTCCACAATAGTAATGCCAGGTGTGTTGTGGGCCATATGTCTATCTGTTTGAATCTGAAAGTCCCACAACATCTTGATCTGTTCATTTCCAAGAACTTTGTCAAATTGTTGTTCAGTCATTTTTGCTGCATTTGAACCCAAACTTCTGGCAAACTTCCATGTATGATTTTGGTAACTCAAACTCAAACTCATGATTTCTAGATAATCAGTTTATGAGATTTTTTTTCAGTCTGATAAAGTGATCCACTGTTTCATCTTTCTCATTGCATAAACAACATTTGCTGTTGTTACTGATGTGATGAATTTTGGCTTTCCTGGTATTGGTCTACAGGGCATTCTTGGGAAGCCAAAATGAAGCCTTCAGATTCTCCTAAATGCTGCTGCGAGAGCCCAGGATGGGTTAGACTCCTCCTGATGACATCATCAAGCTGGGTTTGTCTTGTATAAAAAGGACTGCTTGTGGGAGTTTCCCCCAGCTTTGACTCAGCTTCTTTCTATGACAATTGAGCTGTGTCTCTGAAAGCAATTTAGCAAAGCAGCAACAGCAAATTCGGAACAGCGATTACAAACCTTCAGCACAGCTCCTGGGAACACGATGCAGCTGTGCCTTCAAGAGAGCGGGCTTCCGTTCTTCTGCAACACAGGGAATCATCCCATAATCCAGGGAGACTGTAAGTAAGGGAGAAGCCATAGGCCCTCCCCTGCAGCTCTCCCTGAGCAAATTTGGCCGCCGCGATCGTAAAGATTGGAATGGAGATAAAAGCATCTCACAGCTGATTATAAACAACACGGTTTCCTTTCTACTGCCGATTACGCCGCTTGGGGCATTTTTTTCTGCCTATAGAGCAAGGATCAGCCATCACAGGCTGCAATTGTACGAGGGGCCATTTAGATCGTCTTCTCAGTGCACGTGGCGAGCAGCCATCTTAAGTGGCCACACTCATCAACGGCCTACCCCCGTGCCACAGCAGGCCGTAATCAAGGCCTCTACATAGGCAGCACATAGTGAGGGTCGCTCCCAACACCTCCTGTGCTTGTCCATACCAACGATGGATGAGGATAGAATTCAACAGAGCTTTCAGGCCTGGATAACCAGGGTCTTCAAACAACCAAGAGGAAGAGGAAGAGACAGCGCTCTCAGTTGGTGCAAAGGTAGGTAGAGCCCAGCTGCAACAGGCCTCCCAACCATCTTACCCTCCTATTGTTCAGACAGGTACTTCCAGGGGGGTGGATGAAACACTCCAGCCCCTTTTTGACAACACCCAAGCCCCGTCTCCAGAGCCGGTTGAGGAACAATTCGGGCCTCTAGACCTAAGCAGATCAGGCCCCAATTTTTAAACAGGCCTCTTGGGACCTCTCGTCACCTTGGCCTTCCATGGCCCAAAGTGTTCTCGACCTAAACTCGAGGCTTCCTTCACCCCAGCTGCAGGCCTTCACCCCTCAGATCCATCATTTGGTGGCAGACCCAACTACATCCATTGCCATCAGACAGGGCCTAGCAGAAGGACTGCAACGAATTTTTCGACCCTCAAACAAGGCCCAGCCCCCCTTTGCTGGCCTACCACAAGCCTGCTTCACAAGGACTGCTTCACCTACAGGAGCCCAAGGCCCCTTCTGCTCAATCAGAAAGGGGGGCACTAGAGCAGGGAGACTATATAGAACCAATCGGAACATAGCCACTCTCCTGCTTCTGAATGGGAGGAGGGAGAAACCTGGGATCCCAACCTCTCCGAGGAAGAGGAAGATCTGCGACCAGATCAACCTCCATCAGCCACAACCGGCTTTATTCAAGCCTTTCCTCCACAAGGCACTGGTTACTGCCCAGTGTCCCCAGAGGAGGAGGCTGCCCCCGAACCTCAGGTGGTACAGTCGGGGTCCAGGGATTCTCTGTTCTCCAAAAACATAGTCCACTCAAAGTTCCTTCCATCACCCAGATTTTCTGGATCTGATCAGAATTAATTTGCCTCCTGCCACAGGCCCCTACCCATCTTCATATGACAGTCTACAATGTGGGCCCTTCCCTCGCTGCCGCTCTTACAGTTCCTTCTGTAGACATTTCAGTCATGGCTTCCTTCTCCTTGGGCACTCCAACTGAGCCCGAGGATGTACTTTAGGCAAGGGACAAACATGCCGAGCAGACATTAAAATGTAACCACATCTGCTTCGGCTGTCCGGGCCTCGACTGCTGCATCGTTTTTCACAAGGTCCTCTATCCACTGGCTGCACCAGCTACAAGACTGCATATCTCCATTAGACTTGAGATCACATCAAGATCTCAATAAGATTATAGCAGCAGCGGAATTCACGGGGACACTACCCTAAATTCTGCCAGTTCTCCTCCAGGGCCATGGCTTTGTCTGTGGCAGCAAGGAGACTGCTATGGTTATGAATTTGGCAAGTGAAGCCTCGGCGCAAGTGGAAGCTGGCTTCGGGCCCCAGCACCAGTGAGCAGCTGTTTGATGATGCTCTTGATCCATTCGTCGTCAAAACGAGGGTCAAAGGAAAAGTTCCTTCCTCTCAAGGCTGGAGGGCAGACTTCCATCCTGCCCCTTATCTGCCACCTCCATTTAGGCCCAAAATTACTTCTCGCTTCTCCAGGCTGCAGAGAGCATATTCCCAGCGCCAAGAGCAATGCCCTGACGTGCCAGGCAGACAACAACAAACTTGCGGGTAAACGGCCCTTTCGTGGGGGAGGGGGTTGCTCATTCCGTCACTCTAAATAATCCCTCGTTCTTCCCACCAGAGGTCATTTAGCCTTCTTCTTGTCCAAATGGGAGAAGTCAACGACAGACGCCTGGGTACTTAATATAGTAAGGTCGGGGTTACAACAGAATTTCTATCATCACCCCCAGGAAATTTTCTGCTCTGCCCTGTCTCGTGGGACAATTAAAAAAAGGCCCCTTATGGAATCTGCCATTCAACACATAACGACCATTCAACCAGTCCCTGAACTCCAATGGGACGTGGGTTTTATTCTCGGCTTTTTGTGTGTGTGTGGGGGGTGGCGAGCTATTCTCAACCTAACATTTCTGAATGCATTTATCCTATTCAGGTCCCTAAAATGCAGATGCTGCATTCTATTGTAGAGAGTGTTCGGAAGGGCTATCTCCTCTCTTCCATTGTACTTATGACCCATTGACAGTTCCTCAGGTTCTGTTATAATGGGAGACACTACCAATACAGGGCCTTGCCCCTTGGACTTTCTTCAGCTCCCAGATCATTTACTAAGCTGGTGGCAGCCTTGCCAGCCCTTATAAGGGCAATCCCAGTAAGAGTCTAGTGTTACCTGGATGATATACTGGTCCAGTCATCTTCCCCATCTAGGGCAGCAGAAGATTTGGATATCTCCATTCAAGTTCTCCAAGAGCACAGCTTCTCTGTCAAAGAGGCCAAAAAGCCACTTTACTCCCACCAATTCCTTACTCCATCTGGGAGCTGTATTAAATACTTTTTCCTGCAAGGTGTCCTTGTCCCAGGAACGTCAGGAGAGTATCAGTTAATTGGCCATATAAAATCTAATCCTAGAGTGCCCCTGGCTACGCTTTCCAAGCTCCTGGAGAAAATGATATCATGCATTAATATAGTGCCCTGGGCTAGATTCCATGCCAGGTCACTCCAAGGGTTTCTTCTATCTTATCAGAAGACAGGTAGGAGTTGTTCCTCTTTCAGGTCAGATTAACTCTGTTGGTCTTTAAATCTTTTCGATGGGGGTCATCTGAAGTGTTTTCCATGGGACTCTTGTTCAAGGAACCGGATAGGTTAGTGCTGACTACAGATGCCAGTCTGTATGGCTGGGGAGCCCACCTTCAATCCAGGGTGGTCCAGGGACAATGGTCCCAGGCAAATTTGGCCCATAATATTAATTGACTAGAGCTTCAAGTGGTCCATTTGGCCCTGACACAATTAGAGGATGCTGTCTCAGATAGAGACATCCTGATCGTGCTTGACAGGGTGTCAACCAAGGCGCATATTAACCGCCAAGGCAGGACACATCCGGGACGCCTGATGTTAGAGGCAGATCAACTCTGCTTATGGGCAGAGAGACACCAGGTATCGCTCAGAGCTGAGCTCTTTGCAGGCGGGGCCAATGTTGAGACTGACTGGCTTAGCAGAGCCACCACTGACCAGGCAGAGTGGTGTTTGCACCCCCAATTTATTTCAGGAGCTGTTGGAGTGCTTCAGATTGCCAGCAGTGGATCTCCTCGCTTCCCAGGACAACATGCAACTCCTGAGGTTCTACTCCAGCTGTGTGGTTCCAGGGATGGAGGGAATGAACGCTTTATGCAGCCCTTGGCCATGGGAACTCCTGTATGCCTTTCCTCCTCTGCCCCTGATTCCGGGGATCATCCAGAAACTGTGGGCAGAAGAGCAGAACTTATACTTGTAGCCCCTCACTGGCCCAGGAGGCCATGGTTCGCAGACTTAGTAAACCATTCCATCTCTAGTCCTTGGAGAATACTGGTAGACAGAGTGTCACTCAGACAGGGGCCAATTTTGCTTCCAGAGCCCCAGTGGCTTCAGTTGGCCATCTGGAGATTGAGTGGGGATTCCTGATCTGGAACTATAATTCCTCCAGAGTAATAAGAACTATCCAGGCCTCCAGGGGACCCTCCACCAACTGCATCTACAATGCAACCTGGAAGGCTTTAAGCGATTGGTGTCTTAAGTATGACATTGCCCCTTCCAGGGCCTTAATTGCCAGATGCTGGACTTCCTCCAAGAGAACCTAGACAAGGGACTTTCACCTAACACTCTGCAGAGGCAGGTTGCAGCCTTGTCCTTTGTTCTATCCTTGGGGGGAGTGGAATCTTTGTCTAGACATCCCATGGTCCACAGGTTTCTGAAGGGTGCTACAAACCTGAGGCCTCCAGTGGTTCATCGAGATCCCACATGGGACTTCTTTAAAGTACTGCAGTTGCTGACTAAGGCCCCATTCGAACCACTGAGGTCAATTCCCTTGCAGTTTTTTGTCTTATAAGGTGGCATTTCTGGTAGCGAGCTCCCCTTCTAGAAGGATTTCAGTCCTGGCAGTCTTGTCTATCAGGAAAGACAACTAGACCCTACCTTTTGTACCTAAGATTAATACTGGGTTCCTCAGATCCCAAGATATAGCTTTATCTGATTTCTGTCCCCTTCCGCTCCACGACTTAGAGCACAAGTGGCACACCCTAGATGTTAGCAGGGTGCTTAGAATTTACATCAGAAGTCCCTCAACGTTTAGCAAAACTGAGGCCATGTTTGTGTCCTTTCACCTTCCCATTGGGGGCATCAAAGCCTCTCCTCCCACCTTGAGTAGGTGGATCACGGCATGCATTGCACAGTCCTTCTAACCAGAGCCCTTCCAATACCCCAGGGCCTAATGGCACACTCTGCTAAGAGTACCTCGACTTCAGCTTCCTGGGCCACCCAGACACCCCTAGTGGAGATTTGCAGAGTGGCTACGTGGACCTCCCCATCTCTGTTCATCAGACATTACCATCAGGACTCCTATGCCTTGAGGAGTGTGGCTTTTGGCAGATGGATGCTTCAGTGAGTGATTCCAACTTCGGAGAGACAGGGCATTGGTACTTACCTGATACACACATTCTCTGTGAGCTGTGAAGAGCATCCAGTGGTGGGAAGGTGCTTCAGTCCCTTCTAGGAAGGCTGGGCTTAAACTTGGGGACACTCCTCCTCCTCCACGAGACTCCTCCTTAGTGTCCCCAGTTTTGTAAAGCCAAGGTATTGATACCCTATATGTTTAAGCCTATGTAATAACCCTGGCTGGAACAGACCCCCTACCAGATGGAATAAAAGGGAGGGGCTGGATGCTCTTCACAGCTCACAGAGAATGGGCATATCAGGTAAGTACTAACGCCCTTTCTCCCATGAGCTGTTCAGAGCATCCAGTGATGGGACATACCAAAGCTTGGCACTGTCCTAAGGGAGGGACTCTGTCTGGGTTGCACACCTAACTGTTTCTGAAATAACTTGCTGCAAAACTTGCCTACCAAATGAAGCCTCAGCAGAAGCAAATACATCAATTTTATAATTTCTAATAAATGGAGATGGAGAAGCCAAGGTTGCAGCTCGGCAAATCTCCTCTATTGTAGCTTGGGTCGCCCAGGCTGCTGTGGTGGCTGTACTCCTGGTGGAGTGAGCGGTAATGCCTTGGGGCACTGGAATCGAGTGAGAGTCATACTACTTAGCGATGGTGGCTCTTAGCCATCTACCTATGGGAGAGGGTGAAACCTTGTGCCCCAGGGTGTTAGGCTGAAAGGACACGAAGAGGGCTTCTGTCTTTCTGGAGGGCGCCGTGCTCTCTATGTAGATGTGTAAGGATCTTCCTACATCCAAGCAGTGCCATTGGTGTTCGAGCCTGTGTGATGGACATGAGCAAAAATTTGGGAGCACCAGCTCTTGAGCTCTATGGAATGCCGAATTAACTTTTGGAATGAAGGGGGGATCTGGTCTGAGAACCATTCTATCCGAATGGAAAATGCAGAGATCTTTGCGCACCAATGATGCAGCTAGTTCGGAGATTCTTCGGGCAGATGTAATTGCTATCAGGAAAACTACTTTGTAGGTTAGAAATCGAAGTGTCGTGGTCCTTAGTGACTTGAAGGGACCTGTAGTAAGGGCCAGTAATACCTTATTTAAGTCCCAAGTTGGATATCGGTGCATTACGGGGGGGCTCAAGTTCTTGGCACCATGCAGAAAACTGCGAATGCGAGGGTGATGAGATATGAAGGTAAGATCATCCCAAGATATGACCGAAGCCAGGGCCGCCACCTGTCTCTGCAGAGTATTGGGTGATAACCCTTTGTTTAGGCCCTCCTGTAAAGATTCTAATAACTGCACTACTGATAGGGAAGTGGGGTCGATCTGAACCTTCTGACACCAACAGCAGAAGCTAGACCAGGTGGCCTCATAGATTCGGTTCGTCGAAGGACGTCGAGCTGACTGAATAGTGTGAATAACTTGAGTAGAAAGGTGTTCATCTCCCAGACATCGCCGTTCAACTTCCATATGGCTAAGTTTAGCCATTGGGGGTCCGGGTGTAACACTGGGCCTTGAGACAGCGATATGACCAATGATGGGATCTTCCACGGTGGTACCATCGAGAGGTCCTTCAGGTCCACGAACCATGCTCTACTTGGCCAACAAGGAACCACTAATAGCAGGTCCGCTTTTTCTTCCAGCAACTTCTGAATCAATTTGGGGATCACAGGGAGGGGAGAAAAGGCGTATAACAGTCCAGTGGGCCAGTAACATCTGAGGGCGTTCACGTCCTCCGCTCCCTGCGATGGGTAACGAGAAATGAATTGGGGAAGCTGTGCATTGAGTGGGGAGGCAAACAAGTCGACTACGGTTAGTCCAACCTCCAAGTAGCCTCCAGAAAGATCTTGGGGTCCAGACACCACTCTGGACCAAACATGGCTCTGCTGAGCCAATCTGCTTGTACATTCGCTACTCCAGATATATGCTCCGCCTTTAGAGAGAGAAGATTGATTTCGGCCCACAGGAATAGTCTTTCTGCTTCCCACATTAGTAGATTGGAATGAGTGCCCCCTTGTTTGTTGATATGGGCCTTTGTAGTTATGTTGTCTGTTAAGATGAGCACATGTTTGCAATGGAGATGTGGGAGGAATTGTTGAAGTGCCAAGTACATTGCTTTCAGTTCTAGCCAGTTGATATTGTGTGCCTTCTCTGAATCCGTCCAAAAGCCTTGCACTGTATGTGATTCAAAGTGGGCCAATGGCCAATGGCCATACTGGACAATGATGATAGCTGAAAACCCAAATAATAAGGGACAATAGATTGTCCACACAACAGCACCACATAATCTTACTTGACACATTTCTGTGTTGAAAGAAAATCATTAATATTTATGTTCACTATATAAGCTATCTTTCAAAGAAGTTGAAGATTGTGGATATACAAATGAAATTATTTTTTGAAAGTAGAAATTTTAGCCAAAATAGAGTTTAAAAACTTAGTAGAATAAAATAGTGAATTAAATCTTTATTGTTTGCATTGTCAATGGAATAGCATATAAATATTTTAAAAGTAAAATACAAATGAATTCTTCCAGACTTTTTCAGTTATACTTTTAATGGCAAGATTAAACATTTTACAAATCTAACCAAACTCTTAACAACAGTCTTAAACCCAAATCATGAAGAACATATAAGCATGGAGGATTGATACATCAAATATATACTAGAAAGTGAAGATTTATCTCATCTTTATATATTTCAATAATTTGCTCAATAACAAAAAATACCAAATCTACATTTCTCAAAAAAATATTAACAAACTATGCTAAAAACAAATAGTACATATTTTATAAGAACATTTTTTAAAAAAAACCTGTCCAGTGCTCTATTTGCATATACTTTCTAATATTATATGTTCCATTTCAAGATTTATATGAGATAAATCTGTGATATAAAAAGAAATTTGTTCCCACTATTAGTCTCTCCTTCATTCCAAAACAATTTCATGTTAACAGATGAGCAAGAACCAAGAATCACCAGTTGTTGTTTTGAATTACCAGGTATGCAGAAGTCCACAAATTGTTTTAAGAGGATGTATCTTTTATCTCATCTTCAGCCAACAATGGTAGCTGCCTAAATTCATACCTAATTCTTCTGGTTTATAGTAGTGGTTTTCTGACACAAACCACGGTTATGAATAATATAAAATGGCATATTTGCAATCTTTTTTTTTTACATGTATCTCCTGCCATGCATCAATTTAGCATGTATGAGAATCTCGTCTTATTTTGTCCTCACTACAGTTTGGGCTGATGATTGTTCCAAGGCTAGTGATTGAGTGACATGGAAAAAGGATATCTAAATCTGAATATTTCCTCTTTTAATCTATTTGCTTAACTTCTATACCATAGTGGCTATTATTTGTGTTGAAAAGAGAAAAAAAATAGATAAGACAATGAAAATAACTAAACAAGCCTTTCACAGTGATTAGGTACCCTGGCACATGTTTTCCAAATCACAGATAGAGTGATCATCTGGAGAATGCTCTTCAGAAAATTTGGCATTACAAGTAGTTACGGACTCATTTGGCAGAGTTGGCCTTAAATCTGGTAAAAGAAAGCAAGGCTAATTTAGATACATTGGCAGTTATCAACGGTTAGTGAATTGTTTATTACAATAACACTGTACTTTTACAAAAAGAAGTAGAGCTGTTTGGCAGTTGATGAACAAGTGGCACAGCTGCAGTGCCTTAAAAATAAATCATTTCAAACCTAATACTCATTTCTTTTTGCCAAGTGAATAGGAAAAGTTCTGCTTGCAAAAACCAATAATGTTACAGATAAATTGTTGTGTGAATTAGAATTGTTAGAATTGTTTCTTTGGATTCTTTATGTCAGCTGAAATGTAAATCTTTACACTCACATCAATGCTTTGAAGAAACTGAGGATATAATGTCATCATTACATCACACTGTTAAAGGTGAAAAGATGAGAAACTAACAATCTGTGGCTGGAAAATAATACATTGCTTTAGAACTTGAAGTTTTTGGAGTAAATGGATTCCAAAAGGGCAATCACCATGAGTACAAAATGTGAGAAGACAATTGCATTGGAATAAATAACATATATGGAGTCCTTGCTACTTTCTGAAGTTAATTGTTTGCTTGCAGATGTTTTGTTACCTGAATAAGTAACATCAGCTCTGATCATTGATGATTACCCAATAGATAATAAAACATCTGCAAGCAAACAATCAATCAATCTCAGACAGCAATAAGGACTCCACAGTTCAACTCAGAGCTACATATATTCTCTTCTATTGATAAAAATGAAGTAGGCAATTTGTCATTTGATTTATTTTCCTTCATCATCAGTAATCTAAATCCTTGGGTTTACTTTCATGCTTCTTACATCTTCTATACTTTTTTATTATAATTTTTTTTTTTTTAGTGTCAGAAGAATTTCCTGGTCTGTTCCAGCTGGGAAAACTTAACAATGAAAGAATCAAGAGCAAGGTCTTTATTACAGGAAGGCAATACAGTGACAAAAAAGTGACTTCAGCAAGGTGGCCTTGCAAGGTGGTCTTCTAGTGGTGAGTTGTGATTTTTTTACATGTTTTTCTGCCCTAAGGTTATGGGAATTGATGGTTCCTTCTTTTGTGTTTTGCTTGTCCAGAGTTTCACTTCCTGCTTTAAGAGTATTTCTTTGTCCAGTTTCTATTTTTGGAGTTAATCCCTTCAGGGGCAGGGTAAGCAGTTTCTAGTGGGCTATGTTATCTGAGTTTCTAAATTACTTAGGCTTGGTTTCCTGGTGCTTACCCTCAGGTAAGCACGAAGCCTATTGTTTATTTAAAGTTGCTACATTTTATGAGGTGTTCTTGGCAGTACACCCAGAATTCTAGCTAAGCACTTTCTCTGCTACCTAAGAAATGAAATAGAAGTGTAGACTTTTATTCTAATGTAGCTGCACGATTTTCCAATATTATTGGAGTGAAAATATGAGAGTATTGTCAGGGTGGAGTGTTCCAAGATAAATCTTTGACATTAGTGAGTAGAATTGTGGCTTGATTTTTCTACTATCCATGGAAGAAAGAAACTATTAGAGGACTGCTTTTCTCAAACCATATTCCTTTAATACCTGGTGTTATGTAATGAACATATAAAGTTGTGTTAAGCCCTGCTAAAGTGAGACTAACCTTTAGATGACCCCAACTGTTAACTCCAACTGCTTTGGAGGAAAAGTTAGAACATTCATATTTCGGCATTTTCAAGTATTATGAATGGTTAAGGCCTGGTGGGCTCAGAGTGTAAAGTTACAGGCTTTTGCCTGCTGTTCCTTAGTTCCAATAAATGTTGTTGTATTTATTCAAAGTTTTGCAGCATTAATTCAGCACCAGAAAAATAGACACAGATGACTGGTGCTTCATTTAACATCTTTATAAACATAATAAGTAGATTTTACAAAGCAATTGTAGATTTCTCCAACATGGAGGAAACTCAAACAGAAGTAGACATGTTACAAGTTCAGAGCTTCAGCAGCAACTCAGAAACAGACATCAGTTTCACTTTAGTTCAGCAAGCAAGCAGAGGAGAGAAGCAGTTTCATTTTCAACAGACAGACTCAGAGCTCAACATAGCTGCAGAGTTGCAGAGCTTAATATAGAGCCATGCCTAGGCTACTTTTAGTTTCAGTTTCTAAACAGTTCTCATTGGCTGAATTAGTTGCTATGCCTATTCATTGGCTGACCTTCTTACCATGCTCTATTCAAGTTCATGAATATACTCTGACAGTATTATGCTGGCCTGTACCTTGCCTACTGAAGCCCACTACACAATAGAGGTGACGAAGGTGGGATGCTGCAGAGGAAAGAGCTGCTCTAACCAAGAGACTGAAATCACGGGGCGTCAGACTGGGTAAGACAGTGGTGGTATTCTATCGGTTCAGCCTGGTTCAGGCGAACTGGTAGTAAAAAATGTTACCGTTCAGCTGAAGCAGTAGTAAAAACAAACAGCTACCAGTTCATCTGAACCAGTTTTTTTTTTCCCGACAATCAGCTGTGCCTGGATTCCCCCCCACTGTCTTACTGCTTCAGCCAGGAGGCTCCCCTGAGGCCCAGGAGGAAAAAAAAAAACACCAGCATGCGGGAGGGTGCTGCTGCATGAACAGTGCTTCGCTTTTGGCCTCCTGGGCCTCAGGGAAGCCTCCTGGGAGCAAAAATGGCCTCCCAGCAGGCTTCCCTGGCCTGTTCCTTGAATACTGAAGCCCACTACACAATATTTGGCCTCTTCCTTTTTTTCTCCTGTCAGAAATACCTAAGTTAATAAATAGTCGCAGTTCAACCCCAAAACATATATAAATTATATATTGGTTTGGATATGATCACATGGTTTTGTTTAGATCTGAGTTACAGATCTTTTTTTGTGCTGCTAATAAAATTTGGGCAAATAAAAAAATAAAATTAATCTTTCTTTTTTGTAGCATATTCAAGTATCATAAAAAATTCAACATATAAAGCTATATGGATAGCTAACACATTATTACATAAATATAATTCATCTATAACTATAGCCAGGGGTGGGATCTGACTGGTTTAACTACCGGTTTAGTGATTTACGATAAATCATGGATTATCTAGTGATCACATATTAATTATTCTCACATGTTGACTATCTGCTGTTGATTTTTAGAAGTCAGGAAGCACATTATAGCTTTACATTTAATCCCTATGCAACAGTAGAAAAACATTAGTAAACCTCTAATATCTCTTTTGTAGGTTGAGCTTTATTCAAGAGATCAGACACAACATTATGATTGTAAATTTGGAAAATAACATTTGCCTTATTATATCAACTTACATTTTCTGCTGCTTCACTTCCATTTTTAAAATACAACCTGCTCTGTCTCTCACAAAATAGTGTCAGTAATAAACCCACCCACCGACTGCAGAGTAAGGAAATTAATAGTTTCAAGGTACATAAATTTTCAAATCCCTTTAAATTTCAGAAAATCAAATAAATTTATGTCCATGTGCTTGCTTTATTAATTTCTCATTATATGTGGTGTTTTAGAGACAGCATTTACTGAATGCCTCTCAGTGTTATAGTGCCTATTTACCTTCATGAACTCCTCTAGCTATTTATTACATATATTTCTTGTTAGTAAAATATTTCTGAACTTTTTGATCATCTTTTAGCAATATTTTGGTCCACTGAGTTGATTAATCCTGAAAGGAAAATATCTTGCTTTATTGATCATATTACTATTTGTGGAGGGTTTCATTTGGTCCCATTAAAGATACACCATTGCCAATAAACCTCTCAGCATTAGAGAGAAATCTATATTGCTTCTACAGATGAGCTGAAATATTGTCCATTTTCATCGTTTATACTTGAAAAAGGTAATAATTGAACTCTAGCATAGACTATTTGTGGAACTTTCTCTCTCTCCTGATAATATCTGTGACACTATATTTCTAATGCTGAGCTTTAGTGACTTCCTATTATTCTGTGTGTGTGTGTGTGTTATATATTTGTATATGTATATATAATATCACTCCCAGCAACAAAGAAGTGACAATATCTGAGATCACCAAAGAACTGGAACAACAATTCTATGCTCCATTATCATAATAGAGGTAATACAGGAGTAATAGAAAATATGTTATCATTATTTTCTCCTGCTGGATGTAAACATTTAACCATAATACCACACTTACAGGAGAAGGCTAGAAAACCAAATGTGGAACAAAGGAATTATTGCTGTAATATTATGAATATAGAACATTTTTTGAGAAGAATAATATGCAATAATGCAAGATTCATAAAAAACTGAATCGGTACAAAAGAAAGAGAGCTGGAGAAGCTATTTTCTTAAACAAATATTGATCTTTTCAAAGGAAAGTATGGACAGATCATGTAGAATTGCACTCACTGAAACAGAGATTCTCATGCTGAAAATGATGATTGTAATGGTTCGGAATAATCATAAATTGGTTCATGCTCACCAATATTTTATACAGCATATTATCAGAGAATAGAAATACAGAATACATAATGACAGAGTTGGAAGGGACCTTGGAGGTCTTCTAATCCAACCTCCTGCCCAATCCAGAGACTATACCATTCTGTCCAATCTCTTCTTAAAAAACTCTAGTGTTGAACAACCACAATTTCTGAAGGGAAATGTTCCACTGATTAATTGTTCTCATTATCAAGAAATGTCTTCTTTGTTCTAGGTTGAATCTCTCTTTGATAAATTTCCATCCATTACTTCTTATTTTGTCCTGAGATTCTCTGGAAAATGGATTATCACCCTTTTCTTTGTGGCATCCCCTGAGATATTGGAAGCCTGCTCTAATATTATGCCTACTCCTTCTCTTTGTTACATTAGACATACCCAGTTCATGCAACCATTCTTCATCTGTTTTAGCCTCCAGTCCCCTAATTATCTTTTCGATCTTCTCTGTGCTCTTTCTTGAATACTGTGGTGACCAGATCTGGATGCAATATTGATAATGTGGGCTTACCAAGACAGTATATAGTGGTACTAATATTTTTCGCATTGTTGATATTATTCCTCTGTTGATGCAGCATAATATTGCATTGGCTTTTTTGTCAGCTGCAGCACATTGCTGGCTCATACTTTAGTGGTTTAGGACTCCTAGATTCTTCTCTCAGTTACTGCTAACTCTACATTTGGTTTTTCTTGCCTAAGTGTAAAACCTTGCTATTCTCACCATTGAACTGCATTTTGTTGGATAGGGCCAGTATTCAAATCTGATAAGATCTTTTTGAATCTTGAGCCTATTTCCTAATTGGCTAATGTATATGTTTTAAATATCTAGGAACCTCACAATACCTCCAACATAGGTTAATAAATAACTATGGGGTTAACAAAAGTCAAATGACACAACACACACACACACACACACGGCTATGTGTATGCATTGTTTGTTCTGCTAATGCTGTCCATGTGTAAATCTATCTCCTAATAACATTGGGAAATATAATCATCATTAAGAGTTTAAGCATTTAGATCTATCTCTGCAGAGCTACTATCCCCACAAATGCAGAGTAGGGCCAATCAAAAACAGCAGCAAGAATCATCATTGTTCCCTTAAAAATATTCCTTTTCTTCTTAAAAATAAAACTAAACAAGTAATGATCTGGGACATAGCAATGTTGTTTGAATAATTCAGGACCCATTATGAATCATTATAAAAATGGGACAGAGCTTTGATCACATGTTGAACTACATTAAGGCTAGTCTTCCATTTATTTTGGACCCATGCCAATTTGCATATAGGAGTAACAGATCAACTGATGATGCTATGTCTATCGTTGCCCATACTGTGTTGAATAATTTGGAACAGGAAACATACATAAGGCTGTTATTTGTGGATTATAGTTCTGCCTTTAACACCATTTTACCCAACAGGTTGTTTCTTAAAATGTACAATTTGGGTATAAATTAAAAGTTTTGTTTGTGGATAAAGGATTTTCTGTCAGACAGGCCACAGTGAGTAAGGATGGGATCTCATAATTCTTCTATTCTGATACTAAGGACAGGAGCCCCCCAGGGTTGTGTGCTAAGTCCCTTTATTCTTTGTACACATGACTGTACCCCATTGTATAACACCAATGCAATTATCAAATTTGCGGATGACACAACAGTGGTGTGGCTTATTAATAAGAACAATGAGTCTGCTTATAGACAGGAAATACAAGGGCTGACTCTGTGGTGCAAAGAAAATAATCTTACACTTAACACCAAAAAAACCTAAAGAACTTATAATTGACCTCAGGAGGAAGAGAGATGTACATTTACCAATGTACATAAAGGGCAAGAAGGTGGAGAGGGTTGGTAGTTTTAAATTTCTGGGCACTTATATCTTGGAGGACCTCTCATGGACTATGAATGCTAACATGCTTGTGAAGAAGGCACAGAAGAGGCTGTTCTTCCTGAGAATGCTTAGGAAGATACATCTATCTCAGCATATACTTCTGTCCTACTACTGCAGCACCATTGAGAGTATCCTGACATATGGCATTCTTGCATGGTATGAGAGCAGCTCTGTAGCGGACAAAAAAGCTCTATCATTAAAACTGCCCAGAATATCATCAGGCTCCAGCTACCAACTCTGGACAACATCTTCGTATCTCGCTGTTTGAGGAAGATGTACAACATTCTCAGAGACTCTTCCCATCCTACTTACAATCTTTCTCAACTGTTGCTTTCTGACAGAAGATACAGAACAATTAAAACTCGGACCACACATTTTCTGAACAGTTTTTATCCCAGAGCTATAATTGCACTTAACAATGAACTTAAGGACCACCATTAGTGAGCTGTTGGACAGTATTACTTGGCCTGTTGTGTGTGTTTTATGTTTTATGCTTGTGTGTTTTAGGAGGCGGGGAATTTTGGTAGGTGGAGGTGTATTTGGGGATTGTCGTGCGTGTGCGTGTTGGGCCTGATCTCTGGGTGTTACATGAATTTCATTGTATGTGTATACTGTATATACGTACAATGACAATAAAGTATTATTCTTATTATGTTCAAGCCACCATCTTAATTATTTTAATCTTCTGATGGATTGTTCTATATGTATTTATAACATTTGAATGTTAGTATAATGCCTATATATTTTTTATTTTATTTGTTTGTCCAATGTGGACATGATAACAAATATAGATATGAATATAAACATGAACAAAGGAAGTAAATGCAGATAAATGGGGACAGTAAGACAGAAACGGTAGGCATGCTGGTACGCTTATTAATGCCCCCTTTAAGGACCTCTTAAGAATGGGTGAGGTCCACGGTAGACAATTTGAGATTGAAACTGTGAAGGTTTGAGGCTGTAACAACAAAGTTGGGTAGAGCATTCCAGGCATTGACCACTCTGTTGCTGAAGTCATATTTTCTGCAATCAAGTTGAAGAGGTTTACCTTGAGTTTGTATTGATTGTTTGCCCATGTATTATTGTGGTTGAAGTTGAAGAAGTCATTGACAGGCAAGACGTTGTAGCAGACAATTTTGTGTACTATGCTTAGATCGGACCACAGGTGGTGCAATTCCAGATTGTCCAAACCCAAAATTTCAAGCCTGGAGGCATAGGCTATTATGGGTAGAGGAGTGGAGGGAGTACTCTTCTCAAGAAATACCTCTGAACCCGCTCAATCATGTTCATGTCCAATATACAGTGTGGGTTCCAGGCAGACAAGCTGTATTCAAGAATTGGTCTGGCAAAAGTTTTGCATACCCTAGTTAGCAATTCAATGTTATCGGAGAAGAAGCTTCACAAAATAAGGTTGACAACTCTTGATGCCTTTTTGGCAATGCTGTTACAGTGAGCTCTGGGGCTTAGATCATTTGAATTGACTGCTCCTAGGTCCTTGACAGAGTCAGGGTCATCTACGAGACCATTTCTGCCCAACTTGTATTTGGTGTTGATTTTTGTTGCCATTGTGTAGGACAGATCATATATTAGTTGAAATTTGGAATTGTCATTCTGACACATAGTCAAGGTCACTTTGTAAGGCAGCAGCATTGTCAATGGTGTTAACTAATTTTATGTCATTGACGAAGAGGACACAGCTGCTTTTAATATGATCGCATAGGTCGTTGATGTAAAGAAGAAAGAGTATGGGTCCTAAAACGCTGCCTTGGGGGACACCACTGTTAACTGGTGCCAGATTTGATAGGGCCCTCCCTATTTTGACTATTTGTTGCCTGTTTGACAGGAACATGACTATCAACTTGTTCAGGGATCCAGAGATGCTTTAAGAGCTTAGTTTCAACAGTAGTTTGTCATGCACTACTGAGTCAAAGACTTTGCAGAATTCTATGTAAATTGTGTCTATTGCTTTACCCTAGTCCAGTGGTGGCTAACCTTTTTGGGCTCCTGTGCCCAAAATTGTGCACCCACTTGCGGTCGCGTGCCAGCACCCAGAAGGCAATGTGCACCCCTCACATCCCCTATGCATTCACGCACAATCTCCACCCACCCCCCGCCGCCCCCTTACCTGCACTGCACCTCACAGCTGATTTTTGGTGGGTTTGAGGCCTTTTTCAGCCTCCCAAAGGCTTGAGAAAAGCTTCTGCAGGCTTTGCAGGCTGAAAACTAGCCCCATTTCATCACTTCCAGTATTTTCAGAAAAACAGGAAGTGATGAAATGGGGCTAGTTTTTGGCCTGCAAAGCCTGCAGAAACCTTCTTCAATCCTTTGGGAGGCCGAAAAAGGCTTCAAACCCACTGAAAATCAGCTGTGAAGCATGCACATGCATAGTGAGGTAAGTTTGCCTGCAGCTCGCGTGCCAGCACAAATGTATGCCATAGGTTCGCCATTATGGCCCTAGTCAATATGTGTGGTCCAAATGCTTCTGCAGTGTAGGAGTTGCAGTTTACAGGACACATGTTTCCTGAAACCAAACTGCTGGTTAGAAAGCAGGTTGGTTGTTTCTAAGTCAAGGTGATGGATTAGTTTATAATTGATTCCATGACTTTACAGGTGATGCAACACAGTAAGATTGGTCTGTAATTTTCTACTAGACTAGGATCTTCCTTTTTTAAAATAGGTATGATTGTGGCTAATGATCATAAGTTGGGCAAGGACCTAGTTCTGAAAGATACCTCATAGATTGTGCATAGAGGTTCAGCTAGGCAAGCTTTTTCAATAATCCATCAGGGCCAATAGATAGAGATGGCTTTAGGTTATGTAGTGCCGTTTCAACATTATCTACTATAAAATCAATATGTAGTAAATCTTGGGGATACAATCCCCAAAATGATAGAATGAGCTCAGTTTGAAGGCAAACCATTCAACATCACATCAGTAGTCCAAGTCTGTGTCCAGCCACTGCTACTGAAGAGGATGAAATTGACTGGTTCTATGAAGCCCTACAGCACCTTGTAGAATTAACATCGTTATCATCATGGGGAATTGGAATACTAAAGTAGGAAGCCAAAAGATAATCGGAATAACAGGCAAGTTTGGCCTTGGAGTACAAAACGAAGCAGGGCAAAGGCTGATAGAATTTTGTCAAGAAAATATAATTGTCATAGCAAACACTCTTTCCCAACAACCCAAGAGATACACATGGACATCACCAGATGATCAACACAGAAATGAGATTGACTATGTGCTCTGCAGCCAAAGAGAAGCTCTATACAGTCAGTAAAAACAAGACCAGGAGCTGACTGTGACTCAGATCATGAGCATCTCATTGAAAAATTTAGGCTTAAATTAAAAAATGTAGGAAAAAGCACTAGGCCACTCAGGCCACCGAGTTTTCAAATCTACCCACACTGATTATATTATTATGGTCATTGACAAAATGGCAGTGTTTGAATCTACAGGCAATGTCAAATAATAACTAATTTTGCAAGGTGGCAAAAATTATTGACAAGGGAAGATCATTACCTGCCCTATGAAAAAGGTCACATATTAGCTTTGCTCAAAGAGAAAAAAAAAATCATGTACATAAAAATGAGATGGCTGCATTTTTCCAATCTGAAATATATTTTCCAAGCTAAAATTGATGTTTTATAAATTGTTCACTTTTCCTTAAGGGCTGTTTAGTGATTTTTGCTTCCCTTCCACATTGACATATGGTATTGAATAAGAGGAAAATGCATTTTCATCTCTGTAAAAAATACTTCATAGTGTCCCTCAAATATCAATAAAAGTTTTGCCATCTCTTTATTGCAGGTTTATTGATAATTACTAATTTTAAATCTATGGATATTTTCCTGAGATAAGAAATAATATTTAATAAAAGAGATGAATGCTGCTTTCACTTCCTATTTGTCAGTTTTACTAAATTCCCATTAACTTTTACATGGATTATTGTCATTTCAAATGCCACAGGGATATTTCATGTGAAACATATTTACTCAGAAAAGTTCTAAGCACTATGGAGAGAAATAATAAATATTTGTTGTAGAAAGTGTAAGGATAAAGCATATGATTTAAAGCATTTAAAGCATTTGTATGATGACAAATTCTTTATCACATAATCAAGGTTAAAGTTATTAGCCAAGTTGGCTTATTTATTTATTTGATTTGTCAATCGCTTATAAGATAATAGATATGTAAGTATAAAAATGAGTAAGAATACAGGAAATAGGTACAAATAAATGGGGACAATAGGACAGGGACAGTAGGCACGATGGTGCACTTATGCACGCCCCTTTCAAACCTCTTAGGAATGGGGTGAGGTCAATAGTGGTTAGTTTGAAGTTAAAGGAGTGGGGGTTAGAGGATGTAACAACAGTATCAGGTAGTGCATTCCAGGCATTGACCACTCTATTGCTGAAGTCATACTTTCTGCAATCAAGTTTGAAGCGGTTTACATTGAGTTTGTATCTGTTGTGTGCTCTTGTATTGTTGTGGTTGAAGTTGAAATAGTCATTGACTGGTAGGACATTGTAGCAGATAATTTTGTGTGCTACGCTTAAGTCTAACTGTAGGTGGCCTAGTTCAAGGTTGTCCAAGCCCAAAATCTCAAGCCTGGTGATATAGGGTATTCTGTTGCGAGCAGAGGAGTATAGTACTCTTCTCGTGAAATACTTCTGGACTCGCTCGATTGTATTAATGTCTGATATGCAGTGAGAATTCCAGACTGTTGAGCTGTATTCGAGTATTGGTCTGGCAAAAGTTTTGTATGCTCTAGTTAGCAATTCGATATTTCCGGAGGAGAAGTTTCGTAAAATTAGATTTACAACACTGTTGTAAATATTTACAACTTTTGCCTTCTTTTTATTGATGTGAACTGTTTCAGATCATATTCTGCTAAACAAGTCAAAAGAAAAAAGAAATACAATATTAATAGAGTTAGTTTGGTACAGTGATTAAGGCATGAGATTAGAAACTAGAGACTGTGGGTTCTGATCCCACCTTAGGCACAAAGCCAGTTAGTTACTTTCTCTCACCCCTAAGAGAGTGGCAAAGGCAAACCACTTCTGAAAAATATTGCTAAGTTAACTCATGTAGATAGTCTCTGAAAAGCAGATACAATTGAATGGAAATAAAATAAATCTAAGACAAGGGTGGGATTCAAATTTTGTAACAACCGGCTAGGTGGGTGTAGCTAGGTGTGCATGGCCATGTGACTGGATGGGCATGGCTTCTTCTTTTTTGCAGTTTTTTTGCACCTTCTGGGCCTCAGGAAAGTCTCCTGGAGGGTGATTTTGTTCCCAGAAGGCTTCCTTGGGATCCAGGAAGGAAAAAAAACTGAGCATGGGTGGGGGGGCATGCACCCCTCCGTGCTCCATTTTTGGGGCCTCCTGTGCCTCAGGGGAGCCTCCTGGGAGGTGTTTTTGCTTCCAGAAGGCTTCCCTGGGGCTCAGGAAGGAAAAAACTGAGCATGGAGGGGGGCATGCAGCACATATAGACTGAGTGAAACAAGGCTTAATAGCAGTAACTATGAGAGGAATCTTGGAGTCTTAGTGCAGGGGTCACCAACCTTTTGGACCTCAGGGACCACCAAACTCATAATTTTAAATCCCAGGGACCACTAATCAGTTCTGTGGGCGGGGCCTAATTTGTGGGTATGGCTTGGTGGATCATGTGTCTGGCTGGGCATGGCTTGTAAATATTATAAATATTTACATAAATATTGTAAGATTAGATTTACAACTCTTAATGCCTTTTTGGTAATGCTGTTACAGTGAGCTCTGGCACCTAGGTCATTTGATATGAGAACTCTAAGGTCCTTGACAGAGTGAGGATCATCAACGAGGTCATATCCGCCTAGTTTGTATTTGGTGTACTGACTTTTTTTACCAATGTGTAGGACATTTGTTGGTCGAGATTTGTTGACCAGTCACATCAAATCAGATTTAGATTAGGTTGGATTTTTTTCCTAGTGTTGTTCAATGTTTTTAGAGCTGCAGTGGCGCAGTTTACAATGCAGTACTGCAGGCTACTTCTGCTGACTGCCAGCTGCCTGCAATTTGGCAGATCAAATCTCACCAGGCTCAAGGTTGACTCAGCCTTCCATCCTTCCAAGATCGTAAAATGAGAATCCAGATTGTGTGTGGGAAATATGAAATATAAGTCTAAGTGATTGATATTGTTATTTTAAGACTATGATCCCTGGAATGGTCCTGAAAAGGCAAATGCGGCTTTCAACCTTTTCAGTTGTGTGCTTCTGGTACACAGGGTAAGCCATACTCAACATTCTTGTTTCCATCCATTAAGAATGTACATGAAAGGATACCCTCCATAAAGGTTTCCCTTGTCCAGTCATATCTGACTCTAGGGGAGATGCCTTAGTCAAAGGAGCCAGCATTGCCCAAAGACATTTCTATAGTCATATGTCCAGCATGACAATATGCCAAGGTGCATGGAATGCTGTTATGTTCCCATCAAAGTAGTACCTATTTATCTACTCATATTTGCATGCTTTTGAACTGCTAGGTAGGCAGGATCTGATGCAAGTAATGGGAGCTCACTCAATTGCACAGCACTCGTGTCTGGAATCTTGGCTGTCAGTTTTCCAGCTCAGTATCTTTAATTGCTCAGTATCTTTAATTGCTGAACCATAGTGATCCTTATCCTGCATATAATAAAGAACAATTCCCAATTATTTCTGACTCTTTTCTGAAAAGTTCTTCAAAGATGTAATGTGAATAATAATTGCAAACAAACCAGGATATATGATGCTATCATGGATTCCTACCACATTTGCCATCCTGCTGTTTCTAAATCATAATAATCATAAATCCCATCCTCTACAAGTGAAATAAGAGTTCTTGCATTCCTTTTTCATACTGTAAACAATACAAGAAAGTGAGCAATTAAAGATACTGAGCTGGAAAACTTAATCCCCTTGCTTTCTCCCCTATGACTGCCTCTTTCGTCATCCGTGGCCACAACCTTACCTTCCTCCTGGGGCTGGCTGCCAGGGAAGGCAAGACAGAGCTGACAGCCACTGGGCTCCCCACCAGCCCGCATCTTGCCCCACCTTGTCATGAGATGCCTGCAGCTGCTGCCTCTCTTTTTTTTGGTGCAAGAAGCCTCCCAGCTGATACCTCTTTACCAGCCAGAACTGAGCCGGCTGGCTGGAGGCTTCTTGCATTGCAAACTACCAACCTCCATTTTTCAAACGCACCAAAAAAGAGCTTCATCGCAGCCCTGTTCTTCACACTGGCCATGCACGTGCAGCCCATTGACTGCTGCGCCAGAGGGACTTGCCTGGGCAAGTACCTCCACTCTGATGCAGCTGGCAATGGGGTGCACCCTGGTGCGAAGATCAGAGTGTCAAGTCCAAGCTGCTGCTTCTTTGCCAGCTGGAACCGAGACAGTAACCTACATGCCAGATTAGGCCAGGCCTGCCTGGGCAGAAAATAGGTAGATAGGTAGAAATTCAATTTTTTTCCTACCGGGTTCTGTGCGTGTGCTTGGTGGGGGTCATGTGACTGAGTGGGCATGACCTCCCCCAGCAAGCCACACCCACAGAATCAGTAGGGAAAAAAATTGAACACCACCACTGATGTAGTAGTTGTGGTCTTCTTTATCAATTTTATCTTTATTCTTTATCAAATGCCTTACTAAAGTCCAAGTAAATCCACAGCATTTAACTGGTCCAATAATTTAGTCACTTTGTCAAGGAATTCAATAAGATTTGTCTGACATGATCTGTTGTTGAAAAATACATGGTTATGCTTCTGGTTATAACTTTGCTTGCCTTTAGGTGTTCACAGATACATTGCTTGATTATCTTTTCCAGAATCTTCCCAGGTATTGATGTCCCTTGCCTATCCCTCTATTATGGAGGGCATAAATGTAAAAAAGACCACATATTTTAGTCAACTAGAAGTCTTAATGGTATCTATAATTCTGACTTAATTAATATTAATTGCCAATTTTATCTCCATCTTTTTTTAAAAAGGATTAACTCCAGCATGGTTCAGATAAGCCCCAAAGTCAAATAATTTGTTATTTAAGTACTCCCTATTGTATGGAAAACTTTAGCTATCATTGCTCTAGGGTCAAGGAGTCTACATTCTGCAATCTTTTGACCAAATTGTTGAATCATTTTTATAAAAGCCTTATCTGATTGTAATTAATTGTTGGCATTAAACTAAGACCCTGACTGCTTATTACTGAAAAATTCTAATTATTTGCATACATTAGCTTTAATTTCTTGATAAGCAAAGCTCAGTTGCATTTACTCTTACTTCAAGAAGGAAATAATTTGCAGCAAGTTGAAAATGCAAAACACTGGCTGCATTTGAGAATATCTCATCAGTAGAGTTTAGATTATTTGCCTTACTTTCTAGGTAAGACCAGAAGGCAGAAGACATTTATTGAACTTGAGTATTATCCTAAATCTGAATTTAGAAACAAAAATAATAAAACTAAACTAAATAAAATCATGAATATATCATATTCCTCCATTGGGAGCTGCATTGGAAGGCAATCTAATGAATAAGTACTGTATATACCTTAAACATAGGGATGTTCAAGTCCATCCAGTATATTAATATTACACTAATTCCAAGCCATTTCCAATTATTTAAAAATGCTTTGTTGTTTAAATGCTTGAAAAATTAAAAACAAAAATTGTAGACAACTGTTGATTTTTCTGGATGTCCATTTTTCTTCTAATCTTTGTGTAGTTACAGTTTGTTAAGAAGCAGATTTTATATTATACAATATTTTCAAAAGTTCTTTCTACATTAGTCTATTTTAGTATGTATTATTTCTTTAATAAACATTGTAATTATGAATTGCATATATTTTGTTATGAAATTATGTTCTGTATAACATATGAGTTCAAGAAATTTCTCCATCTACAGTTGTGGGATCCTTTAATCAGATAACGGAAAGAATAATCAGCTTCTCCCTCGAGCCGCTCGGAGCATCCAGAGACTGGGATGTGCTTCTGAGTCCTCTTCTTGCAGGCTGAGCTTTAGATGAGGAAACGCTCCGCCCCCTCACGTGGTATCGCGCAGCGTCTCCCCAGTCTTTTGCTCAGCCTCGAAGAGTCAGGCTGTGTTTTCAGAGAGCTCCTTGGCTGATCGCACATTTCTTTCCTATTACAACCCTCTCGTCTTGATAAGGTTTGCCTTTCCTTCCTCCTCCTGCGCAAAGGGTCTGGACTTAAGGGAAAATTTTCCCCGTCCTTGGGGCAAAGCTGCGGGCTCGCAGCGCGTGCCGCGACCCCCCACCCTTATCAGATCGCTTCGCTGCCTCCGCGTTGCCTCGTGGCACGCGTTTTCTTTACTGCTGGATTCCCCCCACCTTAAACACCGATCGGGAGGGTCATCGCCCCTAGGGCCCTAGGCGCTGAGCTGACCAGCAAAGCCCTCCTTTTCCGTCCCGGCGTCCCGGCCGGTTCAGCTTGCGGCCGCCATTTTGGCTCCGCATCGTGGTCGGGCGCCATTTTGAATTTCTTTAGCTGCGGTGAATTGGAGCCCCAGGCCTTGGGTCAAAGCTTAGCTGCCCATTTCTTCCACCTGGCTGGCCCTTTTATTACTTGTTGGCCT
Organism: Notechis scutatus; assembly: GCF_049901735.1. Classification (NCBI taxonomy): domain Eukaryota; kingdom Metazoa; phylum Chordata; class Lepidosauria; order Squamata; family Elapidae; genus Notechis; species Notechis scutatus. Next base: position 73,319,106 of record NC_142025.1, on the reverse strand, counting down.
CCCGCAGCCCGTTTTTCGGGCGAAGTTGCAGCCCCCCTCCGGTTTATTTTTCTTGTCTGGAGGCCTGCTGCCAGAGGCTCTTTCTTCTACCATAGGCCTCAGGTGTTTATTTGACTGATTGGCCTGTACTGAGATATACGAAGTTCTCACTGTTACGGTTACTGTTTAAAAAAAAAAAAAAAAAAAGAAATCTATCTATATATATATATACTTAATACAAATACAAAAGGAATATATTAAAAAATAATAATAATAATAATAATAATAATTTTTGTCTTGTACAATAATATTTTTAAGTAGATATATAAACATATACGGATAACCTGTATATACATTTGGTACAAAAGCATAATAAAGATAAAAATCAATCAAAAGGAAAAGGAAGAATTACAATTAGAGTATCTATTTTTCTGTACATACTATATTTCTTAGATACCTTACTGTTATCTCTGTACACAACAAATTCCAAAAGGGGAGAGGGCCAGCTTCACCTTCACCCGGCCTCATCCAGGCCTGATCTGGGCGAGCCAACCGCCTTTGCTAGTATTTGTATCTAACATGGCAGGCGACAATCCCTCTAAACGTCCTTCTTTGAAGGCTAAGGCAAAGTCCCACTACTTGCGCAGGCAGGACAAGGAACCTAAAGGCTCTAGACAGGACAAGGAACCTTCCAAGGCCGCATGGCGTGGCCTTAAGGCGCCACAAGCGTTGGAAAAAGAGTTTGACCGGCGTTCAAGGGAGTCCCGCTCGGAGCCGTCAATACCTCCTCCTCCAAACCCTTCTACCTCTGCTCAATCTCTCCCCTCAGACCCCTCTTCCCTACCTAGGCGCAGTTAGCTTCAGGGTCTTCCGACCCCCGGACCTCCGACCAGACGGACCCCGAAGCCACCTTTACACCCACAGCCGCTGGTCTGCGCCACGATGAACCCTCTACCTCCGAGGTTCCACCTCACATCAGGGCTTGGATGGAATCAGCCATCCGCCAGGGCATAGCAGAGGACTACAACACATGACAAGATCAGGCTTCTCTCCATGAGCCTCCGAGCACGACTCGATATCAATCAGATCCCTTCCACAGCCGGTCCCCCAGTTGATCAGGTACTCTCTCAGAGGACAGCCCTCCTCCGATTGGGGCCCAGGTGGAGGAGGAAGGGGACTTTGGGGATTTCAGGGAAGAGGAAGAGGATTCCCGGATGGGATCCTCCGCTACAGTGAATCCCTCTTAGAGGCTGACATCATGGAGGGGGAGATGTCGGAGGACAGGTTTGGCCTCGCCCTGGAGTTCAGGTCCGCTCCCCTGATTTTTCTTCCCCTTCCCCTCCTCAAGGGATCCCTCCAAACGTGCACTAATGGATGCAGCCATCCATCATCTTCTTGACATCCAGGCCATTCAACCTGTCCCTCCGGATCAGAGAGGAAAGGGGTTTTACTCCCATCTCTTTGTGGTGCCCAAACACTCTGGGGTTGGAGAGCCATCCTGGACTTGAAACGGCTCAACCGTCACCTTATCCAGCGTAGATTCAAAATGCACACTTTGCAATCGATTCTTTTAGGCACCAGGCGGGGAGACTGGTTATCTTCCATAGATCTTTCGGAGGCATACCTCCATATTCCAATCAGGCCTTCCCATTTCAAATTCCTCAGGTTCTGTCATAATAGCCTTCATTATCAATCGTGGCCCTTCCCTTTGGACTGGCCTCGGCCCCCGGACCTTCACCAAGGTCCTGGCGGCTCTGGCGGCTCATCTCAGGAGCGTTCCCGTCCGCCTCCACTGCTACTTGGACGATATCCTTATTCTATCCCGTCCAAATCCCAGGCAGTCAGGGATACCAGGGTCACCCTCTCCACCTTACAGGCACACGGGTTTCTAGTCAATTGGCAAAGAGCCAACTTACCCCTTCCACCCGAATCAACCACTTGGGTGCCATAATTGATTCGGTTTCTCAAAGAGTTTTCCTCTCCCAGGAGAGGTTCCTTAGCATTCAAGCCCTGGTCAAACAGATCAGGCGTTCAAGGAGGGTGGCCTTACTGGACCTCTCTAAATTGTTGGGCAAAATGGTGTCATGCATCTCTATTATTCCCTGGGCCCGTCTACACAGCAGATCCCTCCAGTGGTTCCTGCTCCCGTTCCAACGATCCGGAAGAAGCAACTCGAAGGCCAGAGTCAGGGTCCCTCCAAGGGTCCTCACGTCTCTTCTATGGTGGACCAATCCCGCCATCAACAGAGGCCACCTCTTCGCGGAACCTCAACGACTCACCGTCACTACGGACGCAAGCCTGTCCGGTTGGGGCGCTCATCTCGACTCGCTCTCGGCACAGGGCAGATGGTCGCCGTCCGAGCAAAGGTGCAGCATCAATTGGCTAGAGCTTCACGCTGTCCATCTGGCCCTGCGCAGTTTTCCTCAGATCCGCCAAACATCACGTCCTCGTTCTCACGGACAACGTCACGGCCAAGGCCCATATCAACAGGCAAGGCGGCACCCAGTCCATCCAGCTAATGAGGAAGCCGGCGCCTTTGCCGCTGGGCAGAATCCAACCTCCTATCACTAAAAGCCGAACACATCTCCGGAGTAGACAATACTCAGGCGGACTGGCTGAGCAGGGCCACGGTGGACCAGGCAGAATGGCGTCTCCATCCATCCCTATTCGAGGAAGCGTCCAGAATATTCGGCCTTCCGGTGGTGGATCTCTTCGCCTCCCCGTCCAACACTCAGCTTCCACGGTTCTTCTCCCGGTATCCATCTCACCGGTCGGAGAATCACAATGCTCTGCGCTGCCCATGGCCCCCAGGGCTCCTATATGCCTTCCCTCCGCTCCCGTTAGTTCCCAGAGTAATACAGAAACTTCTTCAGGAGAGGGCAGACCTTCTCCTGGTGGCTCCCTATTGGCCCAGGCGACCGTGGTTTGCGGATCTCCGCAATTTATCGGTAGCGCCCCATGGAGGATCCCCGGACAGGGTCTCCCTCTCTCAGGGGCCCCTTCTGCATCCGGAGCCTCAATGGCTCCAGTTAGCCGTCTGGAGGTTGAGCGGATCCGTCTGACTAGTGAGAATCTCTCGAGTCAAGTCATCAACACTATTTTGGCCGCTAGGCGACCTTCCACTACTGCAATTTATGATGCCACTTGGAAGGGGTTCTGCAAGTGGTGTAGCGGGTCTCAGGTTGATCCCTCTCTCCCTCTGTGGCTCAGATCCTAGATTTTCTTCAGGAAGGCCTTCGTAAGGGGCTCGCACCTAACACCCTGAGGCGACAAGTTTCTGCCCTCTCAACCGTGGTCTCCTGTGATAACTACGGTTCCCTTTCTCATCACCCCGAATTAGATCTTTCCTTAGGGGTGCCACCAACCTGTGCCCTCCCACTGTTCACAGGTTCCCCACATGGGACCTCAACAAGGTCCTCGTTTCTCTCTACGTTCCCGTTCGAACCTTTGAGGATTCATCCCTTCAGTTTCTCACCTTTAAGGTAGTTTTCTAGTAGCTATTACTTCTGCTCGTCGAGTTTCGGAAATAGCAGCTTTGTCAGTTAGGAGCGATCTATGTGTATTCCACGCTGATCGGGTGGTCCTTCGTCCTGACCCCACATTCCTACCCAAAGTTAACTCTCCCTTCCATAGGTCACAGGAACTGGTTCTACCAAATTTTTGCCCTAGGCCCTCCAGGGCAGGGAGGTCCTCTGGCACACCCTAGATGTTAGAAGGGCCTTGCGTATATATATTAAGCGCACTCAATCCATGCGAAGGTCGGAATCCCTCTTCCTATCCTTTCAACCCAGGTCACTGGGGCTTAAGGTTTCTCCTTCCACCATCAGTCGCTGGATCAGGGCTACTATTGCGAGGTGCTACCTTTCCCATTCTCTGCCCGCTCCGGGTGGAATAACCGCCCATTCCACCAGAAGTGCAGCCACCTCGGCGGCCTGGGCCACGCAAGCCCCCATCGCTGACATTTGTCGGGCAGCCACCTGGACCTCTCCGTCCCGTTTATCAGACATTATAAAATAGATACGTACGCCTCAGCGGAGGCCTCTTTTGGCCGACGGGTCTTACAGAGGGTCATCAGTGATCCGGAGGGGCCTTCGGGCCAGACGGAGTCCCACCCGTAGGACAGCCCAGCTTTGGTATGTCCCAGTCTCTGGATGCTCCGGCGGCTCGAGGGAGAATGGGCGTTGGTTCTTACCTGATACGCCCCTTCTCGGCGAGCCGCGAGGGCATCCAGCCCCACCCTAATTTCTCCGTCTGGTGGGGAATCTTGCTTCAGCCAAGGAGCCAATAGTAGATTAGATAGAATTAATAACCTCTCTTCGTTATCGCAAAAACTGGGGAGGCTGCGCGATACCACGTGAGGGGCGGAGCGTTCCTCATCTAAAGCTCAGCCTGCAAGAAGAGGACTCAGAAGCACATCCCAGTCTCTGGATGCTCCTCGCGGCTCGCCGAGAAGGGGCGTATCAGGTAAGAACCAACGCCCAATTTTTCTGATATTGTTTCTGTTCTTTCCAACAGCTAGTCAGGAGTAAAATGTGTGAGATAACAGATAATCAGAGTTGGAAGGGACCTTGTAGGTCATCTAGTCCAACTCCCCGCCCAAGTGGGAGAACCTACACCATTTCTGACAAATGGCAGTCCAATCTCTTCTTGAAAGTCAAAAATGATGGCGCTCCCACAACTTCCGAGGGCAAGCTGTTCCATTGGTTGATTGTTCTCATTGTCAGAAAGTTTCTCCTTATTTCCAGGTTAAATCTCTCCTTGTTCAGTTTCCATCCATTATTCCTTGTCTGGCCTACAGGCGCTTTAGAAAATAGCTTGACCCCTTCCTCCCTGTGGCAGCCCCTCAAATATTGGAACATTGCTATCATTTCTCCCCTGGTCCTTCTCTTTACTAGACTAGCCAAGCCCAGTTCCTGCAACTGTTCATTGTATGTTTTAGCCTCCAGTTCCCTAATCATCCTGGTTGCTCTTCTCTGTACTTTTTCTAGAGTCTCAACATCTTTTTATAATGTGGCGAACAAAACTGGATGCAGTATTCTAGGTGTGGTCTTACTAAGGCTTTATAGAGTGGTATTAGTACTTCCCTTGATCTTGATTGTATCCCTCTGTTAATACAACTTAGGATTGCATTAGCTTTTTTGGCTGCTGCTGCACACTGCTGGCTCATATTTAGCTGGTTGTCCACTAAGACTCCAAGATCCCTCTCACAGTTACTGCTGTTGAGCCTGGTTTCACCCAGTCTATATGTGTACTTTTGGGGTTTTTTGCCTAAGTGTAGGACTTTACTTTTCTCTACATTGAATTTCATTTGGTTAGATACGGCCCAGTGTTCTAGTCTCTCAAGATCCATCTGGATCTTGAGCCTATCTTTTGGGGTGTTAGCTATTCCTGCCAGCTTAGTATCATCTGCAAATTTGGTAAGTTCCCCATCTATTCCCTCATCTAAGTCATTAATGAAGATATTGAAGAGTATTGGGCCTAAGACGGAACCTTGTGGCACCCCACTGTTTACTTCCCTCCATATAGACTTAGACCCTTTAAGGACTACTTATTGAGTATGGTTTGCCAGCCAGTTGCAAGTCCATCTAGTGGTGGTGCTATCTATTCCACTTTTTTCTAGCTTACTAAGAAGTAGGTTGTGGTCTACTTTGTCGCATGCTTTGCTCAAATCTAAATATGTCCACAGTATTTTGCTGGTTTACTAATTTAGTCACTGTGTTGAAGAATGAAATAAGATTGGTTTGGCATGATCTGTTCTTAACAAACCTGTGCTGACTGCTAGTTATTACTTTACTTGTTTCTAGATGTTGGCAGATCTGTTTTTTTATTATCTTTTCCAGTAACTTCCCGGGTATTGATGTTAGGCTGATTGGTCTATAGTTTTCTGGGTCTGTTTTTTTTTCTTCCTTTTTTGAAGATGGGAACCACATCAGCTCTTTTCCAGTCCTCTGGAAGTTCCCCGGTGCTCCAGGATTTTTGAAAGATATGGTGCAGTGGTTCTGAGATGACCTCTGCCAGCTCCTTTAAAACTCTGGGATGTAATTCATCAGGCCCCGGTGATTTGTTTTCATCAAGATCAGACAGGTGTTCTCTTACTATTTTTTTTTTGCTTATTTTAACTTTTATTTCTGGTCTGTCTTTTACATGTTTTTGGTGGGTTGAGCTATAGTTTCTTTTTGCGTGAAGATGGATGCAAAGAATGAGTTAAACAGTTCTGCTTTCTCTCTGTTGCCTGTTACTTCCTTGCCATCTTCTCTCTTTAGTGGACCGACTGTTTCCTTGATTTTTTTTCTTGTTATTTATATATTGGAAGAAACTTTTTTTTTATTATCTTTGACTTTTGTTGCAAGTCTTTGTTCGTTCTGAGCCTTTGCTATCCTGACTTCATCTTTGCAGATTCTGGCTATCTGCTGATATTCTTCCTTAGTTGTATGTCCTTCTTTCCATTTTTTTGTACTTGTCCTTTTTTTCTTTTTTCTTTTTTTAATAAAGTTTTATTGAGTTTTGACAAAACAAATAAAACATCTTATTTGAGTACAGCATGGTTCCAGGTTATCACATTTCCATACAGACACAATTTCATATGCATATTCATCTTATGTATTCAACTTCATATCTTATTACTTTTTTTCCAACTTCTCACTATTTCTCCCTTTACTTCTCTTAATGTTCTTTTATGGTTATCTCATTTTCTTCTTATTCAATTGTATTTCTTTTACCTAAATTTCTATATCTTTTTATTCATTGTACTTATACTTTCGCCTGTGTTGTTTATAATTTCATATGTTCTCTTCCAACATTCTTAAGAAGCAAAATTCCCCCTATGACAGCCAATCGAAGTGCAACACCTTTAAATCTTATTGTTATTATCATATGAAATCTCATTAAACATTGAATTTGTGCATTCTAAAATTATAACATTCAAATTTCTAATATCTATTTTATATCATGTAAATTTCATCATTCAGACTCTGCTTGGTACTTCCCCTTGAAAATGTAAAAAGAAAAATTCTAAAAACATAGCAAAAACAATATATATATATAAACATTAGTAAACAAAATAGTTATTCAAAATCATTCTAGTACTGGTATGAACCTTGTAAATCTTTCACGTTTCTTTTCAATATCTATCAATCTTTGAGAACAATTGAAATGTTTCACTCCCTTCTTCATTATTACTTAATTGTTAATAAGTATACCATTGGATAGTCATACAGTTTTATCTTATAAATTATTTACTATTAATAAGCAAAATAATTATTCAAATTCATTCTAATAACTGGTATAAATGTCCTTATAAATCTTTCACATTTCTTTTCAATATTTTATCAATCTTTAGAAACAATTGCAATGTTTCCTTCTCTATTATTGCATTAATTACAAATAAACATACCATTACATAACAATACAGTTTTATCTCATAGATTATTTACTTATTTCATTTCTAACTCATTACAGTATTCTACTGTCACAATACTATCTTTTGTACCTTTGCAGAATCCTCACTTTTAACTTAATTTAACCATTGTCTCTGTGTTTTCTAGCTGAGCAAATATCTTTAATCCTAGTACGTTTCCCCTTTTTCTTTATTTCCTGTTTTTGTCCCTCATAAGTTGTTTCCCTTTCTATCTCCCCCCCCTTTTTTCTCATCCTGTTTTTTATACCCTTCTCTCTCTAATTTTCCCTTCTGTAGTTTTCTTTTCTGCTTCTCCTTGCTGTTATACTTCTTTTTCAGACTACTTTTCTTTTTGGCTGTTCCCTTTGATCTCAAACTTTTAACTCTTTTCCCCCTTATTACCACACTTCGCATTATTTGATCATTGAAAATGGCTCTTCTTTGTTCCACCCTTCTTCTTGCTCTTGAAGCTTTTCCTTTTGCTTTTCATAGTTCAGGATCTCCATTTCAAAAAATCCAAATCTGAAGCCAAAGGATCTTCCTCCCCTTTCTGCATCTTCTTTCTGTTTTTTAAGACTCATCTTCAATTCCTCCAGGAGTGATGGCATTTTAAACACTTTTGAACAAGCACCTGATTGACTTTAAGTAAAAACAGAAAAAGAAAGAAAAAAAACAATGCCAAAACCTTTTTTTAAAAATCACCAAGTGATCCCAGACTGTTCCTTCTTGTTTCTTTCCTTTACTTTTCCTTTCCATGGGTTACTGTATCTTTTAATAAGATTTCAGTTACAATGTATCCTTGGGAGTCTTTTCAAAGTTTCACTGTTAATCCTCTTTATTTTTCCAGGTGGCACTCCATTTTTCCAAGTCCCACCCTTTTGCCTCCACTCTTCTCCTTTTTAGGGCTTTAAAATGACCAAGAAAAAGATCTTTATTCTCGTTTTGACACTTAGATTTCATCTTAAGGTTGCCTATTAGTGTCAAAATAGATTAATATAAATTTCTTTCCATACCATTTGTCAATATAAAGGTTAAAAAATGGCTTTTTAACCTCCTTTTCTCTCTCCTTGGCCGCTTAAAGATCTTCTTTCAGATGTATCCCTCTAGGTACTTTTAGATTCAGGGTACCTTGCTTCGATGTTCTCTGTTGTTTAGCCCGGTCTGTCCTGCTTTCCTCTTTGTCTTCCTCCTGCACAATCTTATCTAGTCGGGTTCTTCTTTGAGGTGGTCATTTCTGACCACCGCTGCAACCACCTTTGGGGAAGGGAGTTTAGACCAGCCAAGGAGGAGAGATGCGGCTCCCCTCCACTTGGCTAGCAATCTCCCCCCTCTTCACCACCTCTACGGGGTGGCTTCAGCTCCGAATCCAAAGGATCGGGGGTGCTCCAGCGGCAAGCACAGATCAAAACTGCACATGTTCACGGATTTTGGTCTGTCGCTGAAGAGACCCAAAACCCTTTTTTCCTTCAATTTGCCAGAGAGATCTTTGTGCAGCCATGCTGGTTTCTTCTCAGATTTCTTGTTTTTCTTTCTCAATGGTATTGTGCTGGTCTGGGCTTCTATGATCATACTTTTCAGAGTTTCCCAAGATTCTTGAGTTGTTTTCCCCTTTAGGATTTTCATCCATGGAATCTTTCCCAAGTTCTCTCTGAGTTTATTGAAATCAGCTCTTTTAAAATCCAAGACTCTGGTGTCATTATGTTCTGTTGCTTGTGTTTGCATTATGTTGAATTCTAGTATGACATGGTCACTTTCACCCAAGGTTCCTGCAGTTTCAACTCCCTCTATCACTTCTTCTCTGTTTGTACGAATTAAGTCCAGTATGGCTGTCCCTCTAGTTTCACCCTCTACCTTTTGGACAACAAAGTTGTCAGCTAGGTTGGTTAGGAACTTATTTGATTTCTCACTTTGTGCAGAATTAGTTTTCCAATTGATATCAGGATAATTGAAGTCTCCCGTTACTATTGTTGTGTGTTTCCTGCATATGTTTGTTAGTTGGCTGGCAAAAAGGACATCTATTTTTTCTGCTTGATTGGGTGGCCTATAATATACACCTATGGCCATGTCATTCTTTTTTTTCTTTTATATTGACCCATATGCATTCTAGGAGGTTTTTATGTTTGGTTTCTGCATTTCTGTAGCAATATAGTGGTCATACAGTGAAATCCACCTCCTCTTTTATGGGGTCTGGTTTTTTTTGAATAGTTTGAATCCTTCTACCAGTATGTTCCAGTCATGGGTTTCATCCCATCAAGTTTCTGTTATTCCAACTATATCATATTTACCTTCATGTATTCATAGTTCGAATTCACCCTGTTTGTTTCCCAGACTTTGTGCATTTGTATATAGGCACTTGAGATCTTTATGTCTGACATTGAGTGGAACCAATGTGTAGTTAAATAATTAACTAAGATAGGTTTTGTAGCTGGCATGGCTGATCCATATTTGTTTAAAAGATAAAATAATGGTGTAATTTCATTATTGCTATTATTTGCTGATGACATAGCATTAATCACCAAAACTGAACAAGAAGCTGCTAAAATAATTTCACTGTTAGAGAAGAAATTTAAGATAAAACAGTTAGATGAAATTAAACAATATCTTGGTTTAAAGATAGATAGAACTAGGGGAGGATACAAGATCTCACAGGCAGATAAAATTAACCAATTACTAAAAAGTTTTAAAATGGAACTTTGTAAGCTGGCTAAAACACCGATGAGCCAGGAGTTTAGCCACAGTGATGTTCAAAGTCCTATTTTTGATAAGAACATTTATCAGTCCTTGATTGGCAGTTTAGCTTATCTCAGTAATTGGTGAAGGCCAGATATAGCATACAGTGTTAACCAATTAGTGAGATTTGACGCTGAGCCAACCGAAAGGCACTGGCAAGCTGTTAAACGTGTGTTAAGATATCTGAAACAAGCAATGCATTATGCATTGTATTTGGAGCCTAAAGATGAACTGAATTTAACTGCATATGCTGATGCAAGTTTTGCTACAGACATAAATACACAAAAATCAACATCGGGTACTGTAGTATTTTTGGGAAAGTCATTGATTGGATGGAGGTCTATTAGACAGGAGAATCTAAGTTTGTCAAAAATGGAGGGTGAATTCTCATGTTTGTCTTTACTATGTACAGATTTAGTTTTGTATAAGCAACTACTAATTGACATGGGAATTAATGTAACAGATTCTATTGTTGTTTATGAAGATAACCAATCAGCAATAGAAATGGCTTCAAATATTGCTGTTAAAACAAGAACGACACACACAGATTTAAGATATTTAAATGTGAGACAATGTGTGCAAAGTAAAATAATTAAGCTAGAATACTGTATGTTAGAAAACAATATAGCAGATCATTTTACAAAGGCCCAAGGCTCTATAAAGCATAAGGCATGCTGTGAGGATTATGGACTTAGAATGTAAGTTGTATATATTGTCCTACCCAAAAGGGGAGAATGTTAGGTATGTAAGTAACCTAACAGCTATATGGGATGGAAATATATAAACCAGGATAGACATTTTAATACTGTCTCTTTAAGAGCATGCTAAAAACTGCAATTGGGTGTGGTTTCTCAAACGGCCATAAGATGGAGCCAGAAACCTGGGTTATCTTGGTCTTAGTCTCAGAAGAGGGTGTGAGTGAGTCTCCATTTTCCTTCTGTTGGAGAGTATTGCCGTTCTTCATAATTGACTGATATTCCTGGATTTTATGTAAGTCTGATACTGAACTGTTTTTGACACTGGACTTTGTTATTGGATTATCCTTGGATTGAAAACTGACTGGTTTAACCTGTGAATGACTTTAGACTGCTTGTTTGAACTTTGCTTTAACGTTTCTGGAAGTAAAAACCTACATTTACTGTACAGTGTATCTGTGTGCTGTGTATGTATTATTCAACACTACTCTCAATACGTTTCCCTGTATGCACTCATTTTCCTAACAGGGAATTACCACAACAGTTTCTACTGAATCATAATCTGCTCCACCCAGGGTTTGGGAATTCTTTTGTAAGTATGTCTTTTTAATTATTATATATTGCCTTGAATCCCGATTGGTGAAAATAAGTAAGTAAGCAAGTAAAACTCGCCCCTCTCAGAAAAATGAAATCTTTGAGGATATATTAAAAAGGCAGAATATTTCCGCTAAAAGAGAAATAGAAACTCAGAGAGGCAGAAACTCAGCCCCACACCTTTGTTAAAGGACCTTTAAGGCCTGGGCCAGTCTATTCTACATAACAAAGATCTACCTCCTTCAGGCAGAGCCATTTAATTGTCATTCATTGCACCACCCACCAAGTTTCAACCAAACTTAGCACACAGACAACCTACAAAGCTAGCTATGACTCCTGACAGCAACCAATCAGGATACTCTTCCTGTGCCCCAGGAAGTTCAAAGCCAGAGAGGCAGGGGTGGGATTCTACTGGTTCAGACCAGTTCGGGCAAAGCAGATGTTAAAGTTACATCTGGTTCGCTGAACCAGTATTTCAACCGACCAGCTGGCCCTGCCCATCCTGCCTTGCCCCTCCCAGGAGTCTCAAAATGACCTATTTTTGATGGAGGCCCACCAGAAGCCCGAAACAGCAAATTCTGTTAGGCCACACACACCCTGGCCATACACACCCAGCAATTGGGCAGCGAACCAGTTGCTGGGATTTTTGAATTCCACCCCTGCAGAGAGCATGTAAAACCCAGGCACTCTCATCGTTTCCCTTTTTCTTCACCCAAGAGCTACAAGGCATGTGATGCTCTCCATCTTTAACTACGGTCATTCCTATCTTCAAAAAAGGTGACCCCTGCCTGACTGAAAACTACAGACCAATCTCATTGTGTTGTGTCACATGCAAAGTTATGAAATCAATCATTAATCAATTAATCAATTACCTTCCACCTAGAGTCAAAAAACCTATTCTCCAACAAACAATTTGGTTTCAGAAAAAAATTGTCCTGCAATTTGCAATTTCTACACTGCAAAAACATATGGACTACATTACTTGACCAGGACAAAGCAATAAATGTAATTTACATTTATTTCTGCAAAGCCTTTGATTCAGTGGTACATGACAAACTACTATTAAAATTAAAATCTTATGGCATTTCCGGATCCCTTCATAAGTGGATTACTGCCTTCCTGTTAAGCAGGCAACAATTAGTAAAATTAGGAAACGCCTTATCAAACCTTGCACCAGTTAACAGAGGTGTCCCCCAAGGGAGCGTTCTAGGATCCACACTCTTTACATTCTATATAAATGACCTTTGTGAGCACCTTATAAGTAACTGCATTCTCTTTGCTGATGATTCAACACCATCAACAATGCTACCATCCTTCAAAGCAACCTTGATTATATGTCTGAATGGTCAAACAGTTGGCAACTCCAAATCTCAACCAACAAATGCTCTGTCCTACACATTGGTAAAAGAATCAATACACCAAATACAAGCTAGGCAGATATGACCTTGTTGATGACCCTCACTGTGTCAAAGACCTTGGAGTTCTCATATCGAATGACCTAAGCACCAGAGCTCACTGCAACAACATTGCAAAAAAGGCTTTAAGAGTTGTCAATCTGATCTTATGAAGCTTCTCTGGTAATACTGATTTGCAAACTAGGGCATACACAATCTTTGTTAGACCAATACTTGAATATCAGACATTAATACAATTGAGCGAATCCAGAAGTATTTTACAAGAAGAGTACTACATTCCTCTGTTCGCAACAGAATACCCTACACCACCAGACTTAGACAACTTTGAACTACGCCAGCTAAGATTGGACTTAAGCATAGTACATAAAATCATATGTTACAATATCTTGCCAGTTAATGAATATTTCAGCTTTAACCACAACAACACAAGAGCACACAACAGATATAAACTAAATGTAAACCACTCCAAATTTGATTGCAGGAAGTAGGATTTCAGCAACAGAGTGGTCAATGTCTAGAACAGATGATTCTGTTGTCACATGCTCAAACCCCCACTCCTTTACCCTCAAACTAACCTCTGTTGACCTCATCCCATTCCTAAGAGGTCTGTAAGGGGTATGCATAAGCTCACAATTGTGCCTATCATCCCTGTCCTATGGTCCCCAATTATTAGTTCCTATTTCATGTATTTAAACTTATATTTATTCTTATTTCCATTATATTGTAAGCATTTGACAAAATAAATAAATAAGTAAAAATAAAATAAATAAATTAAACCATCTTTCCAAACAGCCTCCATGTTTCCAGTGTCTTTTCCCCCACTTGGAACTGAACCCAGAAGGACATTTCTTCCAACAGAAGGAAGGAAGGTTGATTCTATAAGGATATATTCTCTGCTTGCCTTTACTAGAAATACTACCTACCTTGAATCACAATGAGATTACTATTTATTCCTGCTGTAGAACAATAAAAATAAAGGAGTCTATGCTGAGATTTCAATCATCAAACAGCCCTGGCTACTGACATTTTAAAAATTTATTATTCATTATATATTTCTTCATGACTGCCATTGTACAGTATACCATCTGTTTATAGCTCTTCCTAGGCCATTAATAGAGGCAGTCTAGCCAGCTTATATGGCACTTAACAGTCAGAAAAATAATCATGAATTAACACCTCATTACTCAGTATTTTGAGGACATCAATAATAGTTAATATTATAACCCCCATTTGAGACCTGGAGACACAGGATCTTAAGGAATTCATGTATTCCTAAATATGTCACTGCATATTTCTAAATATGACACTATTAATATGGTACTGCACTACATCTTACAACTTGAATCTACAAGGATCTATGCAAAGGTCTTTTTATAAACTTCAGCTCGGCATTCAATACATTATTCCAGATATTTATCTCACTAAACTGACTCAGCTAGCTGTGCTTGACCACACTTGTAAGTGGATCATAACAGATCCACTTTCTAACAGATAGGAAGCAGCAGGTGAAGCTAGGCAAAATCATATCTGATACCTATACAATTAGCACAGGAATCCTCCAGGGCTGTGTGCTCTTTCTATTATTCTTTTCTCTATATATCAACAACTCCATATCAAAGGAACTCTCTGTTAAAGTACTGAAGTTTGCAGATGATACAACAGTGATTGGTCTCATTCAAAGTGACAATGCATATGGACAGGAAATTGAGTAACTGGCCCTGTAATGCATCCGGAACAATCTTGAACTGAACACACACAAAACTGTAGAGATGATTTTATTTAAGAGAAGCCCTCCTCTTCTACCACCTCTTACAGTACTAGATATTACAGTATTAACGTCAGAGACCTTCAAGTTTCTAGATTCTAGAATATCTCAGGACTTTAATATCTCAGGACTTAAAATGGACATCTAACATCAAAAATGTCATCAAAAAAGCACAATAAAGAATGTTTTTCCTACACCAACTCAAAAAGCTCAGCCCAAGGGCCTGCTGATACAGTTCTACAAAGTAATTATTAAGTCTGTCATTTGTACCTCTATAACTGTCTGGTTTGGTGCAGCAACCAAACTAGACAGACACAAACTTCAACAGATAGTTAGGACTGCAGAAAAAAAATAACTGCAGCAGCCTGCTTTCCACTGAAGATCTGTATACTGCACAAGCTAGAAAGAGGGCTATGATCTCTCCCATCCTGGACATCAACTGTTTCATTTCCCCCTCAAAATGACACTATAGGGCAGAGGTCCCCAAACTTGGCAATTTTAAAACTTGTCACTTCAACTCCCATAATTCTGAGAGTTGAAGTCTACAAGTCTTAAAGTTGCCAAGTTTAGGGACCCTTGGTATAGGGGCATTGTATGTCAAAACAACAAGACACAGAGACAGTTTTTCCCTATTATTACTTTATTAAACAACTAATTCCTACAATGACCTAGGATGTCAAACAACCTAGTAGGGTTGTATAACCTATTAGCCTTCTCAACTTTCTTGGTAAGCTAGAAAAAAAGTGGGATAGGTAACATCACATAGGCAGAATATCATCTGATACCTGTACAATTAGCACAGCCCTCCCACAGGGCTGTGTGCTTTCTCCACTTCTCCCTATATTTCTAGATTCTATCATATCTAAAGACCTAAAATGGACACCTAACATCAAAAACATCATCAAAAAAGCATAACAAAGAATGCTCTTTGTGCGCCAACTCAGAAAGCTCAAAACTGCCCAAGGAGCTGCTGATACAGTTCTACAGAGGAATTATTGAGTCTGTGATCTGCACCTCTAAAACTGTCTGGTTTGGTTCTGTATCCCAACAAGACAGACTCAGACTTCAGAGAGTAATTAGGACTGCAGAAAAAACAATTGCTACCAACCTGCCTTCCATTGAGGACTTGTATACTGCAAGAGTCAAAAAGAGGGCTGTGAAAATATTTACAGACTCCACACATCCTGGATATAAACTATTTCAACTCCTACCCTCAAAACGATGCTATAGAGCTGTGATGGTGAACCTAATGCGTGCCAGAAGTGGCACGCAGAGCCATTTCTGCCAGCACATGAGCCATCACCCGGAACTGATCCACTGCACATGCATGCGTGCCCCCCCACCAGCCAGCTGATTGTCGGGTATCTGCCGGGTGTGCATGGGGAAGACCATGCGCAGGGGGACAGGGAGATGCAGGGGGTCATGCACACATGCACAGTGGCGCACAGCACAGGGAGAGTTGCACGCATGCACAGGTATGTGGTGCATGAGGGTGGTGTGCGCAGGGGCAGGGATCATGTGCGCATTGCATTATGGGTGCAGGTGTGGGCGTACGCACTTTTGGCACACAACAAAAAGGTTAGCCATCACTACTATAGAGCACTGCACACCAGAACCACTAGACGCAAGAACAGTTTTTTCCTGAATGCCATCACTCTGCTAAACAAATAATTTCCTCAACACTGTCAAACTATTTACTAAATCTGCATTACTATTATTATTAATCCTCCCATCCTTCCTTTCACCCATCTCCTCCCACTTATGACTGTTTGACTGTAACTTTGTTGCTTGTATCCTAATAATTTCTATTGACTGTTTCCTAGTATGATTTGATTGCTTATTGTACCCTATGACTATTATTAAGTGTTGTACCTTATGATTCTTGACTCTTGACGAATGTATCTTTTCTTTTATGTACATTGAGAGCATATGCACCAAAGACAAATTCCTTGTGTGTCTAATCACACTTGGCCAATAAAGAATTCTGTTCTGTTCTGTTCTGTTCTACTCTACTCTACTCTACTCTACTCTACTCTACTCTACTCTACTCTACTCTACCCTATCCTATCCTATCCTATTCTATTCTATTCTATTCTATTCTATCATCATCAGATGGATTTGTAACTGGCTGACAAACTGTACTCAATGAGTAGTCCTTAAGAGTACTACATCTACATGGAGGGATGCAAGCAGTTCAATCTTAGGCTAACTGAAGTGCACCCAGCACATGATAATTTATATTTTTACATATTCTTGACCTTTTATTTGTGTTTCTTTCCTGATTATTCTTGTTAACACTTCCAGGGTTAGTATGAATAATAGTGGGGATATTGGGCATCCTTGTCTCATTCCTTTCTGGATTTTAGTGTTGGTTTTTTTGTCATCTCTCCATTTATTATTATTTTGGCTTCTTGTTTGGAATATATCATTGAAATTGTGTTTAAAAATTTCTCTCCAAAATCCATATATTTAAGTTGCTGTAATATGAATTCCTATTTAACGTTGTCAAATGCTTTTTGGGCATCCCAAAAAAGTAATGTCACTTGTTTTCTGCTATGTACTTCATAAAATTCTAAGGTGTCTAATATTATTCTTATATTATTTTTAATTTGTTTTTTTGACAAAAAACTATTTTTGTCCTTGTGTATGAAGTCATTTAAGAATTTTTTTAGTTGTTCGGCTATTATCAATGTGAATATCTTATAATCCAAGTTAAAGAGGGATATTGGTCTATAGTTTTTAATTAGTATCTGATCTGTGTTTTCTTTAGGTATCAGTGTGATATTTGCTTCCATCCATGATCGCGGTATCTTTGCCTTGTCTAGAACCACATTAAATACTTCAAGTAGAGCTTGTCCTAATATTTCTTGTTGGTCTTTATATAGTTCTGTTGGGAATCCATCTGGGCCCGGTGCTTTGTTGTTGTTTTTGTTTATTTATAGCTAGAATTACTTCTGACATCCTAATCTCTGCATTCAACATATTTTTTATTTCTTCTGTAATTTTTGGTAGCTCCACTGATTTTGTAATCTGCTTTTATGCTCTTATAAAATATTACCATTTAAATGGTTACATTTCTAAATTTGTTAAAGTCAAGGGGAAACAGTGACCTTCACCATCCCATTTTTGTCTTTGTTTTTCTGTCAAACTTCTTTTTGCTGACTAAGTCTTAAAAGAATATGCAACAAAAACATAACCCCAGACTTTTGAGTTAATGATTTATAAAATATTTTTAAAATATTAAGCAAAAGTGTGCTTAAACACATTTTTATAGTTTAGGTACCATTATCAGAAAAAATGAATGTACTACAATATTGTTTGTATATGTATCAGTTTTTCAACTGAGGGTAAATAGCACTTTGCCAACTATTGCTTGATTAAAACACCTGCTCATTTATCTATTATTAGGGAAATGGTTAGTCATCCCCTGCTCACAATTTTTTTATCAAAATAACAAAAAGATGCTGCCCTGATGATCACTGATAAATCTGTCTCTTAGGCAAAAATCCATTTTGATCTGAATGTATAAATTCATTTAGAAACCTTTTAAATCTCTCTGCTATTATTGAAGCATATATTTTACAGTCACCATTCAGTAAAGATTTGGACCTATAGTTTTTATCTGCATTAAATCTGAATCTTCTTTTGGAATCAAAGTAATATTTGCTTCCATCCATGAATTTGATACTTTCGCATCAATCAATACTTAATTATAAGCTTCCAACATTCATGGGCCTAAAGCAGTGGCCCCCAAACCTTTTTGTACCACGGCCCAGTACAAAATGTTCAAAATAATCCACGGACCGGTACCAGCATCAGCACGCACGACCAAGGCAAGGCGAGCCAAGCGACCAGCCAGCCAGCTGTCCCCCGCTTCTCCCCGCCACCTTCAACTCCTCCTTTGTACCTTTTTGCGGTCGATGGGCCTTTCGGGCTCTTTCTTAATCTCCTCCTGAGTAACGCGAGACTCCACTGCCATTGGGACAGCTCTTCGTTCGAAGCCGCCCCGCCCGCTCTTCAACGAAACTAAGGCGCGAGGATTCCTTCAGCACCCAAACGCCGCTTTCCAACCGACGACCGACAAGCTCACCCGGAAGCACTTTCTCAAGCGCTGTTGAAACAAGATGGCGACGCCCAAGCAAAATAGGTGGCCCAGTACAAAATGATCCACGGACCAGTACCGGTCCAGGGCCCAGTGGTTGGGGACCCCTGGCCTAAAGTATCTTGTAAACATTTGTAAAATTCTGCCAGCAGCCCATCTGGTCTTGGTATTTTATTATTTTTTGTCTCTTGATCACTTCTGATAATTCTATCATTGATATTCATTCATTTTACATAGTTTTTACTCTTTCTGGTACTTTAGGTAATTCCGCTTTTTTCTGAATATTCTTTAATTTTCTCTTCTGAATTTTTTTCTTGCTCGTACAGCTTTTCATAATAATCTTGAATTATTTTTTTTATCCTCATTTTTGTTAGTATAAAAGTCCTTTCTCATCTACCAACCTATGTATCAATTTCTTCTCTTTCTGTTTTCAATTTATATGCCAACCATCTTCCTGGCTTATTTTCAAAAAAAGTTCTGTTTAGCATTTTCAGAGCACAGGACCCTCTGTTAGGAAAAGGGGAGTGTGTGAAATGGAATGGGAAAGTGAATGAGAGAGTTGAACTTGGGCAACTAGCTGGGAAATCACTGACCTAAACCCTAAAATAGGAGGGGTCCTTACCTCTGGAAGCAAGCAGAGGTCTTCACGGATTTAGTGAGTCCAAAAACTGTGGCGGTAAAGCCGGTGGAAGGAGGTGCCCTTACTCACTGCAGGGAAGTAGTACAGGCCTCCTAGACCCCTTTTTGGTCTGCAAACTGATGGTGGTTGTTTCCCTGGAGCGTTTTTGGTCTGAAAACTGCTGGCGGGGTGGGAGTCTCGTTTAGGAGGCTCCATTCACTGGGACTCGGCAGGGCCAAATTGAATCCCTACATCACAAAGGGAAACATGGGATGCTCTAGCCCAAGAGTTAGGATAGGCTCCCCCATGGAAGACTTGCTTGACGCCTGAGATGAAAAGAGGAAGTTGCATATCCAGGTGGGCATGAAAAAGGAAAAAAAGACTGTGTAAAGAAGTGGACTTTGCTCAGAGATTAAGCTGGAAAACCAATTTGGCTAAATAAAGGTACTTAAAAGGGAAATATATAAATAGGAATGTTGAGTGTTGTTTGTTTCTCTGTTTTCTTCTCTGTTTTCCATGCAACCATGTGGTATATTTGTTAAAATTTGTGCCTTCCCTGATTTAACTGAGATTTATGGTGGGAATGACCAGTGTGTTTAAACCTGAGAGTTCTGTTTTTTTCCTGTTTTGTTTCTCTTGTTTTTGGGAGTGTAGTAAGTCTTTATGTGCTTGAGGTAAATGTTATTTAAATGTCTCTGATCCCTAGAAACAAGAATTTTAAATTTTTAGGAATAAAGAGAGTTAAAGAAAAGAAAATACCTCTACTCTGTCTGGCCAGGAGAACAGAGTAAAGAGAATAGTGTTCTTTTTTTCTTCTCTTTCCTCACTGTGCTTTTAAGAAAAGCCCAAGGTTATAAGTGAATGTTTTAAATTAACTTACAGGAAAAGTCATCCTTGAATTTATAGTGTATTTAAATGATTTCATCTGCCCATCCTTTTCCTGAAGCATGTGAATCCAGTTTTTCTTTCTCATATGTTATGTCTCCATTTTGTTGAAACTGATTTATCTGTTTAATGACTGTAGTACTGATGTTTTTTCCTCAAGCCCTGCCTGCAAGCCATCTATCTACCCCTACTCTATCTCTCCATCTCTTATTCTCCTACAATTCCTTTCCTCACCCACAAAGAGGGGAGGGATCCTTGTTTTCATGTCTTTCAGCCCTGCACATATGACTCTGCAACCTGTGGAAGCAGATAACGCTCACCCAGATGCTGCCTCCAGAGGAGACCTTCCATCCATTTGAGCCAGGTTTAGATCCAGGCCTCCACTAGAAAGTCATTACAGCAACCAGAGTGGGGCAGATCTTCCCAAGCCTGACTGACCACCCTTACCATCAAGCCACACCTAATGCTAGCCAGCAGACATGAAAGAAAGGACTCTGAGATGGACAAGTAAAAGACTAAAAGACTCTTTTCAATCCCCAGAAGACTATGGGGGAGGGTGGAAATTCATTGTAAGATTTTCTTTCTTTGCTTCATTCACAATTGTAACTGATCAGTTAAATGGATCCATGTAGGGATTGTATTTGAGAGTAGTTGCCACAGCAAGTTCTGAACACCTTGAACTTCTGTCTCGTGGGAAGGAAATTTGTCCAGAATGTCTGCATTGCCTGTATTTTAGAAGTAGCTGTATGCACAAGCACACACAGAGAGACATACCAGAATCAGACTGATTCTATCCCCTTCACCTATCTCCACACAAAGCTCCTCCTAGGTTGATTTTTGCTCTGTGGCATTAAGGCCCAAGTAGTCATATCTCCCTGCTAATCCCATGGGGGAGGGGGCATCCCCAACAGGCAATTCACTCACTGAAGAAGTAGCAGAAAAGAGATCTCCAAACCCCAAGCCCTGATTACTACTCACAAATGATGCTGCCCAGCTACCCAGTAAAGTGAGATATGTTGCACTGGTGGTCTCATTAGAAGAGGTCCCAGGACTTATTGTGTGTGATTTTAAAAACATTAAATAACCTGAATTGCACACTGGCTAACCTCACTTTGGTCTCACAAACCCTGGAAACTAAGAGCTAGGGCAGGTTTAGTAACCATCCCTTGAAAATGGGCAGCCTGTAATTTAAAGGAAAACCATGGCTGTGAAGAACTTTGGGACTTGTGCTTGCTTGAAACCTGAATGTAAGCTCACAGAAAATGCATCAAATATCTGAAAATAATTGGCATAGAAAATTGAATACTGTAAATTTCTTTCCAGAATTTTTTCCCTGGCTTTTAGATCTTCATGGTTGAAAGCTTTTGGGAGCACTGAAGGAATCCTATTCTACCAATGCCTTCCACTTTGCATAAGAAAAATTAAAAGCACCCATCAAGTCTCCTTGATCTGATCAATGTCAGTTGTTTGTCCGATATTGAGGGGGTGAACAATAAGATATCAACTCACTCATGTAGCTTCAGTGAAGTTTTTATTGGTCTCCCACACCACAACAACAGGTAACAGCGATCAAATTATGTTTAAAGTCAGCTCTGGGTTTCATTGCAACCCAGAGCTGTATTTATACATGTTATACTTGGGATAACAACATAATTACTATAACCACCTTCCGGCCTCCTTCGCTGCCTAACATCCGGCATCCTTAAATTAAAGAAACATGGTAAATGCACCTTTCCCCTGCTCAATGAGTCCATGTACCCCCATTTGCCTCGTATCATTATTACAACACCACCTCCTTGACATCCAGCCATGAATCATTATTATTGCACCACTCCTTGTCAGGAAGCCGATGTCAGTTATTTGAAGAATATTCATCATAACGTCCATGGGGTAACACAAGGCAAGTAAAAGACTATGGTCATATCACAGCCTGGCTGTATCGGCTCCAGTCCATTCTTAATTGGAGTCATGACAAGGCGGCCCCCTCTACCAAGATTCTGCCTAGAATACAAGAACCCATTAGACAAAAGGAATAATGGTGTATAGAGGTTATACAATGCCCCATGGCTTATCGAGATGACAGTTGTGGAATTTTTTCCTCAATCTATCTGCACACATATCTGACTCATTCACCCAGGATGCCTCTGATTCGTACGAGGTATTGAATAGTATGTCTTCATATTCTAGAATCTAGTATTCTATCTATTTCAAATTGTTCTGGTTTTCTACGTACTGGTTTCATAGGTATCTCATCGTTTCTAGTGACACTTGTTTTAAGTAAATTTGTATGGAAAATGGGATGAATCCGCCCTAGCCATGACAGTAATTTGAGTTTAACTGTCACGGAGTTAATTACTCTTACTATATCAAATGGGCCTAAATATTTTGGACCCAGTTTCCGGCTGTTCAGTTTTAATTTGATATATTTGGTAGAAAGATACACTTTATCTCCCACCTGGAAGGGTTTAATATCCTTCCGTTTTTTGTTTGTTTGAATTTTATATTCTCTGGAAGCTTTTTCTAATGCTTTTTGTACGTTATTCCAACATCCTTGTATTTTTTTCTGCCCATTCTTTAACACCAGGAGGGTCTTCTTGACAGATGAATTCCGAACTTGGGCCGAATTCTATACCATGTACTATATAAAATGGACTGTACCTGGTAATTCTATGCAGTGCGTTATTGTAAGCAATTTCAGCGAATGGTAATAAATCTACCCATTCTCTTTGTTAATGTAAGATATACGATCTTAAATATTGTTCGACCATGGCATTCGCTCTTTCTGCAGCTCCATTTGTACTTGGGTGGTATGCCGAGCTGAGTCCCTGAGAAGAACTTATCAAAATGAGGAACGCCTTCCAAAATCACGCCGTGAACTGCGCCCCCTGTCGGATATTATTCTTCTGGGCACCCCGTGTAATCTATACACTTGTGTCACAAACATATCTGGAAATCATCCTGCTGATGGTAGGCCTTTACAGGAGACAAAATGCGCCTCTTTTGAAAATAAGTCAATTATGGTCCATATTACAGTGTATCCCTTGCTGTTTGGCAATTCAACAATAAAATCCATGGCTATATCTTGCCATGGACATGTTGGCTCTGATACTGTTTGCAATAGTCCCATTGGTTTGCCTTCTCTAGGTTTAGGTGTTGCGCATACATGGCATGTCTTTACATAATGTTCGACATCAACCCTCAGTTTGGGCCACCAAAACTGATGGCAGGTTAGATGTAATGTCTTTAAAAATCTGAAATGTCGAGGACTTCTGGTTTGCTAGGCTTTGGTGGCGGCAGGAATCCGCGATCGTGCGCGGTTCCTGCTGCGCTCGCTGCCGGAGTGCCCCCGATCCAGCTGGATTTGGAGGCTATGGTTGCCCCGTAGAGGCAACCGAAGACAGGGGAGATCTGGGTAGGGGCTTGGGGGTATCGCAAACCCCCTCCTCAGCTGGCACAACTCCCTTTTCCAAAGGTGGTGGAGCGGCGGTCAGCAATGGCCGCCACAAAGAAGCTTGCAGCCGGACAAGATTGTGCAGGAGGAAGTCGGAGAAAGTGAAAGTTTTTGGCTGAACCGGGACAATAAGGAACTTCTAAATACCCTGGCAATTTAATCCTTTACACGATACATTGTTTCCCAAGAAGATTGTAAAAGCGGCGGAAGAAAGCAAAAAGGGAAAGTTATTTTTTCTCACTCTCCTTCCCTACGGAAACAGCAGACGGAAATCTGAAAAGCCTGCTTTGGTACAGAAGGTAACTAAGCTTGGAAGTTAAGGGGATATTAAAGATCTCTGAACATTGGAATTAAAAACTAAAATTCTTTTGCTAGAAGTGGGAAGAGAGAGGTAAAGAACTTATACTAAGATTTTATTGAAGGAGACGGCTTGGAGCTTATAAGATTAGAAATAATTGACAATAAGACTTCTAAAAAATTATTTTGGAACTGTGTAATTGAATTCTACCCCAGAAAGAGAACAATATAAAAAGAGAAAGTGTTAAATGAAACAGTTTGTCCTGATTTGGATTGCTTTGTGACTTTGTGACTTTTGGAAATTATTCCTTGAAAGACTAAAAACATTTAGGTTGTTTTAAAAAAAACCTTTTTCTATAATGGCATTATCTGTTGAAGAATTGCAAATGGAATTCCAAAAGTTAAAAGAAGAGGAACAAGAAGGCAAGGGCTCTTCTGGATCTATTTTTCACTTTTTAGAAATGGCGATTTCTACCTATCAGGATTTACAACAAGAAGAAAGTTGGAATGAAGAAGAAGAAGCCATCTTTAATGGACAAATAATCTTAGTTGAGGAAGAAAAGAGAAAGAGGGGAAAGAAAATGGAGAATTCAGAACTTAAAAAAGCAACCAAGAAAGGGAAAAATAAGGTGAAAAATCGATACAATGTCAAAAAGCAACAGAAAAGATGAACACAACAGAGAGGGGAGACTAAGAGAGCGGAGATTGAGAGATGCGGGGGGGTAAAAAGGCTAGAATTGACAAGAAAGGAAGGCAAAAAGGGAAGAGAAGTCACAAAGGCTTAAAACAAGATGTTAAAAAATAGGGTTTTTTTAGAGATAAAGGGTTAAATATAATTTTAAAAAAAGATTCTGCAAAAGTATATAAGACTGTATTGTAGATATTAGTATTTGAAATAGAGTTAGAAAATTGGAATATTATATGAGTTAACAATACATTAAAGGGAATGTATAAAATGTCTAAGATTTAACAATAGACTTTTTTGAACATTGTTTTTACTATATTATAAGCATAATTTCTCTTTTCTTTCATTATTTTAAAATGTAGTATTTAGAATGTACTAAGCAGAATCAATATGGAAAGTATGTATTATTTTAAGTGTTAAATATAGGGGAACGATAAAAAGGCGTTATACTTCAACCAGTATTACAGGAGAAATATTGTATTAGAAAGAAAAAATAAATAGATAATTGAAAAAGAACGGACAAAAGATGCAAGTATAGTGATTTAAATTGAGATGAAATAAATAAAATAGAGTTAAGAGAGTGAATAGAGGCGAGAAAACATATAGAAAATATAGAATGTTAAATAAGATATGAAATAGTATATAAGGTGAGCATGAATTTGATTTATGTCTGTATAAAAAGATGTAACCCAGGGTTAAGCCGCTTTCCAAAAAGAAGTTTTATGTATTTATGTTTTGTGTTTTGTTTGTTTATGTGTGAAAATTTTAGAAGAATGTTGGAAGAGAACAATGGAATTGTAAACAAGACAGATGGAAGTAAAAAGATATAGAAATCAAGACAAAGAAATATAATTGAATAGAAGGAAAGGGAGAAACAGAGAAGTTGGAAAAAGATATGAAGTTTATATAAGATAAATATGTATATCAAGTTGTGTTTGTATGGAAACGTGATAATCTGGAATTATGCTGTTTCTAAATAAGATGTTTTATGTTCTTATATTTTATGTTTTGTTTGTTTGTGTATTGTTTTTTAAAAATTAATAAAATTTGTTTAAAAAAAATCTGAAATGTCCTGCCTGTTTTACATCATGACAATTTGTAAGTATTTCGTCCCGACACTTGGCTGGCACGTACAATTTATTCCCTCTCCAAGCTATGCCATCTTTAAATGAACACAAATGGGAATTTTTTTTCAGCCAATCATCTTGTGCAGTAGCGTTTCATATTGTGTCATGGGTTGTTTCCTTTAAACGAGTCACTTGACCCACATTTTTGGATGAGTTATCAACAATTAGGGGTTGAATAATAATATCTCGTGTTGATTGATATTGGGGCAACTGGGACAAGGCATCCGCCATGAAATTCTATCCTTTCAGTACATACTTTAATTTGAAATTAAATTGATTAAAGTACAGGGCCCACCTGACCTGCTCAGGAGACAATCTTCTTGGTTTTTGTAATGCTTCTAAATTTTGGTGATCTGTCCACACTTCAAAAACCTCCTGTGCCCCTTCCAGGAAATGCCTCCAAGTACTTAGTGCCCATTTTACGGCGAAAGCCTCCTTCTCCCATATTGCCCAGTTTCTCTCTGTAGTAGTAAACTTCCGTGATGTATATGCACATGGCTGTAGTGCTCCGGTTTCATTCTCTTGTAACATGGCCACATCACTTGCGTCCGCCTGTACAATGTATTTCTTCGTTGGATCAGGAAGTCGTAAAATGGGTGCTTTAGAGAATAATGATTTCAATGTTTCAAAGGCCTGTTGACATTGTTCTGACCATTTAATTGGTTGGGTTGGCTTTGGTCTTTGGCGAGCAGTCCTAGATAGAAATAAAGATGACTGGTTACTATGCTGGTTTCCTGGGTCTCATTCCCATGATTTAACACTAGTGATGAGGATGGGATCTTGAGACAAAAGGAACCAGCGAGCACGTGGTGACTGAGGAACACCAGCGACCCATCGAGATGAGATGGCTCGAAACAAGATGCCACCCGAACCGCTCAATCCAACAACCGAAAACTGGGAATCGTACATTGACCAATTTCTCATGTTCCTCGAAGGGAGCGACCTCAATAATATCTCAGAACACAGGAAGAGAGCTTTCTTCCTTACACATTGTGGTTCTGCCATATTCAAAATGGCCAAAACTTTAGTGGCACCCACCGACGTGAAAATGATGGCATGGCCAGACCTGGAGAGAATACTGAGGGCTCACTACACACCAACCGTATCCTGCCTCATCAAACAACGTGAATTTTATCAGCACGACCAAAAAGAAGGTGAGAGCATCAGCAATTTGTTTGCAACCCTGAGGGACATCGCCAGAGCATTCAAATTCCTAAACATGGATTTGGCCATGAGAGACTGAGTGGTCTTGGGACTGAGATATCTTATACTGCAAGGCCAATTATTAATGAAACCCAAAATAACACTCAAAGAAGCAATAGAAGAGGCCACCACAGCAGAAGCAACCCAGAAATCGGCGGCCGCCATGCGGAAAATGAATAAAGCGCCACCGGAAACCCAAAAAAACACCACCACCTTCGAGTCTGCATCAGAAGATGAAGAGGAAGAGGAAGGGGTAAATCAACTCCTCTTGGAACATAGCAGAAGGGGCCGAAACAGAAAAAGGAAAGAATTTCGTTATGCCGGTTGTGAGGGAAACCATCCACATTCCGAGTGCTGTTTCCTAGACGCAATATGCAAATATTGTGAATGGCGGGGACATATTGCAAGGGCCTGCTGAGCAAGGAAAAACTACATCCCTAGACAAAGATGGAACACCCCCCCCCCGAGAGAGGGAGAAACAAACAGGGAGCTGCTGGAACCAAGACAACTGAAACAGGCGAGGGAAAGAGGCCACCAACAAAAGAGATGAAACACACCAGACGCTGAACATCGGACACTCAAACACGACAAACACCCAGAAAGTACATGTCCAGGTCACCATAGAAGGCCAGCCTTGCCAGATGGAAGTGGACTCAGGCTCATACTTATCAATGGTATCATGGGACACCATAAAAAGACTGATACCAGACATAAGCCGGGAAGGACTTGAAAGACAAACACTAACACTGAAAGACTACCAGGGGAACAAAATTCCCATAGTAGGTACCGGACAATTCAAAGTAACATTCAAAAAATACACCAGAGTCCTCCCATTAACCATAGTCGACCGAAATCGACCCAGCCTATTGGGACTCAATTGGTTTGCACCGATGGGAATTGAAGTCACAGGAAAAAAAAGCATTACCAAGACAGATTGGGAAGAGAACTTGATGGAAGAATTCCAAGATGTGTTCGACAGAGAGCTGGGCAAGTACCGGGGGTCCCCAATTTCCTTTAACCTAAACCCAACCATAACCCTATAAGATTAAAGGCGAGGCGGGTTCCTTTCGTGCTTAAACCAAAGATCAATGAGCAATTGGATAAACTCATCGCACAAGGGGTCCTAGAGCCAATTGACCATGCAAAGTGGGAAACCCCGATCGTCACGCCAATTAAACCAGGCAGGTCTGTGAGCATCTGCGGAGACTAAAAAGCAACCCTTAACTGTAGTGTCCCTGACTAGCTAAGTCTTCAACCTGGTCCGCATTCTGAGCGGGAGCACCGACTGTTCCCATTGGTTGGTGCCGTTTGACAGCAGATTATATAAGGAGCTGTCAAACGGCATCAGCTGCTCCAGCCAGCTGGCTGCCAGCCCAGCTGGTTAGCCACGATAACCTGTTACTCTTCAAATAAAAGAAACATTGTTCTTCAACTCCGTGTCTGCCTGGTGTGTCCGTCTGCTAACACAACACTGGCGACGAAGGTGGGATCACAGCAGAGACGCCCAGGCAAGACAGCTGAGCTAAGTCACTGAAGAAAGAGCCAAAGCCACTGAATGTCAGGAGCTGCAGACAATCTCTGCGCACGCCAAATTTAAAGAGCCTCCTCTGCTGAGGAGAAAGTCACTGCCTAACAGGCACTGCTGCGTGCGCCCTTTTGAGGGCGTGAAACTCAAAGTCTCCCTGACTGAGGAGAAAGGCACCACTGCCTGCGTTTCAGAGAGCGCTAAGTTTAAACGCACCTTAGCCTCCCTGACTGAGGGGACAGACATCGCCCGAAAGACACCCCCGTTGGCACTACCAAGAGCGCAAAAGTCTAAAGCTTCCCCAGCCGAGGAACAGACATCGCCCGAAAGGCACCCCGTTGGCGCTACCAAGAGCGCAAAAGTCTAAAGCCTCCCCAGCCGAGGAACAGACATCGCCCGAAAGGCACCCCCATTGGCGCTACCAAGAGCGCAAAAGTCTAAAGCCTCCCAGCCGAGGAACAGACATCGCCCGAAAGGCACCCCGTTAGCACTACCAAGAGCGCAAAAGTCTAAAGCTTCCCCAGCCGAGGAACAGACATCGCCCGAAAGGCACCCCGTTGGCGCTACCAAGAGCGCAAAAGTCTAAAGCCTCCCCACGAGGAACAGACATCGCCCGAAAGGCACCCCCCATTGGCGCTACCAAGAGCGCAAAAGTCTAAAGCCTCCCCAGCCGAGGAACAGACATCGCCCGAAAGGCACCCCGTTGGCGCTACCAAGAGTGCAGAAGTCTAAAGCCTCCCCAGCCGAGGAACAGACATCGCCCGAAGGCACTCCCGTTGGCGCTACCAAGAGCGCAAAGTCTAAAGCCTCCCCAGCCGAGGAACAGACATCGCCGAAGGCACCCCATTGGCGCTACCAAGAGCGCAGAAGTCTAAAACCTCCCCAGCCGAGGAACAGACATCGCCCGAAAGGCACCCCCGTTGGCGCTACCAAGAGCGCAAAAGTCTAAAGCCTCCCCAGCCGAGGAACAGACGTCGCCCTCCAAGCACCTGAGAGGGCTGCGGCGCCTGCGGCTCACCCGTGAAGACCGGTGAGGCCCCCTCAGGGCAGGCATAGAGCCGCCTCCGTTCCGGCCGCCTCTGCCACCGCTGCAGCTTCTGCTGCTGCTGTCTCCCATTCCGGCCGCCTCTGCCGCCGCCGCGGCCTCCGCTGCTGCCGCCCCCATTCCCGCCGCCTCTGCCTCCGCCGTGGCCTCCGCTGCTGCCGCCTCCCATTCTGGCCGCCTCTGCCGCCGCCTGGCCTCCGCTGCTGCCACCCCCGTTCCGGCCGCCTCTGCCGCCGCCACGGCCTCCGCTGCTGCCGCCCCCGTTCCGGCCGCCTCTGCCACTGCCGTGGCCTCCGCTGCTGCCGCCTCCCATTCCGGCTGCCTCTGCCGCTGCACGGCCTCCGCTGCTGCTGCCCCCGTTCCGGCCGCCTCTGCCGTCGCACAGCCTCCGCTGCTGCCGCCCCCGTTCTGGCCGCCTCTGCCGCCACCGCGGCCTCCGCTGCTGCCACCCCGTTCCGGCTGCCTCTGCCGCCGCCGCGCGTGCCTCGCTGCTGCCGCCTCCGTTCGGCCGCCTCTTCAGCCGCACGGCCTCCGCTGCTGCTGCCCCCGTTCCGGCCACCTCTGCTGCCGCCGCGGCCTCCGCTGCTGCTGCCCCCGTTCCGGCCACCTCTGCCACCGCCGCAGCCTCGGCTGCTGCTGCCCCCGTTCCGGCCGCCTCTGCTGCCGCCGCGGCCTCCGCTGCAGCCGCCACCCGTCCCAGCCACCACGGCCTCCGCCACAGCTGCCTTCCATCCCGGCCGCCACTGCCGCTTCCGCCGCAGCCGCCTTCCGTCCCGGCCGCCACTGCCGTTTCCGCCGCTGCCGCCTCCGCTGCTGCCGCCTCACGTTCGGCCGCCTCTGCCGCCCGCCTCCGCCTCGCTGCTGCCCCCGTTCCGGCCGCCTCTGCCACCGCACGGCCTCCGCTGCTGCCGCCCCCGTTCGGCCGCCTCTGCCACCGCCGCGGCCTCCGCTGCTGCCGCCTCCTGTTCGGCCGCCTCTGCCGCCGCTCGATCCGCTGCTGCCGCCTCCTGTTCTGGCCGCCTCTGCCGCCCGCCGGCCTCCGCTGCTGCCACCCCCGTTCCAGCCGCCTCTGCTGCCGCCGCAGCCTCCGCTGCTGCCGCTCCCCGTTCTGGCTGCCTCTGCCGTCGCCGCAGCCTCCGCTGCTGCCGCCCCCGTTCCGGCCGCCTGCTGCCGCCACAGCCTCCGCCGCAGCCGCCTCCCGTCCCGTCCCGGCCACGGCGGCCTCCGCCGCAGCCACCTTCCGTCCCGGCCGCCGCTTCCGCCGCCGCCGCCTTCCGTCCGGTCCGCCACTGCTGCTTCCACCGCTGCCGCCTCCCGTACCGGCCGCCGCTGCCGTTCTGCCACTGCCGCCGCCGCCGCTGCCGCCTCCGCCTCCGCCGCCTCCCGTCCCGGCCACCGCTGTCGCTTCTGCTGCTGCCGCCTCCCGTTCGGCTGCCGCCGCCGCGGCTTCCGCTGCTGCCACCTCCCGTCCTGGCCGCGCCGCCGCCCGCTGCTGCCGCTTCCGCCGCTGCCTCCTCCCGTTCCGGCCGCCTCCGCCGCTGCCGCCTCCCGTGCCGGCCGCTGCCGCCACCGCCCGCCGACAGCCTGAGCGCCTCTTCGACTCCCACCGGCTGCCGGGCGACAGGCCGCTGCCGGTGCTGCTCCTCTATACGCCGGTGGGGCTGTGCCTGCTGCTGGTGCAGCTCTTCGTGGGGCCTGCTGCGATTCAGCTCCTGGCCCTTCTCCATCGTGGACTCGGTGCAGCCATTGGCTCTGCAGGTCTGCAGGCCCTTCGTGGCTATGAACATAGGTGGCGTTTCCTGGGTCACTGAGCTGTTTTGGACTTTTCTTCGTTCCTTTCACCGTTTGTTAAATAAAATTCTCTCTGCCCCCCCTTCCAAGTGACTCTGGGGGAAGGGGTCTCTCTGCCCTCTTCCAAGTGAGTCTGGGGGAGGGGTCCTGTATTTAGGGGGTGGTGGATGTCAGGAGCTGAACAAGGAGGCGCGCACCCACCATTAGGGTCCTTCCACCTGGCCTTGCATTCCTTGGCGGTGGCTATATGTCCCCAGGGGGTCAAAAGCTAGGTGGGTGGGAGGTTGGATTGTCACTACCCTAAGGGGGCCGGGGGAGCACGACGTGCCTGCTCCTCTTTCAGCCCTTAGGCCTTGACCTTCGTAGTCAACTCCCTAACTCAGCGGTCCCCACCTTCTGCACATGTCCCTTCACGCAAGCCACATCTAAACTTGCACGCTGCTCGCCCAGATGCCTGCCATCTCTGCAGCGTTGGTTCCAGACAGGCCACTGTCAGTATTGACCCACAGCCCTTAGGTTTCGGGGACCCCTACTCCGCCACATGCTGGAGGTCACCAAGGCAGGGTTACTCACCACGCTTGTCAGGGTCTCCTTCCCAGGCCAGGTGCTCCTCCCTGCCCACTAGTTCAACTTCCTCTTCTGTACCATGGATCCTCAGAAGACGGGGCCGCGCATGCACTTAGCTAGGGGAAAGGGGTGTAGTGTCCCTGACTAGCTAAGTCTTCAACCTGGTCTGCATTCTGAGCGGGAGCACCGACTGTTCCCATTGGTTGGTGCCGTTTGACAGCAGACTATATAAGGAGCTGTCAAACGGCATCAGCTGCTCCAGGCAGCTGGCTGCCAGCCCAGCTGGGCAGCCACGATAACCTGTTACTCTTCAAATAAAAGAAACGTTGTTCTTCAACTCCGTGTCTGCCTGGTGTGTCCATCTGCTAACACAACATTAACCATGCGCTCCAACAAAATGCATACCCTGTCCCAGTGGTACAACATCTATTACATTCCCTTGGGGGGGGAATCTTTGCAAAACTAGACCTCGCACAGGCCTACCAACAATTACCAGTTGACCCTGAAGCAGAAGCAGCAGAAGCCCAGATGATCGTAACACACAGGGGGGCATTTAAATGCAACAGATTACAATTTGGAGTCAGCGTCGCCCCAGGGGTGTTCCAGAGCTTAATGGAACACCTATTGCAAGGGATAAAAGAGATGGTGCCTTATTTTGATGATGTACTCATATCAGCCAAGAACAATTGCATGACCACCTAAGGGAAGTACTCGTATCAGCAAAGAACAATTGCATGACCACCTAAGGGAAGTCCTAAGTAAATTCAAGGAGGCGGGGCTAAAAGTGAAAAAGGAGAATTGCCAATTAGCTGCCAGCAAGGTTGAATTCCAATGATATCTTTATAGACAGCAAAGGAATCCACCCCACGAGAAAAAAGTCAGAGCAATCAAGGAAGCCCCCAGACCCGCGAATAAAATTGATCTGCAGGCTTTCTTTTTTAATTACATAATATTTTAAAATATAAGTGAAATGGGGGGGAAGTAACTACGCAAAATTTATAAGGGTTCCCATAGAAGCATGATACTTATTTGAAAAGGAATGTGTAAAATGTTTAAGATTTAAATGAATATTAATTTTAATGATAGAGTTCAACTGGTATGGATTGTTGTTTTAATTATTTTATATATTTATAATTTTTTCTTTTTTTAAAATATAGTGTGTAGCTTTAGAATGTACTAAGCAGAATCCGAATGAAATTTATGTATTATATTAAGTGTTAAATTTAGGGGAAAGATATAAAGGCGTCATACTCCAATCAGTGATTACAGGAGAAATTTTGTGTTAATGAGAAAAGATAATAGATAGTTGAAACAGGACAGACAAAGGATATAAGTATAATGATTTAAATTGAGATGAAATAAATAAAATAGAATTAAGAGAGTGAAAAGAGGGGAGAAGCTATATAGAAAATCTAGAATGGTAATACGATATGGAATGGTATATAAAAGTGAGCATGAACTTGAATTTATGTCTGTACGAAGAGATGTAACCCAGGATCAAGCTGCTTTCAAAAAAGATGTTTTATGTTTTTATGTTTTGTGTTTGGTTTGTATGTTTGTTTTTTAAAAATTAATAAAATTTTTGGAAAAAAAGAAAAGAAATGTAGCACATCAAATGCAGCAGAAAAGTTGTGTATTTTTTCAACAACGTACACGGGGAAGTCTAAACTATCTGACAAGCCATATAGCATTCAGTATGTGTAGTATTCTTTCTTGAGAAGAGCAATGAGTTTAGCTGTTGGACATGATAAAATACCTAGATGTAAGAATGGCTGAGCAATATAGTAAGTTGTCAGTTCTGAAGTTTTGAGATTTTCTTCACTAGGCATGCATTGCTGACCTGCTGAAATAAAAAATAGGGACATGGTTTATTAAAATATTATCATGCATTCCATTTCTTTTTTTAATCTCAATTTTTATTTTATTCAGAAGATTAAGATATAAAACCCAAAAGAAAAAAATTAAACAGAGAAAACAAAACAAAATTAAAACATTAAAATAATATGAATTTTAAAAAACAAAGATATATATCCCCTTCCAGCTGAATGCTCACAAATCTATTGTAAGAGTAATAGATTCGCTCCCTTGCAGAGCAGGTCCAAAATTGATAATCATCTACATATATTTAAACTCACCTGTCATACACTACATGTATGAAAGAAAAAATAGTTAACTATTTAACAACTGAAAAGATAAAGTTCAAAGCACTGTGTTAATAGTTTGTTAATCTTTTACGGCAGATATGTTTTTTTCAAACCAAGTATTTTTTTCTTAACATCTGACAGCAACAAAGTTGGAAACCAAAATCAGCTATTCATCAGCAGGAGGGGGGGGAAAAACCACCTGTCCAGCAAACCATCTTGGGGGAGGATTATGTATTCAATTTCTGAAAGGATACATACATTCATGCATATATAGATGCCTTCAAGTCAGTGTTGTTTCCTGGCAACTGTCAAGACAAGTACTTGCATTTTTCTTGGCAAAGTGGTTTGCTGTTGCATGCTTCCTATTCAGAAAGAATGACCGGACTAAGGTAACTAATATCCTCTACCATTCCGCACATGCAAACACAAGCAGGATTCAATATATTTGTTAAACATCGTCAAACTCCGTTGTCATTCCCCAGATTTTTACTACAACTGCAGTCCTTCAGGAGTCTGTTCCTAGCAGACTACAGTCCAATCTGTGTGTAAAATATGGGAAGGATAGCAAAAACAAACCACCCAACTCAACACACCCAGCAAGTTGCATAGCTCCAATACCCAGTAAAGTTCCACAGCAAAATAAATACCAGCTCAGTTGACTGGTGGTGGGCATGCAACAGAGCAGAGCCCTGATGAGCCATGTACTGTGGCTGCGATAACATGCTGAAGCTGACCAGGCTGTTTGCTGTTGGCTGCAAGGACTCTAGCCAGATGAATAGCAGATGGATGCTGGGAGGCAGAGGCAGGTGTTTTTCCCCTTGTTTTCCTCCTCTAAAGCTAATGTGTGTCTTATAGTCTGGAGCATCTTATAGTGCGCAAAATACAGTAATTTAAAGTTAGTTTGTTTATTATTTTATTGATGTGCTGCCCATCTTGTCTCCAAAGCATGGAATTTAAAGAGGTTCTTCACTGAAAGATAATATATACAGGTTATTGCACCTTGCTGTATTCATCAGACATATGAAAACTAAATGCTGACATCAAAGAAAAGGAAAAAAACTTTCTTTGTAATTTGCAGGGACAATTTGTTTGATATTTTAAGAAACAGGACATAGTAATGCTTACTCTGAAGACCTTATGTAAGACCTTATGTCAAGTCCTTATGTAACAATCACAGAGGTTGAACTAGAATATTTTAACTAAACTGGCAACTGTTTAGGCTATAAACAGTTGACCTCTATATGACAATTTGTGCAAGGTTTTTTGAATAACTAGTATAAGCTTTCCTCTATTATTGTATTGCATCATTATCTTTTCCCTTAATCCCTTAGTATTGTATATATATAATTGTTCTTCCTTAAAATATTCATTAATTTCTCTATGCTATTAATTTTAAAAATTAGGAAGGTGGCAAAACAGATGTCAAGTTGGATGTATAAGAAGAAGCAGGAGCATTCCAAAAAAAACATCTGAAGCAGCAGTATCACCTCACAGTCCTCTGACATGATACAACTTTGGCCATCTCATTGTCATTGACCTGTCAGGTAGCCAACCAGACTCTAGATTGTCAATCAGTCAGTTAGTCAAAAAGCATCATTCTGAGTAGTCCTTGTTATTATTTATTTATCTAATTTATATAGCCACCCCTTCACCAAAAGTGACTTTGGGTGGCACACAACAATCACACAAAAACTGTGAAATACAAAATCTATATTAATAAGTCTCATCACAGTGTAAGATCCAAACCATAGAAGAGGAAAAATAAAAAAAAGCAATTGTAAAAATGGTCCATTATGAAATATGACATCCGGCTTTGCTAATAGTGACTTTTAGCTATCTTTCAGTGTGTTGCATTGAGGACATCTGCAGTCACAATGCCCTTTATATGTTTCAGTGGGACAATTATGAGATTAGTGTCCCCAATTTGATATTTACCATCTGCCAGTGATGCTAAAGGGAAGGGTGATGGTATGCGCTTTTTTTTTTTTGTTTATTTGCTTATTTTTTTCACATAGATGCTTTCCTATTGTAATTCTTTCCAATTTGTGAATTTGAAATGAACATTATATAATTTTAAAAAACCAAAAAGAGATTGTTTTTTACTTAAGGACAAATTTTTTTGTGATTTGAGGTAGAGAAAAACTCATTTAGAGTTTTGGGAACTGTAGTACTGAAGATGCAAACTTCAGGATAGTGCATGGGTACCATATAAATGGCTGAAGACATTTTCTAGGAATGTCATTCTTTAAATTGGATTTCTAAATATATTGGTGGGTAATCACCAAAAAAAATTTCAGAGGCTTATTGGCCAAGGCCAATAGGCCACTGTGCCATTTCCAGCTCTTAATGCTTGAAGTGGAACCTGGAAAACAAGAAGTACATGTTTGTTTCTTTTTACCAACAATACTGGAAAAGCTCCAGGTGCATTAGCTGTGTCACCATCATATTTATGTCCACTAAAGAAAAGTAAGAAAAAAGAAGGAATTTTTTTTTTTAAAAAAAAACAAACTTTATTGGTTTTACCGTTAAAAAACAACATATCTACAAATATACACATAAAGAAAGACCAGGCCTTGACAGAGGCCAGCAAGAAAGAAAAGAACGTAAAGGGGGAAAAAGGGGAATGGGGAAAGGGGAAATGTAAAGAGGGAAAAACAAATTAAATTAAATTACAATTAAAATAGAATCATATCTTTTGTAACAGTCTGTAAGATCCTTTCTTCTTCAAATGTGCCTTAAGCAGAACTTATCGATATCTCTACTTAGCTTGTCCCTGGCTAAGGTTCTCTTCACTGTGCTCTATCTCTGATTTAGCCAATTGTACCAAGTGTTCCAGTTGTTATAGTAGGTTGAGGCTTCTTTGTTTTTTAGTGTTAGCGTTAATCTATCCATTTCAGCGCACTCTAAGATTTTCTGGATAATCATCTGTTCAGTGGGAATGAAAGGTGATTTCCAGCACTGAGCGAACGCCAGTCTGGCCGCAGTTAGGATATGGATTATCATATACTTCGTTTTCTTTGATAATTGTTTATCAAAAATCCCTAAAAGGAAGGACTCTGGTTTATATTCAATTTGTTCATTAGTTATCTCCTCCAGCCAATGCCTAATTTTTTGCCAATACTTCTGTGTTTCCTTGCATGACCACCACATGTGGAAGAAGGTACCATCTATGTTTTTGCATTTCCAGCATTTTGGACTCGTGTTGGGGTGCATTTTCGCCAACCTCGAAGGGGACAAGTGCCATCTATAGAACATTTTATATGAATTTTCTTTGTACGCTGCTGATTTTGTAATCTTGTTGTTCCTATTCCAAATCTTTTCCCATTCTGATAGAGTAATGCTCCGTCCCACATTTCTGCTCCAAGCAATCATATTTCCCTTAACTATCTCTTGTTCTAATTCTGTTTCCAATAAATATTTGTAAAATTTGGATATATTTTTTTTGTGTGGTCCTAATAAAATTTTGTCTAAAATCTGCAATTGGTTGTAGATTCCAAATTCTTTAGTGTCTTGTTTATATCTGCTGTGAATTTGAAGGTATGCCCACTGATCAATTGTAAATCCTTGCTCTTGTAATTCTTGTCGTGTTTTAAGTTTTCCTTGTGGGTCTAATAAATCTTTATATTTAATCATTTTTATGATGTCCAAATTATTAGGATGTACTATTGCCTCCATTGGGGATAGCCAGATCAGTATTTTTAAATAATGTTTTTTGCGTACTTTTTTCCAGTTGATTAATAGAGAGTCCCTGATAATATGCCTATGGAAATATGATTGCTTGGGTTTCCCAACATCCCACAAAAAGGCGTGCCACCCTCTCTGCATGTCATGACCTTCTAGTAGTAGAGTTCTTTTATTGGTTAGACTCACCCATTCTTTTAGCCACATTAAGGTGGCTGCCATATGGTATATTTCCCAATTTGGGAGGGCTAGTCCTCCTCTGCTTTTCAAATCTTGTAAAGCTTTTACGTTGATCCTAGCTTTTCTTCCCTGCCAAATGAATTTTAGTGTTGTCTTATTTAATTCTACGAAAAAGGCTTTATTTAGTTTAATTGGAATTGTCTGGAATAAATATAGAAATTTGGGTAATATATTCATCTTGATCAAAGCAATCCTACCCAATAATGAAAGCTGCAGCTTGCTCCAAGCTTCTAATTCTTTCTTAACTTGTTGAAGTAATTTGTCGTAATTGTTTTCTTTGAGCGATTTACTTTGTGGAGTTAGCCATATTCCTAAATATTTAACTTTTTTTGTCACCTGTATTCCCATCAGTGCCTCTAACTCTTTATTCTGATCTTCTATTAGGTTCTTGGTCATTAATTTTGTTTTTTTCCTGTTTATTTTGAGTCCAGCAACTTCACCGAATCGTTCTATTTCTTCTAATAAGATATATCCTTTTTCTACGGGGTCCTCCAAGAAGAAGACCATATCATCAGCAAATGCATGTACTTTGTACTCTTCTGATTTTATCCTCAAACCTCTAATTTCAGAGTTTTGCCTGATACATATCAGAAGTGATTCTAGAGCAAAAATGAAGAGCAGAGGGGAGAGCGGGCAGCCCTGTCTGACCCCTTTTTCTATTTTTATAGGGCCAGTTTGTTCCCTGTTTATTAGAATATTAGCCTGTTGGGTATCATAGATTGTAGTTATAATGTTTTCGAATCTGGTGCCGAGCTTCATGTTATAGATTTTTTGGATTAGAAAGTGCCAATTTAGATTGTTGAATGCTTTTTCAGCATCTAAAAACATAAATGCAAACTGTTTCTCCGGGTGGGCTTCGTAAAATTCTAAAGTGTCTATCACTGTTCTTAGGTTATTCTTAATTTGTCGAAATGGGAGAAATCCATTTTGATCTTCGTGGATATATGAATTTAAAACTTGTTTTAATCTATTAGCTATAATAGAAGAAAATAGTTTGTAATCTGCATTTAATAGTGAGATTGGTCTGTAATTATTAATATATCTATGATCTAAGTCCTCCTTCGGAATCAGCTAAATTAAAGCTCCCCTCCACGAGTCCGGCATCCTGGCTGCTAAAAGTACCTCGTTAAATACTTCCAACATCAGTGGTCCAATTTGTTCCATGGTTATTTTATATAATTCTGCCGGGATCCCATCTGGTCCTGGTGACTTGTTGTTGCTTTGCTTCTCTATTGCTGACTTCAATTCCGACCATGTAATATTTTTATTCAGTAATTCTACCCATTCCTCTCCAATTGCTTTATCATTCGCTTCTTCTAAGTATTTCCTTATTTTATCCTCACTAATTTCTTCCTTTTTATATAATTTTCCAAAGTATTTATGGATAATCTCTTTCTTCCTCTCTATCTCGTGATGCAGATTGCCCGTCTAGTCTATTAATTGGTGTATGGGTCACTTTTCTCTTCCTTTTTTGAGTTTATGGGCTAACCTTTTCCCTGGTTTGTTTGCATGCTCAAAGTAGATTTGTTTAGTCATTTTCAGGTTTATCTCCAATTTTTCTTGTTCGAGTAGATTCAATTTGTGTTTAGTTGTTATTAGCTGGTTTTGTATTCTTTGATTTTTAGGATTTTTTTGTAGTTGGGCTTCTAAGTCCTTAATTTCTTGTTGTAAATTGTTTTGTTGGACATACTTTCTTCTATTTCTCATGGCATTGTAAGATATTGTTATTCCTCTTATGCTTGCCTTCATTGTATCCCATATATTTTGTTTTGAGGTTGTTTCGTTATTATTTTCCTTTAAAAAAAAATTAATTTCCTCTTTCAACTTATTGATGTATTCTTTTTCGTTTATTAAATGAGTATTTAATGTCCATCTTTTCTTTGGTTTTTTTCTGCCTCTCCAAGTTATTTGAATTGGATTGTGGTCGGCCCATTCATTTGGTAAGCTCTCGCTTTTTTAAATTTCATTTACTAATTCACCATTCATCCAGGCCATGTCTATTCTTGTCCATATTTTGTGTGGGTTAGAATAGTAAGTAAATTGGTTGTCCTC
Organism: Notechis scutatus; assembly: GCF_049901735.1. NCBI lineage: Eukaryota > Metazoa > Chordata > Lepidosauria > Squamata > Elapidae > Notechis > Notechis scutatus. The sequence continues at coordinate 73,279,118 of NC_142025.1, read as the reverse complement.
TGGGTTTAATTTCCTCCATATGTCTACTAAATTCAGTTCGTTCATCATATCCTTACAAGACTTCGAAAATTCTCTTTTTCCTTTTTTATTCTTACTCGCATTACTATGATCTTTTCGATGGTCAGCAATAGAGTTGAAGTCGCCTATCATACAGATGTTGCTTATTTCAAAGCCTATTATTTTTTGGTGGAGGTCTTTAAAAAATTTACCTTGGTCATCATTTGGAGCATAAATTACTACCAGTAAGAATGTAATAAAATTGATCGAAATTTGTACCACCAGAGTTCTTCCTTCGGGGTCGGACCAAATCAACTCTGCTTTTAAATCGTCTCTCACATATATTGCAATACCTTTCTTCTTGTGCTTATCTGCTGGTGCCGTAAAAAGCTTCCCAAGTTTCGGGCAAGTTAAGTATCTTTCCTCATTTTTCCTAATATGTGCTTCTTGTAAACAAATAATGTCAACATTCTGTTTAATTAGTTTGGTTAGAATCCTTTTCCTTTTGGATCTTGAATTTAGACCATTTATATTAATGGAGAGGAGTTTCTTTTCTTCCTCCATTTAACTAAATCTGTTTCGCTTTTTGTCTGGTAACTATACGGCTCTCTTCTTGTGGTTCTTGTAAGGTTGTTTCTTCTCTTTCCTGTTGCAAGTTGCTTTCCCTTGGGATTGGGAAGATTTTTCATCTTTATTCCTATAATGGCTACGCTCTTCCTGCAAATTCCTTTGGGTTTCCTCTCTAGAGTGTTGGTCTTCCGTATGTGTTAGCTGATCAAGGAAATCATGTGCCTGTTCTATAGAATCTATTTTAAGTTTCCTTCCCTTCCATGATATTAACATCCCTTCAGGGATAAGCCATTTGAATGAGATTTGCTTTTTATTTAAATAATTAGCTAAAAATTTATAGTCTTGTCTCAAGGCCCTTACTTTTCTAGGGATTTGCTTAAGTATTGTAATTTCTTTGCCCTTATATGTTATTCTCTCGTCTCTAGACATTCTAAGTATTAAGTCTCTCACGCATCTTCTTGAAAAATGGACATGGATCTCCCTTGGGCAGTTGTGACGTCTTGCGTAACTCGTGCTAACCCTGTAGACTTCGTCGAATTCTTTAAGTAAATCATCTTTCTCTTTCTCTTTCTCTAGCAGTTTGGCCAATAGACCTGCCATTAATTGCTCTAATTCCTTGTTCTTCAATTCTTCCACATTCTGAAATCTTAAGTATGCCGCTGCTCTGTCCATTTCTCTGTTTTCGTTTTTAAAGTCTTCTTCTGCCTGCTCTAGGTTCTTCTCCATTAGCTCTGTCCTTGTCTCTATTTCTTTTATCTTTATTTCATTTTTTTCCATGGCCTGTTGCATTGACCCGATCTTATCTTCCACCTTCAGTATATCTGCTTTCATCTCTGCCTTCAAATTTCCCATCTCTTCCTTCAGTTCATTAATGTCTGCTCTAGTCTCGTTGTGGTTCTTGATCATAATCTCCTGCATTTTGGACATTGATTCTTGCAGAGATAATAATGTCGCTTGTAAGTTGGCGTTGGTAACAGTCGGTTGTTTTTCCCCTGTCATGGATTCCTCAATAGTCTTCTGGATTGATGGGGAAGCTGGAGTCAACGTGGTCGTCAAGATCGGGGTGTTCTTCCTTCCCGTTTTCAGGGCCGTGGTTGTTGTGGAGGTCATCTCTATTAGGATTTGTTTTTGCAATTCGACTATATTTATTATATTATCCCAAATCACCATTCAGTGCTATTACCCCTTGAATATAATTTCCGGACTGTTTACGAAGATTACTCAACCGAGTTATTTAATTCTATTTCTTCAGACTGATTTGTTGTTTGGGCAATTTAAATTCCAATATGGTAGACTTTTATCCAATACTATTTGATCTTCTCTGTAATAGATTTATCTATCAAATATAAGTATATTTGACGACTAAAAAATCAATATTATCGTCAAATCCAACTCAGTTAGGGCTTTCAAACAGTTCTAAAATTTCTAACTCTATGTAAATCTTTATCCTATACTACATATTAATATTGAAAATTCAAATTAATCTAAATCAATCCTACTTAACAGTCCTTAAAGTTATTAAATGTTCAATATACAAAACACTCTAATCAATTAATGCTTTTATCTATAGAAAGCAGTGTACCTCTCATAAATAAATCACTTTTCAAATTTATAATTATTATATAGAGGAAGGAAAGATCAAAAGAAAAGAAAAAGAAAAAGGAAGGGTACGGAAGGAAAGGAATGTTCTTGGTTTCAAGAAGTCTGTAGAGAAAGGTCCATAGGATTAATGCCAAAGGAAAGTCAAAACAAAATTGAAGTTGGTGTTTTTTGCCTTATTATGTCTCTTTCTGGACGCACCGGAAGATGGGGGTGTAAGAAAGTGCTGACTAATTGCTGTCAGCAATCTGTCTTGACCCAGCTTCCTTTAGTCTCTTTCTGTCTTCTTCTTCTGTCTTCTTCTTTCCTTCTGCCAACGATTGTGGGTCTACTGTCTTACTCTTCTTCGCTTATAACCTCCACCTCAAATCCATCGCATTTGCAATCTGTCTTATAAGCAGTATTAAGTTGAAATAGTAGAGAGTAGACTTCACGCAGAATTCAAGGCGTCGCTTGTCGCTTTCACAACCAGGCTTCTTCTTCCTCTGCAGCTGAATTTCTCCCCTGGTCTTCTCAGATCTCACTCCGAAAAAGCAATTGACTCAGAGGGTCCCATCCACCGATCTCTTCGATTCCCCACAATCTTCTTCTCTCCCCCAACTTCTTCCCGTCACTATAGCCGGTACTTTCACTTTAAGGATCGAGCTTTCCATCCACACTTATCTCCCTTTCACTTTCCAAAGTGCTTTTCTAGCCGCTTTTCCCCGACTTTTGACAGCTATTACTCACATAAAGGAGGGGGGGTCTAGCGCCAATCTCAGTCTCTGCTTTTATAGTCCTTCTGCGTCTCTTTCTGCCCCGATCTTGCAGACTGTCAGTTTTCACTTATTCAGAACGGTGGCAGACCGGACTTTGGAGCCACCATATGCTGGGGGCTGGCTCACTCGCGTTGGGCTCAGAGGCTCTTCCTTCATTGCCAGGGGGTTGCCTACCCCCACACTGCAACCTGGGGTCCTCTACTCCGACACGAATCTCTACGGGTTTCGTGTATCCATCAAGGATTGCTCCAAACGCGCGAAAAAGGTGCTCAAAGACCACAGCTGGGCTTCTCCACCTCTGGACGTCCCTGTCCTGCCACCGGAAGTCCCAAAAAGAAGGAATTTAAACTGCTATGAAAAACCCTTTATTATTCTGAAAATGAGCACATACTTTGCCAAAAGGATACACAAAAATGTGCATGATATTTGTGTTTCCAAGGGAGCAGTTGCACTATTCTTTCACAGAGTTTTATTTCTGTGCTCACTTTGATCATGCTATTATCCCACTGGCCAATTCAACATCACTTCTTTGCCCTAATAAAAAAAGATAAACCAAAACAAAAGGTAGTTTATTATTTCATGCCTTTAATGCTTAAATAATAAAAAAGGTACACAAAACTAGATTTTGTTACAATGAAGTTTTAAAATGTTAATAAAAAATTATTACATAATACTTGTATTCCCATAACTTCTTCTAGTTCTATTATCTGTTTTTCTGTTAAATTTTTAGTCATTAATTTTGTTTTCTTCCTATTAATTTTAAGTCCTGCTACTGCTCCAAATTGTTCTAATTCATTCATCAATTTTTGTCCTCTTTCTATTGGTTCCTCAATGAAAAAAATCATATCATCCGCAAACGCTTGCAACTTATATTCTTCTTCCTCTGGAGGGCTCCTCTTCGCTGCAGGGGGGTTGCCTTCCCCACACTGCAACCCAAGTCTCTCCCATGCCAGCACGAATCTCTCCGGGACTCGTGCACCGTCGAAGGATCGTGCCAACTGCAAAAAGAGATTAACTGAAACCACAGACGGGCTTCTGCACCTCTGTTCGTCCTTGCCTTGCCACCGGAAGTGATAAAGAAAGTTAAATACTTAGGAATATGGTTGACAGCACATTGTAAGACACTTAAGGAAAATAATTATGATAAATTGGTGCAACAGGTAAAGAAGGATTTAGAAACATGGGATAAGCTGCAACTTTCATTATTAGGCAGGATTGCTGCTATTAAAATGAATATTCTTCCAAAATTCCTATATATATTTCAGACGATCCCAATCAAAGTACACAATTTTTTTTTGAAGAACTTAATAAAATAACTGTAAAATTTATCTGGCAAGGGAAAAAGCCTAGAATAAATTTAAAGGCAATGTAGGATATGAAGAACAGGGGAGGGCTGGCACTTCCAAATTGGGAGTTGTATTATAGTACAGCCTTTTTAGTGTGGTTGAAGGAATGGGTGAATTTAACCAATAAGAGAATATTATTCTTAGAAGGCCATGACTTGCAGAGCGGGTGGCATGCTTTTTATGGGATGTAGGGAAAACTAGCCAGAAATATTTCCACAGACACCTAATCAGAGACTCATTATTAACTAATTGGAAGAAAATACGGAAAAAACACTATTTAAAAATACCAATTTGGATCTCAACAATGGAGGCGATGATTCACCCAAATAATCTGGATATTACTAAAATGATTAAATATAAGGACCTATTGGATACGCCAGGAAATTTGAAATCGTGGCAAGAACTTCAAGAGCGGGGACTAAAAATTGATCAATGGGCATATCTTCAAATTCAAAGTAGATATAAATAGGACAAGAAAGAATTCAGAATTAACGATAAACTCCAGCAATTAGATAAAATTTTATTAGGATCAGGCAAAAAAAAAATTTTTTTATAATTATTTATTAGAAGTAGAATTAGAAGAAGAAATTGTAAAAGGGAACATGGTAGCCTGGAGTAGGAATATAGGATGTAGCATCACCATAACATAATGGGAAAAGGTCTGGGGTAGAAATAATAAAATTACAAAATCAGTGGCATACAAAGAAAATGCCTATAAAATCTTTTATAGGTGGCACCTTCCTCCTTCGAGATTAGCAAAGATGCACCCCAATATGAGTCCAAATTGCTGGAAATGCAAAAAAAAGAGGGAACTTTTTTCCATATGTGGTGGTCCTGTACAGAAGCTCAAAAATATTGGCAGAAAATTAGAAATTGGCTGGAAGAAATGACAAGAGAACAGATCAAATTCAAACCAGAGTCCTTTCTGTTAGGGATCTTTGATAAACAGATATCAAAAAAGTGAAATATATAATAATACACATTTTGACAGCGGCTAGATTGGCTTTTGCATAATGTTGGAAGCAGCCTCATGTTCCATCAGAGGAGATGATCATTCAAAAAATTTCAAGTTGTGCAGAAATGGACAAATTAACTTTGGCATTAAAAAATAAAGACACTTCAATATACTACAACAGCTGGAACTGCTGGTACAAATGGATAGACCAAAGATAGACTTTACACTAAAAGGCAAAAGAGGATAGGATAAATCCATAGTAGTGATACACAGATATATGTAAGGATTAGGTGTGTGTATATGGCATAAAATAAGGATTAAAAAGAGGTCTTACAAACTGTTGAAGATGAGAATGTTTTTAATTGTTTTCTATTTTTTTCTTTCTATTTTCTTCTCCCTTTCTTCTTTTTCTCTGTTTCATTTATGTATGTGTTGTTGGTTTGTTTTAATTGTAAAATCAATAACATTTATTTTTAAAAAAATAATTACATAATACTTGAGAAAAAAATAATAAAACTGTTATTTAAAGTACTGCCAAATTGCTTTATTATTGGCGTCCTCACATTTTTCTTTAGTTTTACACGAGCATCATTGGCTATGTGATGTGCTCTCAACCATGTTTGTACTATAGGAACACAGTCTCATTTTTGCAAAGGTAGACCAATTAGATTAATAATATGTAGGTTAGTTATATTGGAAACAGGCAACTTCTGCTTTCTGAACATATGATGTTCATTTGTGAAAAACCCTTTTCCACTTCTGCTGAATTTATAGCAATTGTCCTGATGATATCTTTAGCTTTTTTAATACTGTCAGGAATTGCATATTTCTCAGAATCTTTTAAAAAAAATTCTATAAAATATTCATAATCATTAATATTAATTTCATAGCTAAAATTTTCACCAAATGCAACGAGTTGTTCTTCAGCTGTTTTCCATGGAACCACCACTTCTTCAATATTCCAGTAATCTGGCTCCAAAAAATTGAGAAATTTTAATTTATTCATGTCTTAAAATTGGCTACCTGTTTTTAAACATTCATAATCCATTAGTCTTTTCTTCAAATTAGTTACGATGCTTTCTAAAAGTCTTTCCCGAGGAAGTCCAAAAAATCAATGATTTTGTACAAAATTTATATTTTTGAAGTAATTAATCCATCAACTTTTTTTCGTATGCACCCTTTTCCTTTCCAACCATTTCAAATGATTTAATTGATCTTATTACAAGCTTTTCAGCCTTTATGATGTCTACATTTCTTGTTTGCAGTGCTTCATTGGAAATAAGAGAAATTGTGTTTAGAATATCAATCATTAATGCCAAATCGGTCATAAAATACACATTTTCAACACGAGCAGCCATACCTAAGTACTTTTCATTTGAATGAAAATAGTGATTAGCACTGGATAAGCACACCACACAGACCTTAAATTATAGGCAGTCCATCTTGGTCCCAATTTTCTACCAATCTTTATAATTTCAATTCCAAGTTGTTTAGATATTTTGGTAAATTCAATCTGGTTCATATTGGATTGATGAAAAATAGCATATATCTTATCAATAAATATTTTTAAATGATTTACTTGCTTTATTTTTTTTTATCAAATCATCTAAAATAATTGGAGGCAATAGTTTAAGCAGTACCATATTATTATGTTTGGAAACACTTTTGCTATTCTAGTGCTCACTCCAGATTTTCTCCCAAGCATAACGCTGGCACTGTTGGAGAAAAATCCTACTAAAAAATTTTCTAGGTAGTTCTTAGTAAACCCAATAACATTAAAAATATTGAACGTGGTGGTTTTCTTTGACATACATTTCAGTCAAAATATTTTACATTAGAAAATGTGTGTAAAGTTGTAGCAACGTTTCGGCAGAATCTCATCTGCCATCATCAGGCTTCTGTATTGTGTTCATCTGTGAGTCAGACTTTTACAGTGGTTTCAGATTTAAATTTGGGGCAGCCTATTGCTGTGCCAGAATGGTTTTTTCTTCATCCTGATTGGTTGGGAGTCTTGGTCTGTGTTTATTGGTCTTGGAGTTTGCTGTGTTCTGCTTGATTGGTGTTTCTAATATCTTCTGTCTGTTTTGTGGCTCTTTTTGTATTGGCTGGCAACATTGTGTTCCTTTATTGGAGGCCTTTAGTGCAGCTTGGCTCCGGGTAAATGGACAGCTATCATTTGTTAGGAAGCTAGGTTTCATCTGGGTGCCTGGTTGGGGTGTGTTTGAGCTGGAGGTATCAGGGGGGGGTCTGTTTGTGCCCAGGTGCTTGCCTAGCTAGTGGTGTGGAGATTTTTTTGTTTGTGAGTGCAGGCTTCCAAATGATTGACAGTATGATGGAATCATCTCTTCTATTCATGCTTTCTGGTCTTTTTTCAATCTCTATGGCTTCTCTGATGATTCTGTGGCTGGGGTTTTCTATAGTGGCTAGGGTTTTGGTGCCATTGAAGTTGATGCTATGACCTGTGGCTTCCATGTGTTGGACTAGTGAGGAAGTGTGTTCCAGCTTTTTGACTGCATTTTTGTGTTCATCCAGGTGAGTACTTATTCTTCTATTGGTCTGTCCAATGTATGTGGCCGGGCATGATGCACAGGGGACTTCATATATGCCTTGGTTTTCCAGGTCAATTTTATCTTTGGGGTTTCTAAGGATGGCTGCTATTTTTCTGTCTGTTTTGAAGGCAGTCTTGATGTGATGTCTTTGTTGCAATCTTCTTGTTCTGCAGGCATTTCTTGTTGTTTCTCATAATTCCAAATCTCCATTTCTAAAAACTGAAATACAAAGCCAAAAGAACCTCTCCCTTCTTGTGCATCTTCTTTGTACTTTTTAAGTTCCATTTTCAGTTCTTCTAAAAGTGGAGCCATTTTAAACAGTTTTAAACAACCACCCGATTGATTTTTAGTCATTCAAAACAATAACCAAGAATCCAGGAATCATCAAGTAATCCAGATAGTCCCGAGTTATATCTTCTTATTTCTTTTTCGACTTTCTCTTCCTGGGGTTTTTGTTGCGATATTTCAGTTAGAATGTATATTTTGGAAGTCTTGTTGAGATTTTGCTGTAAGTTCTTTTTTAATTCCAGGCAGTCTCCTCCCTTCCAGATCCTGCCCTTTTATTCTTTTCTCTCCTTTCCTGTTTTCAAAAGCTTTTAATTATCCAGAAATCTTTATTATCCCTTTGACTTTTTATTTTCAGCATTAAATGCCTATTGATGTCAAAGTGGATTTTTTTCCAATTTCTTGCTTAAGTCTCTTAGCTGTCAGTATAGGAAAAGGAGAAAAAAAACCCAAATCTTTTCCCTTTTCTCTCTCCTTCGCAGCTTAAAAATCTTCTTGGGGAAGAATGTTATTGTTTTTAATGGTTTCAATTCCAGCGTACCTTATTTGTTACTTTTGCTGTTTGACCCAGTCAACCAAAACTTTCTCTTCTTATCTTCCTCCTGCACATTCTTTTCTGGTCGAGTTCTTCTTTGTGGTGGCCATTTCTGACCACCGCTGTAACCGCCTTCGGGAAAGGGAGTAATAGCCAGCTGAGGAGGAAAGATGCGGGTCTCCTCAACCCTGCAGGCAGTTTCCCCCCTCTTCATCATCTCTACAGGGTGGCTTAGCCCCGAAACCAGCCGGCTCGGGGCGCTCCAGTGGCGAGCACAGATCGAAGCCTCGCAGAGACGAGGTTTCAGTCTGTCGCTGAAGAGGCTCAAACCGGAAGTCCCCAGACTTTCTACTATTGACCTCACCCCTTTCCTAAGAGGTCTGTAGGGGGCATGCATAAGCGCACCAATGTGCCTACCGTCCCTGTCCTATTGTTTCTTTTATGTATCTATATATTCATAACTATGTTTTTACTTATACCTATTATCTTGTAAGCAATTGACACACCAAATAAAATAAATAAATAAAATTCTGCCTTAAAAAAACAAGTCTATATTATAAACAGTCTGCAGCATCTGGTTTCGCTCCTCCCTCTCAGCAAAACCCCAGCAGGAAAGATGAGCACAGCGGCTGTATAATCACAGCCGCATCACCGCCACTGTTCATGACAGCTTCAAGGAGGAACAGAGCTATCAGGGAAGGACAGGAGCCACCAGGGAAGTGCAGAACTTCAGCCAGGGAGACACAGGCAGGATGTCAGTACGAAGGCGACGCAATGTGGCAGCCCAGTATTCAGCTGCAAAGCCACCTCCACTCGACACAGCAGGACGACAGAGCACCACACCTCAAGATGTTGCCGGGACTGGAGTCCGACAGCAGTTTTCTTTCAACTTAACATAAAACATCATTTTTACCACTTGTCTTCAATTTTACATGTTGTTTAAATTGTATTTTTATGATTTCGTGTTTTAAGATAAATTTTCTTTCAAACTAAGCTCAACTGGTGATTTCATAAAGACATCCTTACAGTAAAAAAAAATGTCAAGGAAGAAGGAAATGATAAACCATTTCCACTGCAAAGAAATGATTTGTCTTGTCCTAAGGCACTTTTAATACTAACCTGGTTGGGTTTTCTTCATTTATAAGCCAGATTCTGTTGCCCACACATCTACAATTAGAAAATTAGTCAAGTTGTGTTTGAGGTTTGATAAATATGCTGAGCAAAGAACCAAGCTTGGCCATGGCATTTTATTATATTCATACCCTGAGCAATGGGGGCAGGGGTGAGTGGGTTTAAATCTGCTGAAAGGTCCAAATGCAACCATTTCTTTTTTATTATTAACTGGCTAGTTTAGAACATTGTTAACTGGCTAGTTTAAAACAATGTATTATTTTATATAATATAGAAGAAGTCATTTTGATAATGAAAAAGAATCCAAAATCCATGTGGAGAGGTTACTGATGGCATACAAAGGATATACAAGCTTTTGTGTTTCTAAAAATATTTCATCAGCAAGATGCTTAAATATCAAAGGAAAAGAAAACAGGAAAATAAGCCTGGTGTTTAAGCCAACTCTTAAAGCCAATTCTGTACCAGAATAGAAATGAGAATCTATAAGGATGTACACTCGGTCTATCAGGTGTGAAATGGTGTGAAATAATTGTAATTTTTCATTTTAAAAAATATAAACTTCAACTGTTAAAATCAAAATATGTCTCAACCTATGTGGAATACAGTCAATTCTTGAGATCATTGGGATAAACATTTCATAAAAACTAGAAATAATTAAGTCTTCACCTTCCCATTTCCAAGTAAAATTTATTTTTGTTTGGATATTGCTCATTTCTCTTCTGGGATTAAATCAAAGTTAAGGTTATATTCTGATGACCCTTTCAAGTACTCTAAATTAAACCAATTTAAACAATCTCTCTGGCATACACTTTCACTATAGGAGAAGGATATAGAAATAATATAGAGTTAAGTAAAGAAGAAAGGTCATTTTCAGTTGCAATAGCAGCAACAAATGTTTGTAAGCAGAAACTCTAATGCTAAATTAACTTTTGACAAATGTTAGAAGATTCTTCAAACATATATTTCACATGCTATTTGTCAGATTCAAGTAGAAAACCATCCAATTATTGAATCTGGGTTTTTTAAATCACGTGTTTCTTGACATTATAAATTTGAGTCTATAAATAGATTCAGATAGAGTATTAACCAGCTCTCATTTTATTTGAAGCAAATAGCTTGATCCAGTTTTATAATTTCCAATATATGTGTGACAATTTCTTTTTAAAATATCATTCTGATAGATAAGAATCCTTTCTGCTGCTGTGAAGTTTTTGAGCATATTTCCTGATAATTTATTATATTGTCCTCTAGGCAGGTCAAATAAGTAAATGATATACTGTTGGAATTCACAGTAAAAAATGAATACAATAAAAACAGTGATACAGTTTAAATGAAAGAGAATACAAAAAAAGCAGTAACGCCAGAGACAATAACAAAATACAGTCCTATTTCCAATTCATACATAATTTAAGCACTAGTGGGTTCAGTGAACTTGGAACTATTATTGATCACTAACCTCTCCTATAAGGTTGCTCCTCCAAAATCTCCAGTAGAGCCAGTGATAGGATTCAGTCGATTCTAGCTGGTTTGGGCAAACCTGTGGTAAAAATTCTGACTGGCTTCACCCGCTCTGCCTCCCCCGCCCAGCCCAGTCATCCCTCATCTCGTCCGCTCACCCGGCATAGCTGCTGCTGCTCTCCATCTGGTTCCCTCGCTTGCCTTGGCCACACAGTCTCTGAGGGCCAGCCAGCTGCCTTCAGCTGCATCCTACGCAATGCTCAATGCATGGCTTAGATGAGCTGCCCTAATCTGCCTGGAAGCCTGGATGAGACTGCAAGCAGCAAGGCCTGAATCCTGCCCAGCTGCCTCCCATGTGGCCCAGCCAGTTTGCCTGCCTTCTACGCAACTGAATCCCACTCTACGAATCCCTCTCTACGAAGCCCAGCTAAGCTGTCCTGATCTGCTTAGGTGAGTGACTGCTAGCAGAAAAGCCCAAATCCCAGCCTAGCTTCCTCCTACATCGCTCCTGGTCCCCAAGGCCCAGCACACTTGCCTGCCTTCCCATCTGCCTTTCCTGCAGTCCCCAAGGCCCAGCCAGCTTCCCTAGCTTCCCCATGGCCTTCCCAGTGGTCTCTTTGGACCAGGGTGCTTGCCTGCCTTCCCTACTCCCTTCCATGCAGCACGTGGCCCCGCCATGCTTGCCTGCCTTCTTTGCAGGGAAGGGAAGCAGCTGGGTTGCCACTGCCTTTCATTGGGGCATGTGGAGCAAGATGGAGCTCCTCCAGCTATCTTTTCTCTTCCCCTTCTCTTCTTCTCTTTTTGAGCAAAAAAGTTTTCCCTACCCACCACCACACAGATGCCCTCACTTTCCCCAAATTCCCCAAGCATTTCTTTGGCTACCTGATGTCCAGCTCCATCACGTTTCTCATTGTCATGTGCAGGGAAAAGAAAGTTTGTGTGGGGCTAAAAAAAAGTTCAATCAGTCAGTTCCATCTTATTGTGAAAGAAAAAGATCTTGCGAAATTGGAATTGATTGACTGAAATGTGTTTTAGCCACACAAATTTTTGTTTCTCTGCACACCATGGCGAGCAATGCGACAGAGCTGGACATCAGGTAGGCAAAGAAATGCTTGGGTGAACGAGGGCATCTGGGCAGTGGTGGGTGGGGAAAGCTCAGTGGCATGGCCCAGGGCATTGCAGGCTAAGGGGGCAACGAGTGTCCGGCTCAAGGTAAGGAGGAACAAAACAACTCCATTGCGCCATGCCCCTCCTGCCGCCAAGTGCGGCGAGCCATGCATGGGCTTTCCTTCACCCACACCTTTTCCTGCCATTCTTGTGCTGTCCAGGAGGCAGGCCACTCGTCTGCGCCACTTCCCACATTTACCAGAGCTTTCTGCTTGCCTCTGAGCCCTGAATGCTCTCTGTCTTGCCAATGGCTTCCTGGCACTTCTTCTCCTTGTAGCACTGAGCTGCTTGGCTTCTGAAATCCAGCACTGCTTCTCCAGCTGCAGAGCTGGAGCACTCTTGAAATCCAAGAGCTCTAGATTTCAAAAGCCAAGGGGCTAAGTGCTACAAGGAGAAGAAGCACCAGGAAGCCATTGGCAAGTATCACAGGGCATTGCTGAAGCTGAAGGGGCTGGCCTTCCCCTCTGCCATCAGCCACAGGAGGAAGGTAAGGGCAAGGTAAAGCCAAACCACTGCCCAGGCAAGAGCTGCCAACAGGGGTGAGCGAGGCTGCAGGGTGAAAGTTCCCATCCCTTTGTTTGTAAATCTCCCCAAAAGAGGGAGGGAAGATGTTTCACCGCTATCCCACCAGCATTTCCGGGCAACATGGGGCCAGGCGTGATCATCCCTTCACACACTGTCCCCGGGAGACAATATCCCAGGAATGCCTGGCGGGCTCAGACTTGACTGTCTCGCAAGGCAGCGGTGGCCATCGATGGTAGGATCACCACTCAGGGTATGCAGCCAGGCTCCAAAATTAAATGCTTTCTTTTCTTGCCAAGTGCATGCAAGCATCATTAAAGGGAGAAATGGTGAGTTCTGTAACCAGAAAAACTAAGAATGAAAACAATGTATTCCAGTTAAATTAGAAGTAGTTCTCTGTGAAGGATCTGTGAAAATTTTGGAATATTGCAATAAGGCCAAAGAAAAAAAGATTTAATTAAAGGAGAAGAGAAAGAATGGTAAGACATCCACTAACTGACAGCTTTGAAAATGCCTTTCAAATGTGTTTTCAATTGTAGGATTGGAAATATTTGCTTGACTGTATGCTTTAATGTTTAAAAAGAGTAATCTTTATTAGTATAAGCAGAGATGTATTTTTCAAGCTTTAATGCATTTTACAAAAATCATTGTAGTAAACTGAATATCACCGCAGAACACCATTTCTTACCGAAAATGCAATTTAATGGAGATTAAAGTAAGATTTTACATAGGCAAGAAAAAATGTATAGAATAGGTAGTGCCTGGCTCAACTGGAAGTAGCTGTGAGACGGATCTGTGAGATGGAAATTTATCAAACAGATCCAACCTAAAAATAAGGAAAAAAATTCCTGACAGTGAAAACAATTAATCAGAGAAATGGGATGCCTTCAGAAATTGTGGGCATACCATCACTGGAGGTTTTTAAGAAATTTGTTCACAATACTATAGGGCCATAGGTGGCATGCAGAGCCATTTGTGCCGGCACACAAGTTGCAGGCAAACTTATCTCACTGCACATGTGCGCATTTCACAGCTGATTTTCGGCCTGTTTGAGGCCTTTTTCAGCCTCCCAAAGGCTTGAGGAAGGCTTCTCAGGCTTCTACAAGCTTTGTAGGCCAAAATCTAGCCCCGTTTCATCACTTCCGGTATTTTCGGAAAAACAGGAAGTGATGAAACAGGGCTAGATTTTGGCCTACAAAGCTTGTAGAATCCTAAAGAAGCCTTCCTCAAGCCTTTGGGAGGCCGAAAAAGGCCTCAAACCAGCTGAAAATTAGCTGTGAGGCACAGTGCAGGTAAGGGGGCAGTGGGATCAGGATCCATCTGGTCATCCGCGGGGATAGTACCTGTGGGATTTGCTTGTCTCCTGCTAAAAGGCCTAAAAGTGGCTTGTGATCTGTTATAAGTTCAAAGTAATGACCATAAAGGAATTCGTGAAATATTTTGATAGCAGCAACTGCAGCCAAAGCTTCTTTATCAATTTGACTGTAGTTTCTTTCTGCTGCAGAGAAGGTTCTTGAGAAGAAGGCAATTGGAGCCTCAGAGCCATTTGGCAGCCTATGGCTGAGCACTGCCCCTACGCCAAAGGGGGAAGCGTCTGCAGCCAGAACCAGGGGGAGCTGCTGGTTAAACTGAATTAGCACTGCATTTGAAGTCAGCAGGGACTTGACTGCCTGGAAGGCATGAGCTTCTCTTTGTCCCCAGTGCCAGGTAGCTTGCTTATCTAAAAGTCTATGTAAAGGTTCTGCTATGGAAGCCTTGTGTGGGAGGAAAGCTGCGTAGAAATTTAGAAGCCCTAAGAAAGCTTGAAGTTCCGTCTTGTTGGAGGGTGTGGGTGCCTCATGGATGTCCCTGACCTTTGATTCTATAGGATGTATTTCAGAGGCGTCAATTCGATAACCTAGGAAGTCCACTTGCTTAGTGGCAATGGTGCACTTGTCTTTCTTGAGTTTTAACCCATGCTGCCTGAAGCGGTCAAGAACTGACCTGACCCTAAGTAATAATTGTGTTTTGTTGGTGGCAGAGACCAAAATATCGTCAAAATATGGGACTACGCCTGGGAGTCCTTGGAGAATCCTCTCCATAAGAGACTGAAAAATCCCAGGGGCCACACTAACTCCAAATTGTAAACGCTTACACCTTAAAAGCGCCCCTGTGGGTAACTATTGTCTGCAAATCAGCAGTATGTTTGTCTACAGGAAACTGCTGATATGCTTGTGACATATCTAGCTTTGCAAAAATTGTACCTGGCTCAAAGGAGTGCAACAGATGTTGGATGACGGGGACCAGGTATGCACTAATTTGGAGGAAACGGTTGAGGGACGTTTTATAGTCTGCGCAGATTCGCACGCTGCCATCCTTTTTAAGTGGGGTGACTATGGGGGTCTCCCATTTTGTGAAATCTACTTGTTCTAGTACCCCTTGCTTAATTAGCTTGTCTAGTTCCAAATCCAATTTTGGGCGAATGGCAAAGGGGACTCTGCGAGGTTTTAAACGAATGGGGGTAGCTTGTGGGCCTACATCAAATGAAATAGGGGTACCCAAGTAACACCCTAGCTCATCACTAAAAACATCAGCATAGTCCCTGAATAGGGTATCTACTTCAGTAGTTACAACAGAGTGAATCCCAGTTATGCTAAGACCAAGAGCAGGGAACCAATCTAACCCAAGTAAGCTAGGAAGGGCACCATCTACCACCACCAGAGGCAAGTGGCCTCTAAAGTTCTGGAATTGAATTAAGAACTTGCCTTTCCCAAGGACTGGAATGGTCCTCCCCTGATAGTCTCGAAGAGTCAGGTAGCAGTTGAGCAGCTTCTTCTTGGATAGTTTTGGGAGCAGCTTCTTTAGGGTGGCCCATGAGATGATAGAGAGGGCAGACCCGGTATCCACCTCCATCCAGCAGGGCTTACCTTCTAAAAAGACAAAAATACTTATTTTGTTAGAGCCTGGGGTGGTATTGTCTGAGTGGTAACAGGTGTAGCAATCTTCAACTTGCCTTTGGAAGGAGGAAGTGGCTTGAGGTCTTTGTGGAAAGGTTTTTTCAGCTTGGCAGACCCTAGCTATGTGGCCTTTTTTCTGGCAATTCAGGCAGATGGCATTTCTGAACCTGCATGCTGATCTCAATGTGCCCCCCCACAGCTCAGATAATTGGGTTGCTGTCTGGCTGCTAGGTTGGTGTTTTTCTTTGGCATCTCTGGAGGGGGTCTTGGTTGTCTGAGACGGTTTACATCAAGCAGTTCCTCATCTAGGGAAACCTCATCAAAATGAATGGTAGAGCTCCCTTGTCTCATGGGGTTCCCTTGAATCTCGGCTGCTGACAGCTCAGACAGCTCAGCAGCCTGAGCTTCTTCTATGGCTAAGGCTAGAGTTAAGTCCTTTTTTGCTAGCAATCACCTCTGGAGCTTCAGGTCTCTAACCCCTCCTACAATTTGATCAAGAAGCATATCTTCCAGGTAATCTCTGAACCCGCAGTGTATGGCAGCTGATCTTAAGGCTGCCATATACTGACTAATGGTCTCCCCCTCAGCCTGAACTCTCCTTCTGAAAGCCAGCCTCCTAGCAATTTGGGAGGGCTTGGGGGAGTAGTGGCTAGACAGGATCCCCTGCAACTCTTCCCAGGGAATAGCCTTCACAGAGCGCGGGGATACTAGTGCGGAGGCTGTGTCAAAAACAGCAGCTCCACAGAAGCTCAGGAAATAGGATCTTTTCCTGAGATCGGTGGCTTCTGTCAGGTCAATCGCGTTCAGGAAACACTCGAACCGGTTCATGTATGACTCCCACGTCTCGGCCGTTGGCTGGAAGGGAGGAAATGTCGGGTTCGAAGCCATCATGTAGTGGCAGCGTCAGTCTCCTCAGCTGAGGGAGCTTTAAACTTCGCGCTTTTAGAAAAGCGCCTGCGGCTGCGCCTGTCAGGCGACGTCTGACTCCTCAGCTGGGGGAGTTTTGAACTTCATGCTTGTGGAGAGCGTCAGTGGCGGTGACGTTATTCAGCTCGAAATGGCTTCAGTTCTTTTTGACAGTGACTGTGCTCAGCTGTCCTCGCCTGGTTGCCTCCTATTTGTATCCCGCCCTCGTCGCCAGTGTTGTGGAGCAGCGGCAGATACGAGGCGGACGCAGGCTTGGTTTTAAAAGGCTTTATTCACACGAATAAAGGGTTGCCGCGGCTGCCGGGGCTAACGCAGTCAGCTGGCGGCAACAGCTGATGCCGTTTGACAGCTCCTTTTATGGCCGGCTGTCAAATGGCATCAGCCAATGGGAGAGGTCAGCGCTCCCACCCAGATGGCGGACCGGAGTGAGGACTGCAGTCTGTCTGTGAACACAACAAGCGCGCATGTGTAGGGGGCGTGGGTGTAGGGCAGTAGGGGTGTAGAGTGTAGGGCACATTGTCTTCTAGGTGCTGGCACGCGAGCACGAGCATGCAAGCATGTGCACAATTTTTGGCACAGGAGCCCAAAAAGGTTAGCCACCACTGCTATAGGGTCTCATGCTTCATCAGAGGTTGGACTAAAAAAACATCCAAGGTCCCTTCCAACTATGTTACTCTTTATAAATCTCTCCACTCAGTCTTACCAAGAGAATGGTGATAAACAATATTTGGAAATGTATATCAGGTCTTCTGATAGCAAAATCTCATCTTATTGGCTAGTATCAAGGAGAAGGTGATTTTGAAAAAACTTCCTCTCTCCTGAGAGAGACCCAGAAGGCAAAAAAAAAAAAACCAACAACAATGGAGTGGGGAAATGCTGCACAAAAGAAGAAGAAGCCACACTCACCCAGTCACATGGCCACTCCCACCTAGCCATACTCACATAATCGGTAGTAAAAATATTTGCATCCCACCCCGGGGTGATATGTATGCTGTTTAGATTTGCCATAACTTTTCTCCCTAGGAGCAAGCGTCTTTTAATTTCTTGGCTGTAATCCCCATCTGCAGTGATTTGGAGCTCAGGAAAATAAAATCTGTCACTACCTCCATTTCTTCCCCATCTATTTGCCAGAACTGCAAGCTAATGAGACTTTTTTGCCACTATTAACTATCAGAGTTTATAGTCAATAACAATACAGTTATTGTTTCAAACAAAAAAATTACAGCTGCATTTTAAAATAGTTACACAATTATTGTATGTTTAACAGGCTAACAGGCTAAAATTAATTTAATTCAATTTAAACTAGTTTAAAATATTTTAAATAACTAGAATGCAATCCAAACAAAATCTATCTTCAGCAGAACAATCAGCATTTTCCCATAGGCATCTGTGGAAATCTAGCCCCCTTCAGTTGTGAATTACATGATGAGGACTATAAATGATCAGGAGTGGAGCTACCAACAGATCTTCAAAATCCCAAATGTCTAGCATTGGCTTAGACTGTCCCATGAGGAAACTTAACTAGGAAATTACATTCACATATAACCTTTCATATAATTGGATTCCTGTTGACCAGAGATTCCAAGTGCATTGAAACCTACCTATAAGCAGGTAATCCATGAACCACCTTTCCATTGCAATTTGTCTAAGCATCAAAAAAGGATAGAAATATAAAATAACAATGTATCATTTACTGGATCTGTATCAGGCAGTTGTCAGGTGTCAAAATTATGGAAAGTTTTCATAGATTTTTGCCTGGTTTTATATTATACGTCACACTGTACATTTCTTATTCTGATATTTCTATAAGTATGGATAACTTTCATCCTGTATTTGACAGACTGATAACAACAGAAATGGAAGGGAAGGGAATATATGATCATCAAGAACTTGGAGGTTATGCATGAGGGATTGGACTAAGTAGAGAAAAAGGAGTCATTTCTTGGGAAGAGAACACAGGGTTTTATGTCTAATTAGGATATATTATATAGAGACTTTAATAACTTTCGGACATGCTCTATTGAGGTTGGGTATAGATTTTTAATAAAATAATAAAGCAAAAATATTGGATTGATTATATGCTGAATAAATGATTCCCATTGAAATAAATGTTGGTTTAGTAATAAAAAAGGAACTCTAAAAGGAAATTACATTTGTTAAGGACATGTATATGAATATCTATTAGTTTAGATAAAAAATAGATCTTCTAGAGATTTATGCATTATTATTTTATAATTAAGGTATAATTTTTATTGATAATCAGTTGTGATTAAACTTGTAAGATTTGGATATAGTATTGACTTTGATTTTTGATCAGCATGTGGGTTTAAAAAGTGAAAATATAATTAAGTGTACCTTCTATGAGATTTTTATAAGAAGGTAAAGATGGATGTGTAATTGAGATTAGGAACTTTTTCCCATGGTGGCTAAATAGAATGAAGGAAATACAGGACTTTGTTTTTTTCTTAAGGCTATATCAGTGAAGCACCATAGTGTAAAGAGATGAAAGAAATGTAAAAATTAGTAAAAACACTGGATTTGAAAAAGAAGATTGATGCAGATGTTGAAATTGACCATTTTGGTTATTTTAATATTTTAATATTTATTTTTAAAACTAGAGATTATTTTATAATTTTGTTTGATAATTATGAGTATTTTTGAATTAATGACTGGAAAATAGATTTATTTAATATTACAAAAATGAATATGTTGTTAAACTTAGATAATTTGTTATGTTTAAGGGATTACCTGATTATATATTTATATCTGTACTAAGTAAAGTTGGAATTCTTTTTATTTTCTTTTTTTATTTTCCCATCCTTTTCATCTCTCTACATTTTGATTCTTTTTCTCCAATCTTTATTTTGTATATTATTCTTTTAAAAAAAATAAAGTATTTTTGGAGAGACTTCCGGTTTGGCTTTCTTCAAAGACAGACCGAAATCCGCGATCATGTGCGGTTTCGGTTCATGCTCTTTCATCGGAGGGTCCCGATCGCTTCAATTTGGGGCCAGAGCTGCCTTGTAGGGGTGGTGAAGAAGGGGGAGACAGCTAGCTGAGTCGAGCATCTCTCCTCCTTGGCTTGGCAACCACTCCTCTCTGAAGACGATTGCAGCGGTGGCCAGTAAAATGGCCACCTCAAAGTGGTAAGCCAAACGGACAAGATAGTGCAGGAGTGGTGAAGAAGAGGACAGCATAGAAACCAGGAGAATTATGGCCTAACATACCCCAGATTTAAATCTTTTAAAATTGTTAAGAAAGTGGATTTAAGCAGCCAAAAAAGAAATTAAGAAAGAAAATATGTGACAACTGAAGTGGCTTTGTACCTTAAAGGAAGAAGCCAGAAGAAGAAGCTTGTGCTTGAAATAATTAAATATATAACCCTGACACTAAACAGATTTATTAATAATTAATAATTATTAAATTATTAAACTAGGCTGTGTCAAGGTGGAAAATAAAATTTGAAAACTGACGCTTGGATTCATTGATATTCGAACTTTAAAATTTGAATGAGTGAGAAAAAGCCTGGAAAAAGAAAAAGAATTGACTTTGAGTACAGCGAAGAGTGCCATCTAGTGGAAAAGGGAATTGTTTATATATCCCTTTCTATTTTAAAACTTGGATCCATCAAAGACCTACTTGATACAAAATAACCAGAATTAGGATATTACAAAATAGGGACTCTGGAAAGTGGAAGTGAAATTTGAAAACAAAGGGAAATTGTGGAATTATTTGGTGTTTTTGAAACATAACTTTAATCTATGGATATTGAAAAGTGGAACTAATCTGGAAATCTTTAGAAGAGGAGTTAATAAGAGTTAAACATTGGGAAAGTTTCATAAACACTGTTTAAAGATGGCAGAAATGCTACTGGAACTTAAATTGGAACTTAGAAATATGAAAGACATGCTACAAAAAGAAGGCTAATCATTTGGTTTTGCATTGCAATTCTTGGAAATGGAGGTTTCAAAATACCAAGAACAACAACAAGAAGAGAAATCAGGCAAAATTATAAATATAATAATTAGAAAAACATTGACACTTAGAAAAAGATATATAATTGAATTTAGATATGAGATAATTAAAAATAAAGTTGAGAAAACCAAGGGAGGGGAAAATTAGGGAGAAAATGTTAAAATAGTGATAAGATATGGTATAGAACACAAAGATGAATATGAAATTGAGTCTGTGTCTGTATGAAGAAGTGATTAACCCGGGATCATGCTATTCTCAAAAAAGATGTTTTATTTGTATTATGTTTTTGTGAAAACCCAAATAAAATTTATATTTAAAAAAAAGAAGTGGACGTCTTAAATGAACACTTGAAATAATGGAAACTTAAGCAAAGGGGGAAAAGAAAGAGAATTAATAATAGGAGGCTTAACATTGTAACTAAAAGGGGGTTTATTTTAAAAACCAAACAAAAGGAGAGAAAACAGCAGGAAAGGAAATTTCAGAAGGGAGTAATGAAAAAGGAGGGGGATAGAAATTGGAGTGATAAAAAGAGGGTAAGAACGAAACAGGATCAGGAAAGAAAAAAATATGGCAAGCTCACAAAAATGAAAGGGAATTGCTTAATTAAAAGGCACAGAGATAGTGGTTGATTGAGATTTAAAAGAAGGGGATTCTGCAAGTGTATAAGGACTAGCTTAAATAAATAAGAAATAATAAGTTGTTTAGAAAATAGTGGAATATAGATTATTAAGATGGGAGATAGGGACTGATATTGTTCTATTATTATAGTGATTGTTTTTTCCTTTATTGTATGAAATTAAGAGAGGTAACTAGAATAAAGATATTAATAATATTAAATGAATTAATAAGCTGTTGCAAACAGAGTAGGAGTAATGTTAAAGGAAAAATATTAGTTCTTATGAAATGATTGGATTAATTATGTTGTTTTGTTTATAATTTTTTTTAATTTGGATATATCTTCTATGTAATAAGAAGGGGAACTTGCAGACCCAGGCTTAAAAGAGACATATGTAACGTAGTAATTATTAGAAAGTTATTATTGTGTTTTTTTAAAGTGTTAACTCAAAGTTAAACTATGGGAAACTTAGGGGGGGATTAATTATGCGATATGTTAACCACAGGGATGGCATCTTGAAATTGGCAATAATAGGGGTGTTGCTTTGTTGTTGTTGTTGTTTTCTATATTGGAGATATGTGAATTTTTGGAATGATGAATTAAGTATAGATGAGTAAATTGCAGACCTGACAGAAAAGAATATAAAATACAATGAATATGAAAACATATAATGATGCACTAAGGATTTAAAGAAATAGATTAAGCGATGTATTGGAAAATTCATAAAATAAGATGGAAAAAACTCGATTAAAATTCAAGAAAATATATAAAGTAAGATTAAGACAAGTTATTAAATGTGAAAGATGAGTAGGAAATGAAAGTCAAGTTTGTAATGGAAATGTGTTAACCTGGAATCATGCTGTTCACTGAAAAAAGTTTTTTTTTCCTTCTGTAATATGTGAAAATTGAATAAAACTTTTTTTAAAAGTATTTTTCAGCAACATCCTAAACACATTCATGGTAACTTTTGGCTGAAAAATACAATACTGAAAGGCATGCTATTCCCCAGGCTAAGAGTAGGCTCCAGTTTGAGGGGAAGACAAAACAATAAAAAATAATGATTCTAGTGCCATTTTACATTACCAAAGGAATAAGCATCTATATTATATACAGATTGAACTCAAAAGGTATTCTTTCTTTTTTTCTTTCTTTTTGGACACCTATGGACACCTATGGACACCTTCTTGCCAATATCAGTAGGGCGCATGTTCTTTGCAGCAAGTGAAACTGCCAATGAATTTTTGCCTCTGGTGAATTTGATGCAAACATTAAGACAATTCTAAGTTTGAGTAAAATCTGTATTGGAATTCTGACAAGATTGGTTAAAACTTTTGCAAAAGGAAAAATGCTCATTTGCCACAGCAGCTGAGTTTTGTCTAATGCAAAATCTAACATACATATAGAAGACTTTTTGGCTCATTGTAAAAACCTAAATGTATTTTGAGCCAAATGAAACAAGCATAAAAAGTCAAAGAACAATCCATAGCTGCAGAATATATTTTAAATCCAACATGGATGTATTTCCAGCCAGCCTAGACCTTTTTGAAATACCTACAATAAATCTATTTTTTCTCTGCATTCTGTCTCCTTTTTATTACTTTGAGAGATATTTTCCCCTTGGAGTCAGGGAGACAATTTTGATAATTCTTAATGTGAACTTCTATGCAAAATATGTGATTTACATCTAAAGTAGAGATTTATTGTTCATGCTGAATTGACATCCTTCTTTGAAAATCCCTCATCCTCCCTAAAAACAATTCATCATAATAGTGACAAAACATTTTTCTGTACTTAACTTGCACCATGGATAAACTCTGAATTTCATTCAGTGAACCGTATAGTTCTCTTTGGGTTTGGGGTTGCTCAGTTAAATGTCATTTTAGGGTGATGATAACAATGAATTTTAGAATTATTTGTAAAAAATACTGTGTAATTAATTGGATTTATTTGGATTTAATGGATATTTGCAATAGTATTTCAATAGTATTCTTCCACTGCAAAATAATACCTTTAAAAATAAAGACCTAATAATGTGGCATGAGAAAAATTTAGATATCCATATTGTCAGCCCCAGATCCATCTTGATTCTGATTCAGAGCTGCCACAGCTCAGGATGGGCAAGCTATGGGAATGGGAGAGCATTGAAGGGAGTATAGTCACTACAACATTCTTTTGCCTAAGATCAAGAACACGTTGCTGCAGTTTGGAGGGGAGTGACTGGAACTGGAAGTAGTTCAAAAATGAGGTGGATTGGCTAATGTGATGGAGAAGTCATAAAATAGGGCAGGGTATGAGTTTGAGTGAGGAAGGGGGGCAATGCGAGAATTCAGATTCAGCTTTTCCCCAGATGTGCCAACATGACTTCTCTAATAAATTTTTACTTTGATGGACTTTGTCTGGGAGTTTTGAATTGCATGGAGAGTTTAATTGGAACACTGACATTAACCCGAATATCCCCCAAGGCAGTGTTCTAGGACCAACTCTCTTCATACTCTACATAAATGACCTCTGTGATCATATTAAGAGCAATTGCGTTCTTTTCGCTGATGATGTAAAGCTGTTCAATACCACAGACAATACTGCTACCCTACAAAAAGATCTTGACTATGTATCAGAATGGTCAAACAAATGGCAACTTCAAATCTCAACAAATAAATGCTCTGTCTTACATATTGGCAAAAAAATCAGAAAATAAAATACCAGCTGAATAGTCAAGATCTTGTTGATGACCCAAGCTCTGTAAAGGACCTTGGAATACTCACCTCTAATGATCTAAGTGCTAGAGCCCACTGCAACTACATAGCCAAAAAGGCATTAAGAGTTGTTAACCTAATCCTACGTAGCTTTTTCTCTGGTAATATCACACTACTAACCAGAGCATACAAAACATTTGCTAGACCAATACTCGAATACAGTTCATCAGTCTGGAACCCACATTACATATCTGATATTAGCACAATTGAGAAAGTCCAGAAATATTTCACAAGAAGAGTTCTCCACTCCTCTACTGCGTTTGTAGAATACCTTATGCCACCAGACTTGAAATTCTAGAACTAGAAAACCTTGAATTACTGCGTCTTCGGTCTGATTTAAGCATGGTATATAAAATCATACATTGCAATGTCCTACCTGTCAATGAATACTTCAGCTTCAACCATAACAACACAAGAGCACACAATAGATACAAACTCAAAGTTAACCGCACCAAACTTGATTGCAGGAAATACGACTTCAGCAATAGAGTGGTCAATGTCTGGAATACTCTACCCGACTCTGTAGTTTCTTCCCCAAACCCCAAAACTTTAACCTTAGACTGTCTACTATTGACCTCACCCCTTTCCTAAGAGGTCTGTAGGGGCGTGCAGAAGCGCACCAACGTGCCTACCGTCCCTGTCCTATTGTTTCTCTTATTCTTCTTTTATTTTTCTTATATGTACCCATTTCATGTATTCACAACTATGTATACACTTATACTTATTATCTTGTAAACAATTGGCAAATCAAATAAATAAATAAAAAATAAATAAAAAAAATAAAAATACCATCATTTGGAGAGTGGTTGATTTGTTTTCTAAACAAGCACATTTCACTGTTTGCTCATTACCATCAGCTAAGAGATTAGCAAAAATGTCCATCAAACAGATTTATAGGTGCATGGAGTGCAGCAGTGGATTATTTCTGATCAGGAAGTCCAATTTACCGTGAAGTTCTGGAGGAAATTCCTATGGTCCGTTGGGTCCTCTCAGGGTCTGAGCTCTGCTTTTCATTCAAGCATGAATGGGTCCGCAGAACAAAGGCACTTCGTGGTGGAATAGTACCTGAGATGCTACATAGACTACTAGCAAGAAAATTGGACTTTTCATGGAAGTAGCCTACAACAATAAACCCACAGTAACACAGGTTTAACCCCTTTCCAAAATCACCAGCGGAATGGTTGTGCCTATACCTGAGCTACCTAGAGATCCTCCCACGTCAATGTCCCTAGCTGAGTGGATGGACTCACTAAAACAGGGGTGGGATAATACCAAGCATGCCCTCGCCCAAGTAGCTGAAAAGTACAAGCAGTAGGCAGACATGCACCAATCCCACAAGCCCCTTTTAAAGTGGGAGATCAGGTCTATTTGTCCACTAAATATCTTCGACTAAATTTGCCTACAAAGATAAACCCAGTAACTGTGCAACTAAGTCTCCCTCACTTGTTAGGGAAAGTGCATCCGATATTTTATAGCAGTTTATTGCAACTGGCTGTTAGCTCACAATTGAGACCAAGAGATCAGCCTGCTGCTCAATAGTAATCCAAGATGAGAAGCACTATAAGGTAAAGAAAATCCTAGGCTATAGATTATATAGGGGGTGATTACAAGACCTCATCCATTGGAAGGGGTATCCTTTGTCTGATGCCACCTGAGTAAAGAGTTGGGATGTAAAGACAGATAAGTTAGTAAAGCAGTTTCATGAAAAATTTCCCAGTAAGCCAAAGGAGCCCCCCTGGAGGGGGGAAGAGTTGGCTTCAATTCCTAACCTGTCACTTGTCTCATTTCAGGATATTATCAATGCTTGAGGGCAGGGTTGCCATCTGGCTGTTTTTCCTGCCAAATTCGAGAAATCTGGCCGTATAGAAATCTTTTTGGCCGTGAAAAAAATCATGTCTCCGGACAAATATATTTGGCCAGAAATTTGACCGTATGAAAGTTGCTTGGCCGTGAAATCTAAATTTTGGCCGAATACCGGTTTTCAATACAATATATTTGCATGAAAATGACTGTCAGATCATCCTTGGCCCCCCCGGAGGAAAAAGTTTATAAACAAGGGCGTCTGCCAGGCGTCGGGCACGTGACTTGGAAAGAAGGGGCGGGCAAGGGCGGACGGAGAGAGAAGCGGCTGTGACAGCGCCGGCCCCTGGACTCCGCCCCCCTCGGCTCAAAAGGGGACCAATCAGCGCTGTGAGGCTCCTGCCCGCGGCGCGTGATGTCCCCTCAACGGTCCTCCTCCTCCCCCCTCCCCCTCCAGGGCAGCGCGCACGAGCTCGGTGCGCTTCCTTGCTTGCGGGGTGGGGTCTTTTTCTCATCCCACCCACTCCTTGAACGCTGAATGCGGAAGTGTTCTGGTTTGCTGCGGTGGGAGCCTAACAAGCTGCTTTGCAGCAATGGAGCAACGAGGGGGCTGCTCCTCTCTTTTTTTTCCTCTGGGGTGCTTCTTCCCCCTCAAGCCTTATTTCTAAATCTGTAACAACAGTTAAAAAACAGTAAAAACAGTTAAAAAAACAAAAAACAATATATCCTCATGTTATATTGCATAAAAAAATTTGGCCATGAGAGAAAATAATTTGGCTGAATTTGGCCGTATTTTGACTTGATTTTGGCCGCAGAGCCAAGCTGCGATCTGGCAACCCTGCTTGAGGGGAGGCAGCATGTGAGCCCCGGATCTATCTTGATTCAGATTCAGGATTGAATCAAGGGATGGGCAATCTGTGGGAATGGGAGAGCGTTGAAGGGAGTATAACCACAACAACATTCTTTCATCGGAGATCAAGGACATGTTGCTGGAGTTTGGAGGGGAATGACTGGAATTGGCGATAGTTCAAAAATAAGGTGGATTGGCTAATGTGACTGGGGAATCATAAAATGGGGCAGCATGTGAGTTTTACTGTAGAAGGGGGAAAGTGCGGGAATTCAGATACGGCTTTCCCCCAGATGTGCCAACATGACTTCTCTAATAAATTCTTATTTTGATGGACTTTGTCTTGGAGTTTTGCATCGCATGTAGAGTTTAAATGCTGACACTTATTTGATAGCATATGCCACAACTGATGATAAGCAGTGGTGGGATTCAAGTAATTTAACAACTGGTTCTTCCTTGTGACTGGTTGGTTGGATGTGGCTTGGGGGGATCATGTATCTGAGTGGGCATGGCCAACTCAATGTCACTCATGGCAAGATAGGGCAGCGCAGGTGAGCTGATGCTGCAGAGATAGGGCAATTTCCTATATACCATTCCGAGCCTTCTGTCCCCCTTGGGCTGATAAAATAAAAGCCCATCTAAAGATCACAACTGCCTGCTGAACCTGTCTGGCACATGCTGGAAAAAGGTGGCTAGTGGGGGGAAAAGAGAAGAGCCATTGGAAACACCCTGTTTTCCGCCTCCATTGGGCTCTCTGCACCATGCTGGATTCGGATGGGGAGCTGGGGCGGAAGCAAAAAGGCCACTTGGTCCGTACTCAGCACAACAGTGAATATCTCTTCCAGCTTGCCAATTTGAGTCCTAGATCCCTCTCACAATTACTACTGTTGAGCCAAATACCATGTATTCTATATCTGTGGTTTTGGTTTTATTGTGTAAGTGTAAAACCTTACTTTTCTCACCACTGAACTGCAATTTGTTGCTTATGGTCCAGTGTTCAGCTCTATTAAAATCCTTCTGGAACTTGAATCTATCTTATAAAGTGTTGGCTATTCCTCCTACCTTGGTGTTATCTGCAAATTTGATGAGTTTCCCTTCTATCTCTTCATCTAAATTGTTTATGAAGATGTTGAAGAATATTGGGCCTAACTTTGGGGTACCCCAATGCATGCTTCCTTGCATGACAAAGAGGACCACACACTGGGTGTAGTTAGTCAGCCAGTTAAGAATCCATCTGGTGATGCTGCTGTCTATCCCACATTTTTCTATCTTATCAAGAAGTAAGTTGTCAAATGCCTTACTGAAATACAAGTTTACTAGGTCCAAAGCATTTTGCTGGCCTATTAATTTAGTCACTGTGTCAAAGAATGCACTAAGCTTGGTCTGGCATCCTCTGTTTTTGATAAACCCATGTTGGTTTCTAGTAATAGCTTCACTTTCTTCTAGGGATTCTCAGATCCGTTGCTTATCTTTTCCAGAATTTTATTTATTTATTTATTTGATTTGTCAAACGCTTACAAGATAATAGGTATAAGTATAAACATGAGTAAGAATACAAGAAATAAGTACAAATAAATGGGGACAATAGGATAGGGACAGTAGGCACGATGGCGCACTTATGCACGCCCCTTTCAGACCTCTTAGGAATGGGGTGAAGTCAACAGTGGATAGTTTGACGTTAAAGGAGTGGGGGTTAGAGGATGTAACAACAGAGTCAGGTAGTGCATTCCAGGCATTGACCACTCTGTTGCTGAAGTCGACTTTCTGGAAATCAAGTTTGGAGCGGTTAACATTGAGTTTGTATCTGTTGTGTGCTCTTGTATTGTTGCGGTTGAAGCTGAAGTAGTCATTGACTGGTAGGACATTGTAGCAGATAATTTTATGTACTATGCTTAGGTCAACCATAGGTGGCGTAGTTGAAGATTGTCCACGCCCAAAATTTCAATCCTGGTGATATAGGATATTCTGTTGCGAGCAGAGGAGTGTAGTACTCTTCTTGTGAAATACTTCTGGACTCGTTCAATTGTATTAATGTCCGATATATAGTGCAGATTCCAGACACATGAGCTGTATTCAAATATTGGTCAAGCAAAGATTTTGTATGCCCTAGTTAGCAATTCTATATTTCCAGAGGAGAAGCTTCGTAAGATTAGATTTACAACTCTTAATGCCTTTTTGTCAATGCTGTTACAGTGAGTTCTGGTGCTTAGGTCATTATATATGAGTACTCCAAGGTCCTTGACAGAGTGAGGGTCATCAACGAGGTCATATCCACCTAGCTTCTATTTGGTATACTAATTTTGTTTTACCAATGTGTAGTACAGAGCATTTGTTGGTCGAGATTTGGAGTTGCCAATTGTTTGGCCATTCAGACACATAATCAAGGTCACTTTGAAGAACAGTAGCATTGTTGGTGGTGTTGAATAGTTTTACATCATCCGTGAAGAGGATGCAGTTGCTTATAAGGTGATTGCAAAGGTCATTTATATAGAGTATAAAGAGTGTGGGTCCTAGAATGCTGCCTTGGGGGACACTGCTGTTAACTGGAGCAGGGTTTCATATAGCACTCCCTATTTTTACTATTTGTTGCCTGTTTGACAGGAATGCACTTATGAAGGGATCCAGAAATGCTGTAAGAGTTTAGTTTTAACAGTAGTTTGTCATGTATCACTGAATCAAAGGTTTTGCGGAAGTCTATGTAAATTGCATCTGTCACTTTATCCTGGTCAAGTAGAGTAGTCCATATGTTTTTGCAGTGTAGGAGTTGTAGGTTGCAGGACAATTTTTTTCCTGAACCCAAATCATTTTTGGAGAGTAGGTTGTTTGACTCTAAGTGGAGGGTGATGAATTGGTTAATGATTGATTCCATGACTTTGCACATGAGACAACACAGTGAGATTGGTCTGTAGTTTTCAACCAGGCTGGGGTCACCATTTTTGAAGATAGGGATGACCATAGCTAAGGACCATAGGTTCGGTAAGGAGTTGGTTCTGAGTGATAACTCATATATAATGCTTAGGGGTTCTGCTATGGCAGAGAAGAGCTTTTTTAAGAAGTATGCACATAATCCATCAGGGCCAATAGATAGGGATGGTTTTAGGTTTCATAGTGCCTTTTCTATGTTATCTTCGGTAAAGTCAATATGTAGTAGATCATTACAGTTAGTTGTGGTACGACTAGGAAATGTGGGACATGAGCCATTGCTGTTTACAAAGATGTGTTGAAGAGATTGGCCTTAATGGCTTCATCGCTGCAGCCTTTCCTATTTGGTCCTTTTAGATGTGGGATGGTTCTGGAGTCTTTAAGTTTGGTGTTTACAAAATTGTAGAAGGCGTGAGTAGATTTTGTATGTAGGAGATTTTCCTCCTGCTTGCAGTAATAATTTGTGCATTCTGCCTTTATCTGCCACCATAAGGTGTTGTATCAGTTTTTAAAGTTTGCTATGTAGCTAGTTTCGTTTTTAAGTCATAGCAAAAAAAAATTAATTGAAGTTTCCTTATTGTTATGGGTAATTTGTTTTTGTTTGGTACATATAGTTTAATGACTCTTTCAAGTTCAAGTAAGAATGCATTATAATGGTCTTCTGTAGTATTACAGTTAGAGAACAGAATATGCCAATCAAGAGATGATAGGTCGGCATCTATGAGAACATAGTTGGCTTTTTTGAAATTGTGGAGATCCGTCATTATGATCCTTTTTGTGAAGGTGTAAATTGAGACAAAAGTCAATTATACTGTGGTCACTGTTTGAAAAGGATTCTTGTATTTGTAGGCCATAAATTGAGTTTGAGCTCTTGCAGAAGATGAGGTCGCGGCAGTTGTTGAGTCTAATGTTGTTAGTTATTAATTGATCTAGTCCCAGTGTAGTAATGGCATTGTACAGGGTTGCATGTATGGGTTTGAATGTACATTCATTTAGAGTCCAATTTATAAGAGGTAGATTGAGGTCACCAAGGAAAATAAGAGGGTGTGGACAAGGGGCAGTTCACGTCAGCAGTGAAGTTAGTTTCTTTGCATGAACTATGTCATAATCAGGGGCTCTGTAGCATAGTAAGAAGTGGATAGTGGTATTTAAGGACAGTTCACAGATGACAGTTTCTGGAAGAGCAAGTTCCTGTGTAATTTGAACTTCTTAGATTTAGGGATTTTTTTATTGAAGATAGCAATTCCACCTCCTCTATGGATTTCACGATCTGACCAATAAACGTGATATTCTCTGAATGTGGTAATGGAGTCTGGAAAAGATGCATTCAACCATGTCTCACAGACAAATATCATATCAAATGTGGCTGTGCTTAGTAAGATTAGGAATTCATGCATATTTTTTTTGAAAACAATTTTATTGGTTTTTAAAGACAAACAAAAACAAACAAAACATAAAAACATCCAGCTTTCTTTCATAAATATACAGTGTATCGGTTGGTTTACCAATTTTTTGTGCATCCATTTCGTAGTCTCAATTACAGTTACATTGCATGATAACTCATATTATCAATCAAAGATTAAATACCCTAGTATCACTATTAAACAATCATTTGACTATAATTTTATTTATTCATACTTTGCGAGATAACTATAATTTACTTAGTTTATTTTATAACAATTCATATAATCCTACCAAATCTATCCTAAAAACATTTTATAAATATGATATCAAAAAAAGAAATATATCTTTATATATTCATTATTTTCTAAAATTCTAGATATTCTATTATTGTGTTTTATTATCTAACCATTGATAGAAAAGGTCCCAAATTTTATAAAATTGTTTATCCTCTTGTTCTCTAATTTCAAATGTCAATCTACTCATTTCAGCACATTCCAATATTTTCTTAATGATTTCCTCCTGCAATGGTATTTTCTCATTTTTCCAATTTTTGGCAAATACAATCCTAGCCGCTGTTAATACATTTACAATCAGGTATTTCAATTCTTTAGTATATATTTCAGGTAAAATTCCCAATAAAAAATATCTCTGGTTTTAAGTCTATGTGTTTCTGTATCATTTTTTCCAACCACATGCGAATTTTAGTCCAATATTTTCTAGCATCCTCAGAAGTCCACCACATATGGTAATATGAGCCAGATATCTGATGACATTTCCAACATTTTTCGGATTTATTCTTGAACATTCTTGCTATTCTTATTGGGGGGAAATGCCACCTGTAAAACATCTTATACAAATTTTCTTTATATGCTGTTGACATTGTCATCTTATAATTTTGAGACCACAATTTTTGCCATTTCTCTAAATCAATCCCATATCCAAAATTCTTCCCCCAGGCAATCATACTTTCTTTAACTTGTTCTTCCTCTAGTTTAATTTCCAATAAATAACCATATAATTTTTAATCACCTTTTCATCAGTACCTGTCAAAATCTTATCTAAATCAGTCAATTTATCATAGAATCCTTCTGTTTTAAAATCTTCATCATACCTTGAATGTATTTGCGCATATGAAAACCAATTCATCTTTATACCTTGTTCCTCTAAATTTTGCATCGATTTAAGTTCACCCTTTTCATCCAATATTTCCCCATATCTGTTTGTTCCTTCTTGTATATTATAGGATAGGAAAATGCTTCAATAGTCGATAACCAAACTGGAATTTTCAAATAACACTGTCTTTTAATCTTCTCCCAATTTAACCACAAAGACTCCCGTATATGATGTCTTCTAAAATAGCCCTGTGTTTTAGTTCCCTTATACCATAAAAAAGCATGCCAGCCCAACAACAAATCATGTCCTTCTAGTGTCAACAATCTAGTCTTTCTTAATGTTATCCATTCCTTAGCCCACATCAAATTTGCAGCTTGATAGTACAACTCCCAATTAGGCAAACCAAATCCTCCTCTTATTCTGGCATCTTGTAAAAGTTTTAACTTTATTCTTGTTTTCTTACCTTGTTATATATACTTCAACACAATTTTATTTAAATCTTCAAAATAGTCTTTTCCAAGCCTAATTGGTATTGTTTGAAACAAGTATAAGATTCTGGGTAGAATATTCATCTTGATTGTTGAGATTCTCCCTATTAGTGACAATTGTAAATTTTCCCATTTCATCAAATCTAACGCTATCTGTTGTTTAAGTTTTATGTAATTGTTCTCTTTTAATGTACTACATCTTGGTGTCAAATGTATCCCCAAATACTTAATCTTATTCGTGACTTGAATTTTCAATAGGTCTGCCAGTTCTTCTCTTTGTCTTAGTAGCATATTCTTTGTCAAAATTTTTGTTTTATCTTTGTTTATTTTCAAACCAGCCACCTCAAAGCCAAACTTCAATTGTTGATAGAAATCCAGAAGAACACCTGTAATAACATTCTCCCGTGCTCTTCCCTCTATCTTATCAAGTTGCAATGTCCTTGAAAGGGAGTCTTTCACAGTTCTCTCAACTTCAACTAAAATATTTCAAGCCTCTAGTTGGCAGTGTTACAAAGTTTCTTTGTTCTCACTTTCCCCCTCCTTTCCCAGACAAAACGTAATAGAAGTTAAAAAAAAGGAGAGAGTATATATATATACTCTGATTATTCTGTTGTTGAAGTGTTCGGTTTACCAGAACTATCGCCAAAACCGAACACTTCAACAACAGAATAATCAGAGAAGCCATAGAGATAGAAAAAGCCCACACAGCATGAATAAAAGAGATGACACCTCCCGCTTACCAGCCATTTGGAAACCCGCCCTCATGAACAGGCAGTACCTAACATGATGAATGACACCAGACCCACACCCACGAGGGCCACACGAGATGCCACCACCACACTTCCACGTAAAAAGCAGACTCACACCCACACAGAAGATGAGACACCACCACAGACCAGAAGCCGCACTGCAGCTGCATCACTACCCACTTCAAACCCTCTGAGCCATACATGAAGCGAACTGACCCCACCATGAAGATGCAGCACGACCACGAACTCGAAGCCAAACAGCAAGATCACAGCTCACCAGCTCAAATCCCCAGTAACTAAGACCAACCTGAGCACAACCAAGCCCCACCTGAACAGAACACACCTCCAGCCAATCAGAACAGGGCCAACCCCCAACCAATCAGAACACAGCCAAAACCCCAACCAATGAGAACACACCCCCACCCAATCAGAACACAGCCAAGCCCCCACCCAATCAAGTCACACCCCCACTAGCAGTTAAAAGGAAGAAGCAGCTGCAAGCTCACATCACTCTGAGAAGCACAGAGCTGAAGACAGAAGCCTGAAGATGATGAATGAGACTTCATCGAAGCGTTGCCTAGATATATATAAAAAAGAAAAACCAGTCCAGTTAACAAATGGTAAGCGCAATAGATAGAAGTCCAGTAGTAAAGAAAGTAAAAAAGTAAAAAGCCACTTTGATGTTTCCATTTAAAAACTGCCGCTTATTCAGTTCTGTCAAAACTTTTACAGATTTTTTTTTTCTTAGGGTGTCCTTTTAAATCTCAAAATAATGGTAAAAAAAAAAGTTTTCACCAAGCCGACACACTTTCTCTTTCAGTCTCTTCCGTTCCGGAGCTGTCCCAACTTCAGCAGCTTTGATGGCTGCCTCTCTGCCGCTGGCAAAAAGGGCTTCTCCTGAATCAACCAGGGACTTTGCGATATCCCTGGGATCCACAGGATGCGCCCTTCACTATCACCGTCTCTACAGGATGGTTTAGGTCCATTTGGACCGACCAGGGGCAAAGATATCAGCTGCAATCTCAGAGCTCCGAGATTGCAAGCCATATCATCGCAATCTCAGCTCCACCCTCTGCATTTTGTTTTTTGAGGCTTCTTGCATTGAGTATTTTGCATTTTAGACATGTAGTAGTGGGTCTGGAGGATATTGGGGTGATGGTTATTGGGATGTAAATTGAAGGTCTTCCTTTTGATACATTCTGTGCGGTAGTCAATGTATAGGTTAGTATTTCCTTGTTCTTGAGCGTAGTTCATGGGACCGTACACGTTGCTGTAAGGTTAGGTCAGAGCGAGAATGGTTGGTGTTGCTCTTGGCAAGTGAATTTATAGTGTAAATGAATTTTTATTTACTTTATTCATTTTTGCAAACCTCCCTGCAGAAGTGTGGGGCCAACGAGCCATCACTGTTTTTGAACTCTAGGCCGATGCAGGAAATGTTGAGTATGTCATCAGGGGAGATGCTTGATGCTTGATAATCACTGATGATGTTGCGGACATTTGTGATGTTATCATTGTCATTGTTGTCCTCAAGACCAAATAAGATGGCGTTGGGACGTTTCCGTTCGCATTCAATGGCTTCTTTGATGAGGATTGGGATATCATTATTTGTTGGATTTGTAGTTTTTTGTGGATTTAGTTGTGGTTGCAGATGTTGGAAAAAGATGTGGTTTGTAGCTATTGGATGTTTGTTTTTTTGTGTTGTGTCTTTTTTTCCAAGGTTAGCTAATCTTCTTTTATCGTGTCCAGAGATTCTACTATGGTGTCAAGGGATGTTATTCATGTTTCAATATATATTTCCAGTTTGGGTCTGCACGGTGGGCATGGTGGATCAGGTATTGATATCAGGCTGATTGGTCTTTAGTTTGCTGGATCCATTTTTCCCCCTTTTTGAAGATGGGAATCACATTAGCTCTTTCCAAGTCTTTTGGTAGTTCCCCAGTGTCCCAGGATCTTTCAAAGATATGGTTTAATGATTTTGAGATTATGTCTGACAGTCTTTCAGAACTCTGGGATATTATCTATCTGGTCTTAATTATCTGAACTTGTCAAGAATGGATAGGTGTTGTCTTATCATTTTCTTGTCTATTTTTGACTTGTATTCCTAATCTGTCTTTTATAGCTTGGACTGTTTTTTTCTTTTTGTGTAAAGATAGATGTAAACAATGAATTAAGCAGTTCTACTTTCTCTCTGCTTCCTGTTACCGCCTTGTCATCTTGTAGCATTACTGGACCAACTGTTTCCTTTTCTTAGTTTTTACATGTTGAAAGAAACTTGTTTTTGACATTTGTCTTAGTTCATTTTGAGCCTTAGCTTTTCTGACTTCATATTTGCAAATAATGGCTATATTCTGGTACTTTGCCTTAGTTATGTGTTGCTCTCTTCACTTTTTGTCCATTTTGTATTTCAGTTTATCAGAAAATATTTTAAGCAATCATGATAGTTTCTTCTGCAAGCTCTACTGAGCTTTTATGATTTCATTTTTCAGTTTCCCAAACTGTTTTCCCTATAATATTTCCATCCATTGATTTCTTCCTAAGCTTTCTCTAAGTTGTTGAAATCAGCTCTCTTAATGTTTAAGACATTGGTATTTGTTCTATTGCTTATGCCTGTTAGAATTAAGAATTAAGTCCACTATATCTGACCATCTAGTTCCTTTCTCTACCCTTTGAGAGACAAAGTTGTCTGCTAGGTTTTTCAGGAATCTGATTGATTTTCCACTTGGGGCAGAGTTGTTCTCCCAGTTGATGTCAAGGTAGTTAATGTTTCCCATTGTTGTTATAGTGTGATTGGAATAGATACTTACCAGAAATATCCCAGATTAACCTGGGTCAAAAAATAGAGAAATCATAGAGTTGTCAATTCAGATCACTGCTTGAATTGAGCACTGGATAGTTGAGGATTAGAGAATCATAGCCATTCATATTCAATCCTGATGGAAAAATATTTTAGTTTAATTTATTTTACATAGCAATAGCACTTATATATTGCTTCATAGTGCTTTAACCAGCATATTGCCCCCAACAATCTGGATTCTCATTTTACCAATGTACCGGAAGAATGGAAGACTGAATTAACTTTGAGCTGGTCAGCCTGCAATACTGCATTCTAACCACAGCACCACTACATTTTCTATATACATTCCACATCAGGGATAAAAGATAGACGGGAGGTCCAAGGAGAGCAGTGAATTCAGTTGAGCATTCTCCCCTCCCTCATCACATGCAGTATAATTTGAAGTGTGGTTATGAATGGGGGCATATGGAGGTTGATTGATGAACAAAACATAGAAAAAGAAAAGGGAGATAAACTGGCAGCGGCCAAACAGCATGCACTTGGAAAAGCTGGTTGCAGAAGAAATGTACACATTGGCATGAACTACCATGCTCAACCTTAAGTTTTCAATGTGGATAATGGAGAATTCCAGAAAGACAATTCTAAGAAAAGATACTGCCAAAGAAAGGAAAAGAACAGAATCAAGAGGGAATTGGGAGCGCATAAAGATTGGCTGAAGTGAAAGTTTAAATGCTAATTTTAAAAAAACCTGAACATTGAGGAAGACTAAAAGGGAAACATTTAAAACTAGTGGCCAATTATAAAAATGAACAAATTTGGAACTGAAATGGGATGAGGAAAATGTACCCTGGAGGGAATTCTATCAAGCATTCAGCATAAATGTTAAAGAAATCTGTCAAAGATGTCTACTTCAAAATACCACAGCTTGCCAAAGTAGATTATCCCGCAGCACAGACAGCAGCAATTGCAATCTATTGCTATCCGTTCTTCATGGTTAGAAAAACTAGTAAATACTAGTATAACTTAGTTAGAATGCTCCATTAAAATCACCATATCAGGGAAACTGCATATATATTTCATAAACTTGTAATCAGAAACAAAATGGTAGGAAAAATTATAGTTAAAAATATAATAAAGAAATGAAAAGTATGTATTTGAAATGCTGTGGAGGAAGCATTTAGTCATGTGATATGCATAATAAAATATGGAGTTGTTGTTTTGGTTTTTTAATAGCTTGCACAATCTATATAGGGGGGCTGCAACATTTTCCTGCCACTAATCTGTGTAATAATTTAATAAGGAAATTGATTAAAATATATAAAGTGATCTAACTCATGCAAGTTTTTTTTTAAAAAAAATCTCCTGAGATACCAGGGATGATATTTTGTATGACAGTATCAAATCTTACAGTGTTTACATTTTATTTAAAAATGGAGTTAAACTGGCACCATTTAAGAGTGTCAAGGGTGTCTTGTTGCCAGTGGCACTACACTGCAGGAGCTCCAAGCAGCAGTTTTCTTTCTCAAATTAAGGGATTCTTTTGTATCTAAGGGAAATTTGCCATATAGGTAGCTAAGGTTGTTGGTAAAAATGAGCTTAGAATGTCTGCTTGAGAGGACCAAGCTCTTTGCAATATCTGAAGCAATAAACTTGCATCCTCACACACTCTACTATAAATTCCATTCCACCCTGATTTTTTATTTAATACAAAGAAAAGTCCTCTTAGAAATTGTGTTTAGAATGCAAACAAGTTTGTTGTCTTGCATAGTAATATTTGCTTATAATTATATTTTTTAAAATTATTTAACATGCTCTTCTTTCTTTTAGAAGTTTTCTTATTTTTGTCCCAATATATTTTCTTTCAAAGGGCAACTGGACACTAGGCTAAATTCTCTTGACTAAAAATCTCCATAGCTATGCACTTTGGGATGAACACCCTTTAAATTGTGGGGGAGTATGAACAGATTTCCAGAAAAATTTCAGACTCCAGGATTCAGGTGACCTTGAGGACACAAGATAAACCCAGTGATGGGATTCAATTTTTTTTACTACCAGTTCTGTGGGTGTGGCTTGGTGGGCATGGCAGGGGAAGGATACTGTAAAATCTCCAGTCAGAGGTGGTATTTGCCAGTTCTCCAAACTCCTCAAAATTTCCACTACCGGTTCTCCAGAACTGGTCAGAACCTGCTGAATACCACCTCTGGATAAACCTCCAAGTGACCTCAATGATTCTCAGAAAGAGTGCTAATGACTAGATGACTGCAAGGAATATAAATCCTTCCATTCTCCACTATTCAGTCATAATTCAAGAAGCTTCTTGGATGAGAAACCAAATGTCTTCAAGCAAAACAAGAAAATCCAGGTGTCCTTTGAAAGAAAGTAATTTTGGGACAAGCATGACCTCAATGAGTGAAAATCTAGCCATAGACATTTTTTTTATTTTTATAAAATCCCTTGAAAAAAACTTGGCCAGTCACTTGCTCTACCTATCTGGCACTCACTTTCTTTCTTTTTTTTAAAACACACAAATTATCATTATTCATTACATGTTTAAACCTTTTTTCATTGTAAATTTAACAAGTCAGATAAATTATGATTCTGTTTTAAACCATTTCCATATAACATACAAAAACCTCTTATTCAATTTCTCTTTACTTCTCTTTACTCTTATTCAATATTATTATTATTATTTCATCTATTTCTTTCTGACTTAGTTACCATTATTCTCATTCTATATTTCTGCAAGCTTTTACTAATTCTCCCCCAAAAAAAACATATACACACAACACACAAAACATAAAAAAATCTTTTTGGAAAGTAACTTGGACCTAGGTATCTCTCTCTTCATGGACTTCAATTATCTTCATGCTCATCTTACATATCATTACTTATTTTATTTACCATTCTAAGTCTTCTATATTAACTTCTCCACATATTTCACTCTTCTTAATTCTATCTTAATTAATCATCTTAGTTTGACTCATTATATTTGTATCTTTTGTCCATTTTTATCGTCCCTTTGTCTCATTCCTTATAAAAAAGAAAAAAATAAGTTTCTCCTGAAATCATTAATCAGAGTATGATGCCTTTCTATCTCCCCCTAAATTAATCAAATTAACCTTTAAGATAACATCCAATACCCAATCCGATTTTGCTTGGTACATTCTATCTAACTAGTACATCCAAAATATTTAGATACATAATTAGACAATAAATCCAAATATTAAAAACAAATACTATAATAAAAATTTTATAATAACATCAATACCATAATCTTATTAAACTCTTTAATTAAAACCGTATTCTAAACCTCCCTATTATTAAATTTTAAAGCCTATCATTATTAAACATTTTAACATTTTAATCTCTTATCAACTCTTAAACCATTACAATACTACCATCTCATCTTATGTACCTTTTGCAAAATCTTTTTGAAAAAATTATACTTTATCCATTATCCATAAAAATTCCTTTTTTTTATTTAATTTCAAAACATTGTAGCTTTTCTCCACCTTTTCCCTTTCTTTCTTCTCCCAACAAACCTTTCTACCCCCCTTCTTCTAGCCTCTGCCTTACTGGCTTCCCTTCTCTGTCGTGTTCCTTTTCCTTTTGTTTACTGTCATCATATTGATTTTGCACCTTATTTTTCCCTTTCTTAAATGTTTTTTTAGATCTTAAGTCTTTTAGTTCTCTTCTTTTCTCTCTTCCTTCTTTCTTGATCAGTTAGTAAGCGCCATTTCTAAAAAAAGGAAAGCTTCTTCCACACCATCTTTACCATTTCTTTTTGCTTGTTCATATTCTTTTCTTAGTTCCTCAACAGAAAAAGCCATTATAAATCTTTTCTTTTCTTTTCCCCTTCTTTCTTCTTACAACAACCAGAATATTCCAAAGAAAATAAAAAAAATTAAAGCAGTCCCAAAGTTATCAGTCAGTCCAAACCAAGGCAGAGTTCTCACTTTCTCCTTCTGGGGTAATATCAATCAAGAGAAAGAAAGTCCAAATCTGTTTAAATCTTATTGCAATATATTCTAGTCTTCAAATCCTTAAGGCATCTCCTCCAACAAAGTCTTAGCATACAAATATTTTCTTTTTAATCCTCTCTCTTCCCACTCATCGCTTAAAACCAATTTTCACCTAAAAAAAATAGGTTTCTTAATATCCAGTTATTTATTCCGTAGGAAAGAGGGTAAGCTATCCTTTCAGCACCATCAAACTGCCGCTTTTTTCCTCTTCTGGCAGGTATTATTCAGAAAGTCATACTTTTCAGGAATTTTATTAAATATGTCTTAGAGTCCTAGGAGCCAAGAAAAACTTTCTCCTTTCAAGCACTTTCTCCACTTCCTCCTGCGCATTCTTACCCGGCTGCCAGCTTCTTTGTGGCGGCCATTACGGTTTCGCCGCTGCATGCGTCCTGGGAAAAGGGGTTCTACCGGCCGGGAGGGTCTGCAACCCCAAACCCCTCTCCGGATCCCCTACCTTCAGCTGCCCCTGCAGGGTGGCCTAGCTCGTACCCGTCTGGGTCGGAGCCCCAAGCGGCTAGCCCGGCAGGGATCGCGCAGCTTCGCAAATCCTGCGCTTCGAAAGCCGACAAACCGGAAGTCCCCGGCACTCACTTTCTGATAGAACAGTAAATGATCAAAGAACAAAATCTTTATTACAGTCAAAGATCAGCATAAAGAGAGTGAGGTACAGCCAATTAGATGTAAAGGAATATATCAGTTCATTTTGTTGGGAAACTTTCCACAAGAGAAGCTTTATAAGAACATTATTTAGATGATTACAAATGTACTGCAGCAACCAAAAACACCAGAAAAATAAAACAGACCACTTATACATCATCTTCCAACAAAATCAACATCAATGCAACCTTATCACTCAACCCATTACAGCACCACCAACACAAGTTATAAAAATGAGAATACTACCGTGTTTCTCATATAATAAGGCCGGGTCTTATTTTTTTTTGAGCCCCGAAAAAATGGCTAGGCCATCTTTTCGGGGGTGACTTAATTTCCCCCCCTTTGCATCTTCAGGCGGGCAGGCGGCGACAGCTTGGATGTTGACCTCGGCGTTGGTGGGGCACTTCGTATCAGGGTCAACGCAGGCAACACCATATCCGGGTGTGCAACAAAAGTACTTCCCAATGGCAAGCCCCCCCCACCATTCCCCCCCCATTTCTCATGTTTTAATATAGGCCTTAATTTGGGGGGAGGGGCTTAATTTCATTTCATGCCTATAAAACATGCTGGGACTTCCTATTGGGGGAGGCCCTATTGTTGGAGAAACAGGGTATAATACATCAAAAATATCTCATAAATGATCAACAGACTGTTATAACCGCACGATATCAACATAGCACACAAATCAACAAAGCCATCCAAAACATTACAAATAACTAAAAGATTTAGTAGTCCAAGAAGAAAAATCAAAGTCTATTTACAACATAATGTAGAAGTATTATAACAGTCACTATGCAGTAAAGACAAGCAGAAGATTAGCAGAGCACAATTATGAACACCAACTAGCAGTCAGAAGATATGGTGAAAATTCCTTAATTTCACTATAACAGACAGAATTAATGGTTTCAATTTTCAACTGAAAAACTATGAACATCGTAGAGCAAGCTAAATCCCAAAACACTAGGGAATTCCTGGAAGCTTGGCTCTCAGACAAATTACCCACCAACTAGCACATAAACAACATGTATACCCTATTCAAAAGAAACAATTAAAAAAGCTAAATAGGAAATAAATAGATCCTTGCCAGCATTCAATATCCAAACAAGTAGGGAGAGATTTAACATCAAACAACCAAGCAGTAAACAATACACTAATCAAGGAACTATCAAGGTGAAAACAACACCCCAACCAAACTCAAAGGGTTAGCCACTGTGTATATGTGTGTGTGTGTGTGTGTGTGTGTGTATGTATATGTGTATGTATGTATGTATGTATGTATGTATGTATGTATGTATGTATGTATGTATGTATATCAGAGAGCAATCCCTTCTAGCATTGAAGATGTTACCTAGTTGGACAATGTCTGCAAACAAACAAACAGGTCCAAAGTGCCCAGGGATTCCATAGTTTCATTTTCTCCTTTGATTTTTTTTTAACTTTAAACTACTGCATAATGTCTGCTTACTATTTCTTCCCTCACTGCTAGGGGCACCATATATTATTCAGCAAGTCAAGGAGGAGTGGCTACTAGTTTGCCTCATTACTTGCAAGTCATCCTCCTTCTCACCCAAATTTTGCTTTGCCTCAGATATCGAGCAGATTTTTCAGACAGCAAGTGCTATCAAGTCACCTTTTATAGTGGCAGAGGATAGCCCCTCTTATCCTGTTTAAATAAAAAACAAAAATCATGCTTTTACTGAAACTTGTGAAGACAGTAAAATTCCATGAGGGTTGGTGTTTATTTCAGACTAATGTTTATTTTTATTTTATTTTCAGGTTCCACGGAAGCTTTTAAGTCCTGTGGAATCTATCAATACCATGACTATTCTCTCTCTCTCTCTCTCTCTCTCTCTCTCTCTCTCTCTCTCTCTCTCTCTCTCTCTCTCTCTCTCTCTCTTTTCACACACACACACACACACACACACACACACACACACACACACTAGATATAAAAAGGTTGAGTTACTTTTAATATAATATATAGGGTTAAAACAATTCATAGTAGTTCACCCAAACCAACTTTTCTGATTTCAAGACCTCTGCAATATTCAGCTGAGGAGAACAATTGCAT
The DNA here is from genome assembly GCF_049901735.1 of Notechis scutatus. NCBI lineage: Eukaryota > Metazoa > Chordata > Lepidosauria > Squamata > Elapidae > Notechis > Notechis scutatus. Next base: position 73,236,172 of record NC_142025.1, on the reverse strand, counting down.
TAATTGTTAACAGATTTAATCCTAGCAAATACATAATGTTATGATTCCTGGACTTCTGGAGAGTTGGACTATCCACAAAAAAAGCAGAAAAAAAGAGAAAATGGTACTCAATATAAAGTAAGACAGGCTTTTACTGCAGACATATACTAAATATAAGGAATATATTTAAGGAATATTCTTACAAAAAAATTGTTGGGAAAAACAACTTCCTCACAAAGCTATTTTCAACTAAGAGGAAAATGGGATAAGTCAACAAAGGCCTAAAGTAAATAGATTTAATTAGATTTAAGTATTTTTTCATGGGCAAAAGGTAATATATATTTCAGCTTGCCACAAAAAATATACAGCAAAATAGCTAATATTTTCCTCTTTTCCTTCACACTCACAGACATTTTGCACAGATTTACTATTATTTGTATGGGTCATTGACCTGTAAAGCATCAAGAAAAGAATAAAATGGCTTGATAGTTCTTCAGATTTAGTTCTTCACCAGAATACACAAATTAACTAATAATAGTTACTTTTCCTTGATATTGATACTGATATTTTGTGATAACTATCAAAATGTCCTATAATCCATTTATAAATTACCAATACCAAGATCCTACACTAGGGTCTTTGTACTGAAAACACCATAAAAATGATCTAAATTACTATTATCGGTGTTCACATATATATTCTGCTCTGCTCAAAAGATTATAAAACTTTCTGAAACTCCAGAAGTTTTCATTAAGCCAGAGAGCCAAGTAGATGAGTCCACTTTTATATCCAAATTCAATAATACCAATCTGAATCACTGTTTATTAGAAGTGGTCATAGTGCAAAACACTCCACCAAATACACAAGCAGAGGAATTAGGTAGAGATTTCTTTGTATTTCTCCATCGGAAAGGGAAGTTGTTCAATAATTTCTTAAGAGCAACTACAGTACTACTAAAAAGCCCTATTAGAGGGTTCTGTCATGATCTCACCTTTTGGCATTTAATCGAAAACGGTAAGACATAGCAGCTGCAAACTGCCCAAGAGATTATTGTCCCAAAGAAAGGCATATATTCCCTTGGCCATCTCTAACGAAGTATGTTATGATGAGCCTTTCTGGAAGAGTATCTTCTCCACTGATATAAAGCAAATCTTTTATTCACTGAATAAGAATTCATAAGAAGGAATGCGGAAATTCTCTGTCTGGCTCTCTAAAAATATGAATGCCCAGAGCAATGATAACATGCAGTATTTCAAACCAGTGCACACTAATAAGAAAAGATACAGCTTAGCCACCAAACACATAGGCTGAATTATACAAAAATGTAGACTGAAAACAAGCCAGATAAATTAAGCAAATTCTCTAGGGAAAGTTTTAAATAGGAGGCAGGACCCATCCTTCTGTCTTTGGTGACTGGAGCAGGGGTCGCCAACCTTTTGGACCTCAGGAACCACCAAACTCATAATTTTAAATCCCGTGGACAAATAATATGAATTTTGACTGACAGTGACTTGCTGATGTTGTTGAGAGACAGGCAGGGAGGGAGAGGGAGAGAGAGATTTGATCTAATCTTGGAGGGCTGGTGGTAATGTTTTCTCTCTCTCTCTCTCTCTGACACACACACACACATACACACACACCCAGAAGTCCCTCACACACCCACACACCCTCCAAGGCAGCCACATTCCTAACCTGCTTTTCAGCTCTGTTCTTGGGCGGGGGAGAGATATGTATTCTGCGATACAAAAAAAGAGCGATCGATCGGTTGGAAAACAGGTTAAGGAATTTTCCTGCAGCCTGAATTAATTGCTTGAGGGGGGGTGCTTTGGGGGTGACATTTCTATGTAGACCACCAAAATTTTCTCAAGGATCACCAGTGGTCCCTGGCCCACTGGTTGGTGACCACTGGACTAGAGGACCCAGATGGATTTCAGAGGAAATGGGGGCTGTTCCTGCTGCTATGCTGCATGGTCTATCTGAAAATTTGGTTGCCACTTGGCATAGCAGGACTACTGAGACTTTGGATTGGATTCTGTTATGTGACCTTTTCTCTCATGGATCCCACACTCTCTACAATACATGAAAGAGTTGAGGGAGATGAAACAGGATAAGAGACATGTAGATTTTCTAGTACGCTGCTCTACAATGTAATATGTCATGTTTTAAGGAACTTAAATTGGATGGGGCCAATGATACACAAAGTAAATACAACATAATAGGAAGAATATGCCTATTCTACAAGAGACATTCAACTTGAGTGAATTTTGAATCATTAACAATAATTGGTAGATTCAGGCCTTCCAGTTTGAAGTTGCGGCAAGATTGGACATGAGGAGTGGAGCTCTGTGAACTCATGCCTAATCCTCCTTGTTGGAGGCCCCCTCAAGGGGCTAAAGTCACCCTGTAGCAGAGGTGGTATTCAGCAGGTTCTGACCAGTTCTGGAAAACCGGTAGCAGAAACTTTGAGTAGTACAGAGAACTGGCAAATACTACCTCTGATTGGATATTTTATAGCATCCTTCCCCCGCCATGCCCACCAAGCCACGCCACAGAACTGGTAGTTAAAAAAATTGAACCCCACCATTGCCCTGTAGGGATGATGAAGAAAGGAGGGGTACCTTGCAGGTTGTGAAGAGGGATTTCCTCCCATCCAACAATGAAGAGGAGAGGCAGCCATTATGGCTGCTGTGAAGCTGGGGCAGCCAAAGAAACAAAGAATGTGTTGGAGCAGTGTAATGAACAGTGATTGGAACTGGTTGAGGTGATTTGTTTTTTACCCAAAACCTAACCTCAAAGAAAATAAAACCTGGAAAAGAGACTCTGATATGCTTGTCAAAGCAGTGAATAATTACAGAGAGAAAAATTATACACCCAAAAGAAAAGGAACTAAAGGAAGAACGCAAAATCTTTAAAATACAGAAAGCTTGGGTTTTTAAACTTTATTGGCAATATTTTGGTAAGGCATTTTAAAATGCTGGAATTATTTGTCTGAATATTGACTATTTGCAAAAATGGAAATTTGTCAGATTTTGTGCAACGTTGAAATTAAAGCTGAAGGTGCAATCTACTGGTGAATGAAATTATATACAACTCCTACAGCCTTGGGAAAGTACTGATAAGATAAAGGAAAAAAAGTGGAAATAAATAACACCTGGAGGACTGCTATCTACTGTTCTATATTTGTTTATTTCATAGCTATTGGAGGTTTAACTATGAGATTATGGAAGACATCTAAAGAAAGCAAATTTTAAATGCCAGGATTTATGACTAAATTTACATTTAGGTAATCCAGGAATATTTCCAAATGTCTCCTTAAGTCCTTAAGGAGACATTTGGAAATCTTCCTGGATTACCTAAATAGAAATAATGGACTAATTGTGGAACACAAAGAACTATAACTATTGCATTCCCCTGAGGAGTAATGATAGGATTGAGCAAATGATTTCTAAACTGGTTTTCTGAGTTCATAAACAATAGAGACTTTGGGGAGATAACAGACTACTGACAGGCTAGCGAACAATATTTGGACCTACCAAAATAAGACAAGATGTTGCATCAGGGGAGATGAGTGGATTTCAAAAAGAAATTGTGTCGATGCTCCAAAGTACCTATGATATGTTGACAAAGAACCACAGGGAGATAAAAGACTGACATTGCATGACATTGTGGGAAAATCAGAAAATATTCAACAAGGGATAACGAATAAAGATAATAAAACACAAGAAATAGAGGATAGAAAATAGAAAAACCAGAGAGAATGGTAGAACAGATAAATCAACAAATAAAACAAGAAGAGAAAAAGGAGAAGACAATAAAGACTTATGAATCAAATCAGGAACAATATATATTAAGAGATTAAAAAATGGGATTCAATAAAAAGAAAGATATTTTTGAAGAGAAGATAGGAGTTTGGGAAAATCCTCCGGAGGTATGGTAGCAAAAGATAGTAGAGATGGAAGAAATATTTGGGTTAAATAGGAAAGATGTAGACAGAGACAAAGACCCAAGGGAGGAGTTTGGGAGGCAAAAAAATGAATAAGAATTGAAATACTAAAGTGAATAAGAGGTGATGGTTAGAAATGCTGTTTATATTAAACAGCATTATATTAAATGCTGTTTAATATAAGATTGGCTTTATTGAGAGCTAGAATAGAGATAGAAACAAGATCAAGGGGGAATATTATTATACATATTTTATATAATATACTAAAAGTAATAACTAGATGTAAAGATTAGATGTTGAAAGATGGTATCACTATGTACATTTAAATAATATTGTGATTGTTATTGGAATGGAGCACAAAAACACTGAACAACTAAACTATGAAGGAACACACTCTAATACAAATATGTATAATAACACCATAATTACATAAGTAGGATTAATGTAACAAACAGTATTAATATTATTATTTGTATTTAAATGAATGATACCCAGATGCCTCACTGTTCATATAATGATATTAATGTATATTTAAAAAAACATTACAAAAAAAGAACAATTGGTAGATTCAGAATATGAAGCTGGTGATATGCTTCTATTTTTAAAATATATATTTATTTTACCCCCCCAAAAAAAAGTAAAAATGCAAAACACCAAAAAAATTAAAAGAAAGAAATAAACAAAAAGAAAGAAAAAGTACATTTAAAAGATTAAGACATATATACATATTGTCCCCCCTAGTTGAATGCTGATTAATATCTTACAACAAAATTAGTTTCCCACCCCTTGTGAAATGGATCCAAACAAGTTAGCCTATCCCCTATATCAGAGGTCGTATTCAGCAGGTTCTGACCAGTTCTGGAGAACGGTAGTGGAAATTTTGAATAGTTCAGAGAACCAGCAAATACTACCTCTGACTGGAGATTTTACAGTATCCTTCCTCTGCCACATCCACCAAGCCACACCCACAGAATCAACAGTAAAAAAAAATGAATCCCATCACTGCCCTGTATACAGGAAGAACAATAGTAATAAAAAGACAAAATTAAAAATCAAAAGCCAAACTGTTAAACAAATTGTTATTGTAATCAACATAGAAAATTTACCATGCCTTTTATTTTATTTTTAACATATTTATTTTCTTTTATCAACAAGGATAAAATACAAAATAGAAAAACAGGAAAAATGAACATTCAACACTAACAACAACAAAAATGATGTACAAAAGAAGGGAAAAGAAAAAACCCAAATGTTAAATAAACCTAATATTAAACATAAAGAATCCACCCCAGCTAAAAAGTAAAATAAAATTTTAAAAAAAATTATAGGTTCTCCTCTCCTTACATAACAGCTCTACAAATAATTAAATTTGTATTATATAATACAATAGGGCGGTGTCAGGCAGTTTGGGCTGGCAATGAGGCATCCTACATTCATGGATTTAATCAAAGACATAATAGAATGCTTAAAATTACAAGTAATTTTAAGTTGCATTACTTAGAAACATTACTTAGCACAAGAAAGTATTAGAGATGTTAGCTTTATTATTATTATAAAAAATAATATTTCTTTTAGCAGGCAATTCAGCTTTTAAATGTATTTTTCAGATATTCAAAATAAAGAGTATCATTCCAAGGAAAAACTCTGAAAACCCTTTATATATTATTAATATATAATAAAATAGCATTTTACTAATCACTACCAAATACTTCTAACCCCATTCGTATGTGACCAAAACCTACTCTTGGTTAAAAAAAATCAGATCAATATTTCTGGCCCAAAATATATGATAACTTAAAGCTAAAGTCCCAGTCTTTTTCTTTATGTGGACCACTATGCAATGCTATCATTAAAGCTCTTTTAGGAGCACCATATAAACTAAGGGATGAAACAAAATAGCATCAATGAAATCTGATATTTATTTGTTTGTTTGTTTGTTTGGTCCAAAACTTGTGAAATAACAGCTCTCCCAATTTTTCAAATACCTTCCTGAAATACTCAAGATTTCAAGCAAAACTTTTAGCAATCTCATAGGGTTTGTGCCTTTCAGAATATGTATTTCTATCTCTGAGAGTAAGTGACTATGTAGACAAATGGATGGATAAATTGATGGTTGGACAAATTAAATAAAGTTTATATATATGGTTTTGCCCTGCCTTTCTTTTAAGCAAGCATATAGATGGTTCATCTGGCATTTTCCTTCAGACATTTCATAAAATTTGTCACTTCTATCTATGGAAATAGATATATTTTTAATTATTATCCTAAAAGTAGATATAACCACTAAACATCAACCATTAATTTTTAAAAAATCTTTATTTAAAAAATAAAGTCTATGACTTATGAATTCAAACCATGCATGTAATTCTGTGGAATGCACATACAGAAAATCCTTATAGGTGACTATGTAAATCTTATAAACATCAAATTTAACTATCCCATAGTTTCATTCCATTTCAAGTGAAAGAAAGTTTGATGTTTTATTAATATCTTATATTTCTCAATTTAGAACTATACCAATCTGTATTTCCTCATTTCCAGAATGATAATACATTGTAGAAAATTACAATATTTGCCCATTAAATTTAAGCATCATTTATCTAGGAACAGCTGTGGAGGATACAAATTGAATAGGATTTAATTCTATACATATTTTATATCTGAAAGAAAAAAATGCACAATTAAACATCCCAGAAATTAATCAATCTGAAAGTTTTGAAGATCAGAATAGTTTTGTAACAATACTTCATAGTAAAAACAAAATATATGAAATACGCCAATAATGAAATTTCAATTACTTTATTTAGCACACAATAATTTAGAACAAATCTATAATTTTATAATAGCAGGAATTAGAGTTAGGTGATAAATATTCAGGTAAATTCCCTTTGCAGTTTACCTGACAATTTTTTTCTTTTTGTTTCTTTTTAGTAAATATCTTCAAAAATCAAAATGGTAGTTGGAAATTGATTCTGCAGATCAGGTTTCTCTTTCTATTTGCTGATTGTGTTCTAATTTTCTATTAATTTACTTGCTTATTTATTATTATGCACTAGGACAGAATAGAATTTAGAGTAACATCACCTGCAAGAAATTCTGTCAACAGCACAGAAGTATATATAAATAATTTTAAAGCTTTGCAAATTTTTCCTTTTTGTTTTTCAGATGCACTGCATAGATCTCCAGAATCTTTCTCTTGCTTTCAGTTGGTTACTTGAACTTATCTCTGACTCTCTCTCCTTGTGGAAAATGCTATCCCATAATTCAGTATAATTGAGCAACTTGACAGGAAAATGAAATTATCTCAGCATGACAACTGGTTACCTCTAGATATTATGTTACACTGGAAGAAATGAATTGCTGGTGTAAGATGAAACTTTGTTTCTATAGTGAGACAGTAAGTCATTTTGTCTTCTGCAAAACTACCTTCAGAATGGTAGACAAAAGAAGCAGCTCTGGCTTCCAAGATCTCCTAAATCATGTGTTTTATCAGTGTTTAACTTCTTGTTGTTGATAGCCTTAGGGATCTGGAGTTTATCATAGCAAATATCACTATGAAAACAAAACTATGATTCATTCTGCACTGGAAAATGTCACCATCTTCCAATGCAAACAAGAACAAAGGGCATTGGTACAAATTCTTTCTTTGGTGAACTTGTAAAGCAAAAGTATTACTAAGCTGTCGACAATTCTCAGTGCCCATATTTTTTCATTATTCTTTGATGTCAGGCTTCATCATGCACTCCAGCTACCATTCCTTAGTGTACGTTATCCACAAGGGAAGCTAAGACTGCTTTCATGCCATGATCAGGTGAAAAGTCAAGTTGATGTCCAGCCAAATAATCAGATATAATGGGAACTTTCCTTTCACTTTTGGAAAATATCCAAGTTTCTATAAAGCAACTAAAATGATAAAAGATTAACATTTGCAGATAGAAGTGAGCTTGTTATATTAAATTTCTATTCATTAATTTTTTTTTAAATTAAAGTTTTTTCAAAGTCTTATTTCTTATTAAACAGATAAAGCTTTCTCTTGTTGTTCAGATAAATACATGGAATTCCAGTTTAGACATTCAGGATCTTTATATGAAACATTAGATCTTGCTTGTATACTGCACTGTTATAAAAAAACTATAATTTAATATTAATCTGGTAAACTCAATGCTAGCATAAAGATGATCTCTAGCATTGTTTCCTACTGGTTATCTCTTATAATCCAACACATGGGATGTATGGAAGATTGGCGGAAAATTATTCAGCTGCACAGACTATCTTCTATCCAAGATTTGATTAATTTGTATCTTTGATGACCAGAATGAGTTTCTCTTTGTAATTTTTGAACCAATTTACCCACAAGCATCTTTCTACAACACATTGGCTTTCTATCAGATGTCTCTTTTCTTATCAGGGTTAGGCAGTCTGTTCAATACAAATATTGCTGGTAGGCTTGTTGCCTCGGGTAAACAGCACATTGTGCTCCTTTTAATACATATTGTATCTCTATATCAGTGTTTCTTAACCTTGGCAATTTGAAAATGTGTGGACATCAACTCCCAGAATTCCCCTTCCCATCTTCAATCTGCCATGGTTGAGAGACAAGTTCTCTATATTGAAAATGTTAACTTATTCTTCTACTGAATGTGTCTACTATCTATAGACTAGTAAGTAAATCTTATCTGGAATTATGTGATGGCCTAATATATTCCATTGCATTCAAGGGTAGAAAGCTAGGTATGGATCAACCCAGATGAGACCTTCATTTTCTCATACCCAGTATCTTCCAACATCTACCATTTGAGGCAGCTACTTACCTTGTCCCAACAGTAGGAAAAATCCAGATTGATAGTGATATGAAATCACAGCAGGCACCATTACAATATATATTCCTATGCTTTATGTGTTATTGCAGTTTATTCTCTATTTTTGTACATTACAGGCAAAAACAAAAAACAGTGATACTTGACTTCCGGTTTGCAGGGCTTCGGCGGCAGGCAGGAATCTGCAATCATGCATGGTTTCTGCCTGGGCTCGCCGCTGGAGCGCCCCGAGCCAGCTGGCTTCAGGGCTAAGCCACCCCGTAGAGGTGGTGAAGACGGGGGAGCACCAGCAGGGTCAAGGAGAGCCGCATCTCTCCTCCTCAGCTGGCCAAACTCCCTTCCCCGAAGGTGGTAAGAGCGGTGGTCAGAAATGGCCACCTCAAAGAAGCACTCAACTGGAAAAGAAAGTGCAGGAGAAGTGAAAGTTTTGGCTGACCGGGATAAAAAGCAACAACTAAGGTACCCTGGAATTTAAATTTCATAAAAGATAACATCGCTCCCAACGAAGAGTTGGAAGCAGCGAATAAAAGAGAAAAGGGAAAGGGTTTTTTTTCTTCATTCTCCTTCCTTATGTTGACAACGAAGAGAGCTGAATAAGAAATCGGAAAAATCCACTTTGGCACCAATAGGTAATTAAACTGGAAATATAATTAAATGCCAAAGGGACAATAAAGATTTCTGAACACTAAAAAATTCTTTTTTTGCTATAAGTGGGAAGGGAGAGGAAAAGAATAAGGGCAGGATTTGGAAGGAGGAGTCTGCCTGAAATTCAAAAGAATCTAAAGTTAAATCTTAATAAGACTTCTAAAAGATACATTTTAACTGGAACTTTGCAACTAAATAGTAACCCCAGGAAGAGAAAGTGAAAAAAGAAGAAAGTGTTAAAAGAAACAGCTTGTGTGTATTTGGATTGCTTGGTGACTTTGGGATTTCTGGAAATTATATTTGAATGACTAAAAACAATTGGGTGGTTGTTTAAAAAAATTCTACAATGGCATCACTTCTGGATGAACTGAAAATGAAATTTAAAGAAGAGGCACAAGAAGGGAAGGGCTCCTTTGGCTCTGTTTTTCAATTCTTAGAAATGGCGATCTGTGTCTACAAGAAACAACAAGAAAAGACTGCGCAACAAGAAGATTGGGACCAAGAAGAAGCCATCTTTAATGAACAAGTAACTCTATCTGGGGAAGAAAGGGGAAAGGGGGGAAAGGGAATGGAGAATTTAAGACTTAAAAAAACAGCCCAAAAAGGGAAAAATAATGTGAAAAGTGGATATAATGTTGGAAAGCAACAGAAAAGGGGAATACAGAAGAGGGAAATGGAGGTGGAGAGACAAGGGGATAAAAAGGGGAGAGAGAAGAAGAAAGGGAAGAAGGAAGGGAAGAGAAGTTACAAAGATTTGGAGCAAGATGTAAAGAAACAGGACTTATTCAGAGATAATGGGTGAAAATTTAACTGAAAAAGGGATTCTGTAAAGGTACATAAGATTGTATTGTTATATTTGTAATAGAAATAATGTTAGAAAATTGGAAACAACATATGATTAAAAAGTGGGATAAAATAGTCAGTGTAATTCAGTGAAACTTTTCTGAACAAAATAAATGAAATGAAATAAATGAGAGAATTGAATTAGGAAGGAATGGGAACATTTTAACTACTCAATGTTTTATAAAATATAAGTGAAGTGGGGGGGGGAAGTAACTATGGAAAGTTTATAAGTGTTCCCATTGAAGTATGATACTTATTTGAAAAGTAATGTGTAAAATGTTTAAGATTTAAATGAATATTAATATTAATGATAGAATTGAATTGGTATGGATTGTTGTTTTAATTATATTATATATTTATAATTTTTTCTTTTTTTTAAATACAGTGTGTAGTTTTAGAATGTACCAAGCAGAATCCGAACGGAAGTCATGTATTATATTAAGTGTTATAATTTTAGGGGAAAGATATAAAGGCATCATACTCCAATCAGTGATTACAGGAGAAATTTTGTTTAATGAGAAAAGATAATAGACAGTTGAAACAGGACAGACAAAGAATATAAGTACAATTATTTGAATTGAGATGAAATAAATAAAATAAAATAAAGAAAGTTAAAAGAGGGGAGAAGCTATATAGAAAATGTAGAATGGTAATAAGATATGGAATGGAATATAAAAATGAGCATGAACTTGAATTTGTGTCTGTATGAAGAGATGTAACCCGGGATCATGCTGCTTTCAAAAAAGATGTTTTATGTTTTTATGTTCTATGTTTTGTTTGTTTATGTTTGTTTTTAAAAATCAATTAAAATTTCAAAAACAACAACAGTGATACTTGTATATTGTCCAGAAATGACAGTACTCCATCTCACTCTAAGAAACCATGACTAAACATAATATATCCAGTCAAAGATTTGATCCACAAATTTAAATCCATTTTAATAGAATGGTTTTCAAAAGCATTATAAGACAATTCAATTAATTGAACAGAAAGCACTCTCAACACACAAAACTTCAGAAGTTTTCATACACACACACACACACACACACACACACACACACAAATCTACAATTTGCTATGATTATATTACAGATGACCAAGTACACTCAAATGTTTGCTGGCTCTCTAGTAGGTTTCCAAACTGACTCTGAGATCAGTGATGCTTATTTTCATATCAAATAGGTTGGAGTTTTGCTGATCAGCCTCTCAAGTCTTAATAATACTTTAAAGCTGTGTTGAGTTAGTTCACTGGCTTTATATCCTTCATATCATATAATACAGGAAGGAGAAATGTCTCTAGCAGTCTATAGAAGTTCCTACTGATCAGCAAGAACTAATTATCTTCATGATTAAGCTAGTCTCTAAACATTTATTTTATTTCCTGAGAGAGAGAAATTATGGGCAGAATGGCAGAATATAAATTTAAAAACTCAATAATAAATAAAGTTCTGCTATCTAACAGTCTTAGAAACTGGAGGAATGAGAAATTCTTTAAATCCCAAATGAGCTTGTTTTCAAGGGAAGCCATCCCCAAAGTGACTCAATTCTACATTCATAAGAAGTAAATGTATTTTCTCATTCATCATTGTAACTGAATCCAAACTGAGCAGTATTTCAGATATGGCAGAAATACAGATTTGGCTACTGTGACATTAACCTTTTCCAGTAATTTTTAAAAGTCCTGAAGATTTAGGTTAAGAGGGCTAGATAGACTCTATCTAAAATCTTGAAACAATGGTGATGCATTGAAACAGCAGAGTATACTTTGTTTTAAGTTAATAAAACATAATTGACAGTAAGCACTGTCAATTTTATGGACTTATTTTAGGTAATTATTTATAAAACTGAAGTCAAAACAAAAAACTGTAGAATTATACATAGCCTTGCAAAGTACAGATTAATTTCTATAATTTTACATATCAGACAAAAAAACTTTCTAAGCAATATTCTACTACTCAGAATTGATGTCACTTAATGTGAAATATTTAAAAATGGGAAACAAAAAATGTGTGATGTCTTTAGGAAATATACATCAATTTATTCTTTTAAAGCATGTTCCATAACCTTTGCAACATTTTACATGGACTTTCAGTTTTTTTACATACTGATTCTCACAAATCACTTCTGGAAGGAAAAAAGAACATGTAAGTAGGATGTTGCTACTAAGAGAAAGAATGTGCATCCTGATATTTTCTATCAGGAGTAATTACTTCTAATGGTATGCAGATGCTATACCATCAATGTCTGTGCCAGCTACTTACCCATTAGTATAATTTTTTAATCCTTACCTCTTTCATACATATTATCACACATTTGGCAAACTTGACTTTGTGATATGAGTTGACAATAGGAAGACTTGTGTTGGCAGCAGAAATTCAAGTCCAGAAAACACACAGATGACTGATTCAACAGGATCATTAACTTCTTTATAAACATAATAATATGAAGTAAAGTTTACAATACCATTTTATAGATTCTTTCAACGTAACATAAGCAAAAACACAAGCAGCTCAGAGCAGGGGTTGCCAAACTTATGGACCTCAGGAACCACCAAATTCATAATTTTAAATCCCAGAGACCACCTTCTCTCGAGGAGTCCAGCCAAAGTTTCCTGCGCCACTCATGCTTCAGCATTTTGACTCCCAGGGACAGGAGTTTGGCCAGGGGTGGGAATCAAATTTCTTAACTGGTTCTGTGGACCTAATTTGTGGGTGTGGCTTGGTGGTCATGTGACCGGGTGGGTGTGGTTTGGTGGTCATGTGACTGGGTGGTTGTGGCCAGATGGCCATGTGACTGGCAAAGCAAATACAACTGGTCCTCGCTTAATGGCCAGTTGCTTAGCAAGTGTTCTAATTTATGACTGATCTCCCCAGAGCTACTTGATCTGTTTTTGGAGTTTTGACAGATATGCACACACACACACAAACAAACAAACACACACACACACACACCCCTAATCCTGCTGGAGCAGGTGGCTGGACAAGATATCTCATTCATTTTCTCCTCCCTCCCTCCCTCCCTCTCTTTCTTTTTCTTTCTTTCTTTCTTCTTTCTTTCTTTCTTTCTTTCTTTCTTTCTTTCTTTCTTTCTTTCTTTCTTTCTTTCTTTCTTTCTTTCTTTCTTTCTTTTTCTTTCTGTCCCTTCCTTCCACCACCCTCTTTCTTTGTCTATCCCTTTTCTTCCTTTCTCTTCCCCTCTCTCTCCCTTTTTCTTTCTTTTCTTTCTTGTCTCTACCTTTCTCTCTCTCTCTTTTCCTCTCTATCTCTTTTTTCTCTCCCTCCCTCCCTTCATATCCCATTCACTTTCTCCTCACTCCCTCGCTCCCTCTTTCTTTCTTTTTCTCTCTCTTTCCCTCTCTCTCTTTTTTCTCTTTCTCTCTTTCCCTCTCTATCTTTCTTTCTGTTCCTTCCTTCCCCTTTCTTTGTCTATCGCTTTTCTTCCTTTCTCTTCCTTTCTCTCTCCCTTTTTCTTTCTTTCCCTTTTCTTTCTTTTCTTTCTTGTCTGTTCCTTCTGTCTTTTCTCTCTCTTTCCCTCTCTCTCTCTCTTTCCTCCCTCCCTCTTTCTTTTCTCTCTCTCTTCTTCTCTCTCACTTTCTCTCTTTCCCTCTCTCTCTATCCCTTCCCTAACCTATCTACCTATTTTTTTGCCCAGGCAGGCCTGGTTTAATCTGTCAAAGGCCTGGGCTAATCCTGCATCACCCCATTTCCCCCTTTAGAGGCTCTGGCCCTTAAACTCCCCGTTTGCTCCCCCATGACCACCTCTTTCATCGGCCATGACTTTACCTTCCTCCCAAGGCTGGCTGTCAGGGAAGGCAAGCCAGGGCTGAGCCATTGTTGTCACTGGGCTCCCCGCCAGCCCACGTTGCCCTTGTCACGAATGCCTGCATGGTTTTTTTGGACTGCAGCCGCACCGAAAAAAAGATGTGGCATCTGGAGGCTTTTTGCAGTGAAAATTACCAATCTCCAGCTTTGCTCTGCTTCTCCAATGTGCCACCACCACTGCATTCTAGGCACTGGACATGCAGGTGCACCCCATTGAGCCCGCTGCAGCGGAGGGACTTGCCCAAGGAAGTCCAAGCAGAGTGGTGTAGCAGTCAATGGGGTGAGCCTGCATGGCCAGTGCTTACAACATGGAGGCAGTGATGCATTGGAGAAGCAGAGCAAAGTTGGAGGTCAGTAATTTTCACTGCAAAAAGCCTCCAAATGCCGCATCTTTTTGCCATTTCTTTGCTGGCCGGAACCAAGCCGGGAGCAGGGGTTGGGGGCTGCCAGCAAAGAGGTGGTGATTGGAAGCTTCTTGGCAGGGAGACGGGGACACAGCGAGACTCAGCCAGGAGTCAGAAGGCAGCTCCTGTGCCCTGCCTGTCTCTTTTTGGTCCCTCCCTCCACATCAAAGTACCTTAAAGGGACAGGCTGGGGTGGCTGCCTTCCAAGCAGCAGTGAAGCGAAGGGAAGGGAGGCAGAAAAATTCGCCCAAGTCTTCTCCTTCTTCTCAGGCATACACAAAGCTCGAGGGGTGCAGGAGGGACTCACCCATGCGCCTTCTCCTTGCAGAAAGTCCCAGTCTCATGTGTGCACATGGGAGGTCCCGGGACCTTCTGCTAGGAGACAATGTGTGGGTTACCAGCTGGAAAAGAAAAATCAGCTGGGACTCTCTGCCCTGTTCTTTGCCCCATTGCCTGCTGCACCAGAGAGGAGATGCGGGCTGGTGGGAAGCCCAACAGCTCTCAGCACTGGCTTGCCTTCCTGGCAGGCAAAGGGTTGATGTGGGCCCAGGCAGCATACCATGCTCACTGGTTGCCCCCCTCACCCCTGCTCCTAGCAAGCAAGGCCCAGCAGGTGTGGAGAAACCAGGCAGGACCCAACTGGCAACTGCAAGGCCACCAGCAAGCCAGGCATGTTGGGTGGGTGGGGAAGCTTGCTAGGCCATGAGTGCCGCATGGAGCCGCAGCGCTGGTGCTAAGCAAGGCAGGCAAGTGGGGGGGAGCATGTTAGGACGCGAGCACTGAGGGTGGCATGGCAGTGGCATGGAGGTGGTGGCCTAGGCCAGTCTGGGAGTCAGGACTCAACCAGGGCTTGTGGCGGCGGTGGTGGCAAGGTTGAGGGCAGTGGCAGTGGTGGCCTAGGCCAGCCCAGGAGTTGGGACTCAATTGGGGCTGGCAGAGGCAGCGGCATGTAGGCGTCCAGGGCTTGCAGAGCCTCACTCACCTAGGGAGATCAAATGGTGGAAGGCAGGCACTGATGGCTGGCTGGCTGGCTGGCTGCTGCTGCTGCTGCTGCTGCTGCTGGGAGCGATGGCGGTGGGCGGGAAAATGTGGGAAGTGAGTGCACATGCACTGTAAGGAGTGACTGGGCAGGGTGGGCGGGGGGAGAATGCACTCAGCAATTGTTGCGCATGCATGCGATGTCATGCATGCTCAATAAGGACTGATTGGGAATGGAGGAGCAGGCAGAGAGGGGTGGGGACAGCCAGGGGCTTGTTTTACCAGTTCTCCAAACTATCAAAAATGGTAACAACCGGTTCTTGCAAACTGGTAGAATCCCACCCCTGAATTGCGCTCTGCGAGGGGCCCACCCCACAGCACTCCTCTGCTTGCCTCTTAGTGCCCCCCTGCCATCCCCCCTTGCCTCTTAGCACCCCCTAAGTCATCCCATCACCCCACAGGGGGCGGTACCACTTTGTTCCACTTTGGGAACAACTGATTTAGAGTATGCATCAAGTTTGGCCCTGACATCAATATGAATTTGGGACCAGGGTGTCTTGAGTTTTCCCATTTGTGGGTGCGTGCTAGGTGTGGAGCTGGCCTGGATTCTCGGCAGGGTGTACATGTGGTGACCCATGTTTCTATCTCTTTGTCCATTCCTGGCCACCACACATAGCTTCTGGCCAATTATTTCATTTTTACCATCCCTGGATGTCCCCCATGTAGCATTTCAAGAACTGTCTGTCTTAAGGCTTTAGGGATTACTATTCTATCCCCCCACAATAGAAACCCCTTTAGTACTGATAGTTCAAGTCGGCGAGTTTTAAATAGTTTGAATTCATCCTCTACTGCAGCCTCCGACTACCCCTTCCACACCCAGTTTAAAGTTTGCACCAGAGACTCGATCTCTGATGCCATGACTGGTCTGTTCGCAAGAGTTTCTATGTGAAGTTTGGATGTGGATGGAGCAGGGTCCAGTAATGGCCATCGGCTGAGTACATCGGCATGATCAATGTTTTTCCCCGGTCTGTAGATAAGTTGGTATTTGTATGCAGCAAGGAATCCCGTCCATCTCATCATTCTTGGAGATAATATATTTGGTGTTGGGCAATCCCCTTCAATGATTCCCAGGAGTTTCTTATGGTTGGTGATTAGTTCGAAATTCCTCCCATATACATAGTCATGGAATCATTTGATTCCAGTGACTACAGCCAATGCTTCCTTATCGAGCTGACTGTAGTTCCTCTCTGCTTTGGATAATGTTTTAGAAGAAAATGCAATGGGGGCTTCCCTTCCATTTGGCATGCGATGGCTAAGGATAGCCCCTATGCTGAAAGATGAAACATTGCATGTTAACACCAGGGGTAATGTTTCTTTATATTGCACAACCACACTGTCTAATGCTAAAAGTTTTTTTTATTTTCCCAAATGTGCTTGCTTCTTTCTGTCCCCATCTCCATCTGCCTTTTTGTCTAGTAGCCGATGAAGGGGTTCAGCAATCGTCGCCTTCTGTGGCAAGAAAATGTTGTAAAAATTAAGTAGTCCCAGGAATGCTTGTAATTCTGTTTTGTTTTTTTTTAGTTTGGGCCTTCCCTGATGGCCTTCAGTTTACTGTTGGTGGGGTGTATACTGAAGCTATCAATTAGGTATCCCAAGAATTCAACCTTTGTGACAGTTAATTGGAATTTTTCCTTCTTCACTTTTAAACCGACTTCCTGAAAACGGCTCAAGACTATTCCTAAATGTTGATGTAATTGCTCTTTGTCACTTGTTCTGGCGTTCTTTGTTCTTCAAGATCCCACCTTCATTGCCAGTGTTGTGGAGTGGATGGAGTGAAGACACAGGATACCAAAAGACTTCTAAGCTCTTCATTCAGCTCTGGAAAATGCAAGGGAAAAACTGTGCCATGGCAGCTGTCCATGGCTTCAGCTACTGACTTTTTCCCGCTTCATCAAGGGACCAATGATTGGACCCTACATTATTCTATTCAATATCTAACAGTATGTCTTTTATATTATAATAACCTAGAGATTATCACAGTTTATATATCTATATGCCTTAGCTATCATCCTTCTAGCATATCCTTCTTGTAATTTTCTTGTTGATAGGCAGCAGTGTCCCACAATTTGTTATACTCATCACAGCTGCAACTTTCTGTATCAGCAATTCCTTTAACAAATATTCCTAATTCCAATCTGAGTCCTTCATTTCTCACTTTGATTCTTTTCAAAACTTTGATTGAAAAGAATCATCCAATAATCTAGTCTTTGTAAGGATCAAATCCTTACAACAACTAATAATTGTGAGTAAACATTGCAAGTAAGCACAACAAATAAATCCTATCATAAGAATTAATACAAGAATCATAAAAAATATTTTTGAGCTATGCAAAATTGGGTAGCCAACTGTCTGGTAAGCCAGTTCCACCAGTTCATCTTCCTCCGTGACAGAATGTTCATATTCTAACCATTCTTGCCTTCCATACTCTGATAAATTGGGGACTCCTTATGAAAAGGGGGAACCAGGAAAATAGCTTACATTTACTTTTTATAGTTAGACTAACAAAGAACTTCAGAGCAAAAGTTGATTGGTTTAGAAATAGTTATCTGTTCAGTTACATCACAAGAATTGAAGCATCCAATAATATGTGAGCATAGCCATGGAAAAGAGTATTGTATTCTAAATAAAAGTAAAAGAAACATTTGCAAAGAAAAAATAGCAAAATGGGTTTGGGGAAGATACATTCTCAACACTTCCCAAGGTTGGCTTGTTCATGGAAGCTTGAGAACAGCTAAAGATGAAACTGCTATCTATAATGTATTGAATGCTCTCTTGTCAGTCCTGGTTTCTGAAAGAAAGTTTTTTTCTTGAAGATTAAGGTTAGTGGGAATTTATTAGCAGACATTTTAAAAAAGCAAACTTAAAATATAAGAAAACCGATGTTGCTTAGTCATTGCAACAGTACTAAAAAAACCATTTTTCAATTTTTACAAAGTCCATCCTATGTGGCTTTCATTTCTCCTTTGAGGCTAAAATAAGCACTTTCAGCCTCACCAAAAATGAAAATGTTGGTAAACATAACAGTGACCGAATGCAAAACGTACAGTTTTGCGAAATTAGTAATAGATCTCATGTAGAAAATAGCTTTCAAAAATTGTAGTATACAGGACAGGCACTGTGAGCACCAACAAACAAATTAAAATCCTTAATAATCAGAATAAAAAGTAATAATCAAATAAATGATTTCAACCATGTCAAATTAGGAAACCATGAAGTATACAGATAGTCATAAGTAGGAAAAAAACTCACTTAATTCACCAGTCCCATCCAACAACAAAATCTCTGCTCAACTGTGGTCGCAAGTCAAGGACTACTATAATAGCATTCTACATATTTTTAAAAAAACTTGAATTAGCATTTGCAACAAATTTTTAAAAATGGCAGATTGATTTAAAGTAGCCTGAGCATTTGTTTTTTCTTGCCTAAATGTAGAACTTTCCTTTTTTTTTAACCACTGAATTTCATTTTGTTACATAGGACCCAATGTTCAAATCTGTCAAGGTCCTTCGGTATCTTAAGCCTAAATTTTAGATTGTTGGCTATTCCTGCCAGTTTGATGAGTTGCCCATCTATTCCCTCATCCAAATCATTGATGAAGATATTAAAGACTACTTAGCCTAAGACAGAGACTTGGAGTACCAGGTTACAGGTGTTCCCAATAAAGGGATACCCTACATTTAAAAGAAATAACTGAGACCTGGCTTTGTCCATTCCATCAAAGGTAGGTATGTTGTTAGATGAATTTGGAGTACCAAACTCAACATTGTAACAATTATGAATCTCTGCTGCAAAAAAAAATAATAATCATAGAATGCAGTACTTTGACTCCAATATACCAACTTCAAAATCAACATGTCCCAGTTTTGGTAGGCACACACAAAAATACATAAATGAGAAAATAAAATAAAAGAACAACTTCAAATAGAAAAAACAACCTTAGTGAACTGAAATATATGTGGATACTGAAGTAAGCTACTGGGATATTGCCAAGGCTAAAGTTAAGTATCAAACTTCAGTGTCAACTTTCTGCTTTTAATAAAAATTAGGCCAGATTTATGAATGGAAGCAAGTCCTCTTTAAGTATTTTATTCTATTCATTTATTTTATTTGTTGTCAAACCTGTACAAGATAACAAGTATAGGTATGAACATAAACATGAACAAAGGAAGTAAATACAGATAAATGGCGACAGTTAGACAACGATGGTAGAACACTGGTGCAATTATGCACATCCCTTTTAAGGACCTCTTAAGAATGGGGTGAGGTCCATGGTAGACAATTTGAAATTGAAGCTGTGAGGGTTTGAGGCTGTAACAATGGAGTTGGGTAGAGCATTCCAGTCATTGACCACTCTGTTGCTGAAGTCATATTTTCTACAATTGAGTTTGGAGCAGTTTACCTTGAGTTTGTATCAATTGTTCACTCATGTATTATTGTGATTGAAGTTGAAGAAGTCATTGACAGACAAGATGTTATAGCAAACAATTTTGTGAACCATGCTTAGATTGGACCACAGGCAGCAATTTCAGATTGTTCAAGCCCAAAATTCCAAGCCTGGAGGCATAGGGAATTCTATTGTGAGTGGAGGAGTACTTTTCTCGAGAAATTCCTCTGAACCTGCACAATTGTGTTAATGTCTGATATACAGTGTGGGTTCCAGGTGGATGAGCTGTATTCAAGAATTGGTCTGGCAAAGGTTTTGTATGCCCTAGTTAGAAATTCAATGTTACCAGAGAAAAAGATTCACAAAATAAGGTTAACAACTCTTAATACCTTTTTGGCAATGCTGTTACAGTGAGCTCTGGAGCTTAGATCATTTGAGATGAGTACTCCTGGGTCCTTGACAGAATGAGAGTTATCTACAAGATCATTTCTGCCCAACTTATGTTTAGTTATTTCTGATTTTTATTGCCAATGTGTAGGACAGAGCATTTGTTAGTTGAAATTTGGAGTTGCCAATTGTGCGACCATTCTGATACATAATCAAGGTTGCTTTGCAGGGCAGGAGCATTGTCAGTGCTGGTAAATAATTTTATATCATCAGCAAAGGGGATGCAGCTGCTTTTAATATGATCACATAGGTCATTGATGTAAAGCAGAAAGAGTGTGGGTCCTAAGGCACTGCCTTGGGAGACACCGCTATTATCTGGTGCTCGATTTGATAGGGCCTTCCCTATTTTCACCATTTGTTGCCTGTTTGACAGGAATGCAGCTAACCACTTGTGCAGGGGTCTGCAGATGCCATAAGAACTAGGTTTCAGCAGTAGTTTGTCATGTACCACTGAATAAAAGGCTTTGCACGAGTCTATGTAAATTGCATCTATTGCTTTACCCTGGTCTAGATGTGTGGTCCAAATGTTTCTTTGCAGATTACAGGACAAATTTTTCCTGAAACCAAACTGCTTGTTAGAAAATAGGTTGTTTGTTTCTAGGTGGAGGGTGATGGATTGATTTATAAATGATTCCATGACTTTACAGGTGATGCAACACAGTGAGATTGGTCTGTAATTTTCTACTAGACTAGGGTCTCCCTTTTTAAAAATAGGTATGACCATGGCTAATGATCATAAGTCGGGCAAGGACCTGGTTCTGAAAGATACCTTATAGATTGTGCATAGAGGTTCAGTTTGGGCAGTGGCAAGCTTTTTCAAAAAGTAGGCACATAATCCATCAGGGCCAATAGATAGAGATAGCTTTAGGTTACGTAGTACCATTTCAATGTTATCTACTGTAAAATCAGTATGTAGTAAATCGTAACAATTTGTTGTGCTACAACTAGGAAATGAGGGGCAGCAGCCATTGCTGTTGACAAAGACTGAACTGAAGAATGTATTAAAGAGGTTGGCCTTAAGAGCTTCATCATCACAGTCTCCCCATTAGGCCTTTTTAGGGGTGGGACAGTTTTCAAGTCTTTAAGTTTGGCATTTATGAAATTATAGAAGGGTTGGGTGGAGTTCAAGTTTAACAACTCCTCCTCCTGTTTGCAATGGTGATTGGTATATTCGGTATTTATCTGGTGGCACAAGGTTTTTTAGTGATTTTTAAAGTTAGCTACATAGCCAAATTTTTTTTTTTTTGCCAAAGAGATTTTTTCTTGGATTCTAACTTTTTTATTATTATGGGTAATTGGGGTTTTTTTTGTTTGTTTTTTTGTGAAGTGAAGGTGCCAATCAAAAGATGTGAAGTGAGCAGCTATGAGATCATAGTTGGCTTTTTAAAAGTTATAATTTGGGGTCCCATCATTATAACCCTCTTTGCAAGGACACAAATTGAGATAAAAATCAATCATACTGTGATCACTGTTGGAAAAAATTTCCTTAACTTGTAGGCCATAAATTGAGTTTAAGCTGTTGCAGAAAATGAGATCTAAGCAATTGTTGGTCCTAGTGTTGTTCGTTACCAACTGCTCCAGCCCCAGAGTCGTAACAAATTGGACAGGGTTGCATGTATAAGTTTGGTTGTACATTCATTTAGGGTCCAATTAATAAGAGGCAAATTGAAGTCACCAAGAAAGATAAGGGTGTGCAGCAGTGGTGGGATTCAAATAATTTAACAACCGATTCTCTGCCCTAATGAATTCTTCCAACAACCAGTTTGCCAAACTACTCAGAAAGTTAACAACTGGTTCTCCCGAAGTGGTGCGAACTGGCTGAATCCCAACACTGGTATGCAGGCAGGAAGCTGCCCACATTAGTAATGCAGTTAGCTTGTTCATATGACCAAGTAGGTTAAAAACATTTGCAAAGGTTTTCTAAGCAAACCTTTTCTAGCCATTTCCTTTATTTATATATATATATATATATATATATATATATATATATATATATATATATATATATATATATATATATATATATATATATATATATATATATATATATATATATAGATTTAACTAAACATTCTAAAACTCAAAAGATTTTACAGGGGAAAAAAGCAAGTTTTTTTCATGTCCCATCTGTTTGTAAATAACATTATGTCTTGCTCAAGTAAGACTTATTTTGTCTATTAATACACCCCTTCTTGCTAGTTGAACATTAAATACTTGCCTGTTTCTTCCAACTGCGTTGTTGCAAAACTGATTTATCTTAAACTTTATGTAAGATTCACTGGAAGATTTAATTATTTGATCTGATCTGATTTGTCAATCGCTTACAAGATAATAGGTATAAGTATAAACATAATTATGAATACATGAAATGGATACATATAAGAAAAATAAAAAGAAACAATAGAACAGGGACAGTATTATGCACGGTATTATGCTTATGCACGCACCCTACAGACCTCTTAGGAAAGGGGTGAGGTCAATAGTAGACAGTCTAAGATTAAAGTTTTTGGGGTTTGGGAAAGAAACCACAGAGACAGGTAGAGTATTCCAGACATTGACCACTCTGTTGCTGATGTCATATTTCCTGCAATCAAGTTTGGTGCAATTTACCTTGAGTTTGTATCTATTGTTTGCTCTTGTGTTGTTATGGTTGAAGCTGAAGTATTCATTGACAGGTAGAACATTGCAATGTATGATTTTATATACTATACTTAGATCGGACCTAAGGCGGCATAGTTCGAGGTTTTCTAGGTCTAGAATTTCAAGTCTGGTGGCATAAGGCAGTGGTCCCCAACCTTTTTTGTACCAGGGACCGGTTTCAAGCAGAAACATTTTTCAAGGACCGGGGGGAGAGAATCCGAGTTTGGTAGTTTGCTTGCAGACGTTTCATTACCTGACTAGGTAACATCTGATGTTGTTACCTAGTCGGGTAATAAACGTCTGCCAGCAAACCACCAAGTTCAGGGAGCGCCTCGGCCCTGCCTCCCTCAGCCCCATCCCTCAGGTGTCTGTCTCCCTCCCTCCTCAGGTGTCTGCCTCGTTCCTCTCTCAGTCACTCTATCGCTCCTCCAGCAGCCCAAGAAGCCGGGGGTAGCTTTTCCTGTCGCCACAGCTTCCCGAGCGCCCGTTTCACCCCACCCCGCCCGCCCGCCCGCTCGCAGTTCAATCCACAGTGCTCCGTTCTACCTGCCTGCCTGCCTGCCTTCTTCGTTTCGGAGCAGCTTCGGCTGATAAAAAGAGGCGAATAGTTATTATTCTCAGCCGAAGCTGCTCCTAAACAACCAGACAGGCAGGCAGGCAGAACGGAGCACTGTGGATTGAACCGCGAGCAAGCGGGCGGGCGGGGTGGGGTGAAACGGGCGCTCGGGAAGCTGCGGCGACAGGAAAAGCCCCCCTGGCTTCTTTGAAGCAGTTTCTTCCTGGGCTGGTGGAGGAGCAAGAGAGCGACTGAGAGAGCTGAGCCAGAGAGCAGGACAGGCTTGGTTGCTTCCTCCCTCCCCTTCTTTCATTTGTGTCCTTGATCCCGATCCCAGCAGCATTCACCGAAGGCGAAGAAAGCCGCCATTTTTTTTTTTTTTTTCTTTGCGGCCCGGTAAAGAGTGCTCCACGGCCCGGTACCGGTCCGCGGCCCGGTGGTTGGGGACCCCTGGCATAAGGTATTCTGCAACAAGTAGAGGAGTGGAGAACTCTTTTTGTGAAATATTTCTGGACTTTCTCAACTGTGTTAATATCAGATACATAATGCAGGTTACAGACTGATGAGCTGTATTCAGGTATTGGTCTAGCAAATGTTTTGTATGCTCTAGTTAGTAGTGTGATATTACCAGAGAAAAAGCTATGTAGGATTAGGTTAACAACTCTTAGTGCCTTTTTGGCTATGTAGTTACAATGGGCTCTAGCACTTAGATCAGTAGAGATGAGTACTCCAAGGTCCTTGACAGAGTTTGGATCGTCAACAAGGTCTTGTCTATTCAGCCTGTATTTTATTTTCTGATTTTTTTCCTCAGTATGTAAGTCAGAGCATTTATTTGTTAAGATTTGAAGTTGCCATTTGTTTGACCATTCTGATACATAGTCGAGGTCTTTTTGAAGTGTAGCAGTATTGTCTGTGGTGTTGAATAGCTTTACATCATCAGTGAAGAGAACGCAGTTGCTCTTAATATGATCACAGAGGTCATTTATGTAGAGTATGAAGGGAGTTGGTCCTAGAACACTGCCTTGGGGGACACTGTTGACAGGTACAGAATTTGATAGGACGCTCCCAATTTTGACCATTTGTTGTCTGATTGACAGGAATGCTTCTATCCAGTTATTCAGTTGTCCAGAGATACCATAGGATTTTATTTTTAGGAGTAGTTTGTCGTGTACCACTGAATCAAAGGCTTTACAGAAGTCTATGTAGATTGCGTCTATAGCTTTGCCCTGGTCGAGTTGTGTCGTCCATATGTTTTTGCAGTGTAAGAGTTGCAGATTACAGGATAGTTTTTTTCTGAAACCAAATTATTTATTAGAGAGTAGGTTGTTTGTCTCTAAGTGGAGGATAATGGATTGGTTAATAATTGATTCCATGACTTTACAGGTGATGCAGCATAAAGAGATTGGTCTGTAATTTTCAACTAGGCTGGGGTCTCCCTTTTTGAAGATGGGGATGACCGTGGTTTGTGACCATAGTTTTGGCAAGGAGCTGGTCCTGAAAGATTTTTCAAAGATTATGCTTAGAAGTTCGGCTATGACAGTGGATAGCTTTTTAAAGAAGTAGTCAGATGGCATCCCAGTTGATTTTCTAATTTGTATTTCAGCGACCAGAACAGAAAATAAAACATATCTGCACAGCTTCATATATGCAGATCAAAAGCAGTGCAAGCCAAAACTGGAAAAGCAGGTCAGATGTCACATTTGCCCTGCCTTTCTCAGGCAAGAGTTTAATGTTTGAACTAAGCAAAGAAAAAATTGTTTAAAAGGATAGAAAAATTGCCCCCACTTTCCTGCTTCTCTTGCTCTTCTAAGGCAGAAAGTCCTTGTAAAAGAAAGAAAAATAACAACCAATGAAAGAGAAAAGAGTAAAAAAATGTTTAAAAGACTATCTAAAAATCTGAGCCAAGAAACCTTCCACCCCTTTGATGGTTCTAGGAAGCAACTGTCCCTTTAGCTCACCTTGAGCTAGGGAAATTCCCATCCCTCAGGTGGCTCCTCATTTTAACTGCCTTGTTGCCCATTGATCTACCTCAAAGGTGGACACACTTCTGGTCTCCTTGGGATTTCTCCTGAGTAGTTATTTGTCTTTAACTAACGAAGCTAAATCTCAGGCAGATACCTTTATCCCCTGGGGATGTCTCCCATTTGATCCTTACTTAACCATTCTTTTCTTTCCCTCAGATACTCCTTTGGTTGACCACTTCCTCAATTTCTTCAGGGCTTTACCCATTGAGTCAGTCACAGGTGAAGGAAGGGATGCAAGGCTAGACAAAATATTGCCCTCGGATCCCCCTTTTGTCTGTTCATTCATTAGTTTTGAAGTGAGGCTGAATCATCACGGAACGAGCCTACAAAACTGTTTTACCCCAAATGTGTCCTTACCTGCTGCCAAGGCCAATAAAGACCACCAGACATGAGGAATGTCTTTTCCAACTTCTTTTATTGGAGTGCTCCAGCAAAAAGATCTCAGCAGCTAAAGAAGCCAAGACCTCGAACAATGCACAAGCACAATTTTAATACAACTATGATTAAGGAACACCCTAAGAATCATATATTGATTCCTTAACACGTTTCTTTTGATTAAATTGTTCTACTTTACTCTTCTTCATACATGTTTATGTTAATAAGCGTTCTTATTGAAAGAGATATGCCTTTTACAGTCGTGGTATTCTACCGGTTCTGCCAAATCAGTAACAGCTATGAGCAGTGGAGACTGAACTGGTTCTTTCTGACACTTTGTGTTGGGCCCACCCACCTGCCCGGGCTCCCATACTAACCTTTATGTCCTGCTTTTGAAGCGCAGCTGCTTTGCGCAGCACAGCAATTGCCATGTGGCAGCTGCTGAAGCGTCAGGGAGAGTGCAGGATTGCAGGAGGTGACTCAAATGCCTCAGTACCTGCGCAATGTGCATGTTTGGTGCACACAAGCATGCAAAGTGTGTGCACACATGCAAAGCATGCCCACCGAGCCACACCAACTGAACTGGTGGTAAAAATATTTGAAACATGCCAGTGGCCTTTTACTATTATAATAAGCTGAAAGTTTCCAAAGTTTATATATCTACATGCCTTAGTTAGCAGCCTTCTAGCATGAATTGAAATCTAAGATGATGGACAGGCAGAAATGGCTGTAATGAACTCTTCCATAAGTAAACAGGTTTTTACTTTTTCTATTACATTTTTAATTCACTTTTGACCCACTTCTAATCCATATCTGACTTTTTACATGAGCACATATAGTGAGGCTACAAATTTGTTTTTAGCTACATTTTACAAGCCAAGAGGTCTCTTACAAGCCAAGAGGATTGTCAGGAAAGTAGCAAAAGAGGCCCAAGAGGGAAGATAGAAAAAGAGGCCTGAGAGGAAAGTAGTGAAAGAGACCTGAGAGGCCTCAGCCACAGACAAGAAAAAAATCCTTCATCACCAACTACACCAGTGCCTCCACAGCAATCCTTCCATGTCAGGTAAACACCAGGGGTGGGATTCTACTGGTTCTGTCTGGCTCTACAGAACTGGTACCTCTGAAAAGCAGCAGACACAGAACCGGTTCTTGTCTGCTGCTGTCTTGGCCCAC
This sequence comes from Notechis scutatus, assembly GCF_049901735.1. NCBI lineage: Eukaryota > Metazoa > Chordata > Lepidosauria > Squamata > Elapidae > Notechis > Notechis scutatus. The sequence continues at coordinate 73,209,083 of NC_142025.1, read as the reverse complement.
CCGCCCACTCGGGCTCTTACCTGTCCTTTATTTCCTGCTTTTTCAACCACAGCTGCTTTGTGTGGCGCAGCTGTGGTTGAAAAAGCAGGAAAAAGGGGCTTTTCCAACCACTGCGCACCCACATGCAGCACTGCTCAGCTGTCTAAGCAGCTCAGCAGGTCGTAAATTGCATTCATGCGACTTGCATGACTCACGCATGCGCGCGCAATGCAGAGCAACAGAACTGGTAGTTATACCGGTCAGATCCCATCCCTGGTAAACACTCTACTGCCAAACCCCCACCCCAAAAGAAGGAGATCGCTACTGATAAACCATACAACTCTTGCATATGCTTCATCTGTACAGAAGCATTCAAGGAGGATGAGAGTACCATGAAGTGCTCCCAATGCAATACATATGCTCACTACAAGTGTTTGCGGTTAACAAAAGGCATAGCCCAGTTCCTGCAATCAGCTTCACTTAAAAGCTCCCAGTTTGCATTTCCACTATTTCCATCATGCAAGCCCAGATTGGACAAATTTATTGTTTTACTAGAACGGGTGGACACCATAGAACCATGATTAGCATCCCTTGAACAAAAAAAAAAAAAAAAAAAACACAGAAAAGCAAAGCACCAATTTCCTGAAAGCCTATCCCAATCTAACTCCCCCAGGTGCAGGAAACCACTAATCCTGCAAGTGACATCTCCATCCTTGTCAAAGATGCGATCGAACGTGAACTGAAGCATCCCAATGCAATCTTATTTGGACTGGAGGACACTAACGAATGTGACATCATCACAAAGGTTTGTGACATCACCACCAACTTCCAGGCATCAACCATCTCTCCTGATGTAATCATTGACGTTTCCTGATATGGCCCTGTGTTCAAGAACAGCGATGGTTTGGTGGCCCCGTGCTTCTACAGAGTCATTTGCAACAGTGAAACTATGCAAATTCATCTCCACAATAAACTCAATCACCAAAAGCTGCACAATTCATAAGAAACTTCATTCACGGCCTGACCCATCCATACTATAACATGCCCATGCCCACGCCCACAAGCTTCGTTTGGAGCTCAAAAGATGCCAGGATCAAGGAGAGACTGACCTGTACATAGACTACCATGCTGACTGTATTAAACACAAGACCAGTGGCTTTCATCCCAACATCCGCCCCTCCCCAACAAATTAAACTAGGCATGCACACCTCTAACTTCTTCCAGGTCCACCCCTACAGGCCTAAAATGCGAGCTACTTAATGCAAGAAGCCTCGCAAACAAAATGCCTGAATTCCTCCTGCTTCTAAATGAGGCCCTATTCGACCATATTTTTGTCTGCGAGACGTGGTTGAATGTATCCTTTCCACACTCCCTTATTACAGTAAGTGACTATCACATTTTAAGGTCGACCATGAAAACCATAGAGGGAGTAGTGTTGCTATCTTCTATAAAAAGTTCCTAGGCCTGAAAAAGATTAATGTTACACAGGAGATTGCTCTTCCTGAGACCATTGTCTGCAAATTGTCCTTAAATGCCATAGTTCATTTCTTGCTATGTTATAGAGCCCCTTGGTCATATGAACAAATTAATTGCACTACTAACATGGGCAGCTTCCTGCCCACATCCCTTTATCTTTTTTGGTGATCTCAATTTGCCTCTTATTAATTGGACCCTAAATGAATGTACAACCGAATCTATACATGCAACCCTGTACAATGCTGTTACGACTCTGGGGCTGGAGCAGTTGGTAACAAACAACACTAGGCTCAACATTTGCTGAGATCTCATCTACTGCAATAGCTTAAACTCAATTTATGGCCTAGAAGTTAAAGAATCTTTTTCCAACAGTGATCACACTATGATTGATTTTTGTCTCAACTTGTGCCCTTAATGATGGGACACCAATTTATAATTTTTAAAAAGCCAACTATGGTCTCATAGCTGCTGACCTCGCATCTCTTGATTTGCACTTTTTGTTCACAGGTTGTAATACTAGAGAAGACCATTATAACACTTTTTTGCTCAAAGTCAATAGAGTCATTAATCTACACATTCCAAAAATAATCCCTAAAGACCAAAAAAAAAAAAAAATCAAAATTACCCATAACAATAAGAAAGTCACAATAAAAATATATTTTTGGTGAGAAAACAACACTGGCTATTTAGCTAACATTAAAAATCATTACAAAGCCTTATGCTGCCAGATAAAGGCATTTATCTGTATTTACTTCCTTTGTTCATGTTTATGTTCATACCTATACTTGTTATCTTGTACATGTTTGACAAATAAATAAAATAAATAAATGTCCTTCTGATTTATAACTTTTTTGTTGCTAGGTAGTAGTGTCCCACAGATCGTTACACCTGTTGCAGCTGCAACTTTCTGTGTCAGTAATTCCTTTAACAAACTTTTCTAATTATTCATTCCTAGACCTCAATGAATTGCTAGTCACCCCCTCTGATAATAAACAAGGAAGCTCTATACTAAAATCACTATCCTTACTCTCTTGGAACATTGCTGGTTGGGAAATCAGAAATCAAAACCCTGCCTTTATAAGTTATATCTTCAAAGTCAACATCCTTATATTCCAAGAGACATGGTCAGCAAATTATCTCTTTATTGAGGGATATAAATAATATCTTTAGCAGCTCCTAGCACAGGACAAGGGAGACATTTTGCTGGTGTGAGCATTTATATCTCAACCACTCTAAATACTGAAATTATTTCAATAGACCCATTTGAGAACCTTGAGAACAGACCCATTGGATCTGCAAATTATGAATACCACCATTATTATTGACTATCTGGCAGAATTCCCATATTGGACAAGCACAAGAGCATATCAAATTGACTACACAGTATGTTCAGCAGTTCTCCAATTTCATATTGAAAACCATTATGAGAGTGTCACTGACCCAATGTTTTGCTTTTAAAATTCTTTGCTGTTTTTTTTAATATACATCCTATTCCATCTGACGATATCACCAAAATAAAAACAAAAAAATAGAAAAGCTAGACAGGATAAATTAACCCAAAGTGTTCTCTACGAAGGATGCAGTTCATTTATGTTCAGTTCTGGATTACAGATCCCATGATCAGACTTTGCCATCTTACATTCAACTAGTTCAGCTTCTTCAATTAATTCTTTCTACCCATCCATATATCTCTAACAGGAATCAGAGCTCTTTTAACCAACCCTAGTTTGATAGTGATTGTCAATGGTGAGATTCAAATAATTTAACAACCAGTTCACCCAGGGTCAGGTTGGCTGTCATGGGAGACATGACCCATCCCCGTCCACCAGCTCCACTGCACATGTGAGACAAGCCTCCCGCAATGGCCAACCTTACCCTGGGTAAACAGGTTGTTAAATTAACTCCCCCCCTCCGGGCACAGTGTTGTACTGCAATAGAGAAATGGGCAAAGGAGTGGCCAGCATGAGGGAAAGAGGAGGGGCAGAGAAAAGAAAGAGGGAAAGTGGCCTTCTCCTTCCCTCGCACTGGCCGCTCTGTTGCCCATTTCTGTATAGCAGTGCAGCATCCAGGATCCATTTTTATAGTGGGGCAGGTGGATAATTTAACAAACAGTTCACCCAAACCAGTGCAAATTGGCTGAATCTCACCACCGGTGTTTTCCATATAGCCAAAAAAACTATCTATCTATCTGTCTGTCTGTCTGTCTATCTATCTATCTAATTAATTATTTCAGTGCCTTCTGAAAGAGTGCTAAAGTGGGGGCCATTCTAATTTCTAGGAGAATATATTCCAGAGAGTGGGAGCCATCATGGAGAAGGCCCTTCTTCTGGGTCCCACCAGGTGTATCTCCCTCAGGGATGGGCCCCACAACATTCTATGCTCCCCTGTTCTAATGGGTCAGGTAGATGTGACTGGCAAGAGACGTTCCCTCAAGTCCCAAGTCATGAAGGGCTTACCTACATTTACGTACCTTAAGGAAGATAAAAAGTATCCTCTCTCCTACTCAACCAAGGACCTGCTCCTATTCAAGAGGAAATATAAACAGTTATAACAGACAAAGAGGTAGATTCTGATAAAGTCTTGGAGCCAATTAATGTCTACCCCTTGCTACAGAATTCAGTTCTATTCTAGAAATATATATTGTATTTTTTGCTCCATAAGACACACCATTTTGCGAATGGCAGTGGCAGCTAAAGGCGGTGGCACTTGTTGTGAATCAATAAAAATGAATAACCTAAATGCAAATTAGGGGTTGAAAACCTGCACACTTGATTGGTCCTGATACAACAACTTGGGATTGGGCCAGAACCAGTCCCTGATTGGCCATTTTTGGGACTGTCCTTATTGGTCAGTAGTTTAAACCTGTTGCACATTTTCATTGGTTAATAAGGCAGCAGCTAACCCTATAAAAGGGTTACTGCTGCCCATAGCATTGCTCTGTTATGTCTATCACTTTATTAAAGAGTTGAAGTCACTGGTCAGATGTCTGGTCTCCCTTATTCTCCATACTTAACACTGGCGACGAGGATGGGATACGGAGACCGAAGAGCTGACTAATCTACAGAGCAACTAACAGAGCACGTGGTCGAACACGCACCATCAACGGCAACATGGCCAGCGGTGCCGTACCACCCACTCCATTCAATCCAGAGACCGAAGACTGGGAGGCCTACATGGATCGGTTCCAGATGTTTCTGGAAACCAACAATTTGAAAGATGCGACAACCGGCAAAAAAGGAGCTATCTTTCTAACGCATTGTGGACCAACCGTGTTTAAAATGGCAAAGTCACTTGCCAAGCCAGCAGAGGTAAAAGAGATGGACTGGGACGTCCTCGAGCCTTTACTACGGGCTCACTATGCACCCGCCGTGCCAACCTTAGTCCGAAGACACAAATATTACCGGAGGGACCAACAGAAAGGTGAAAGCTTTGCTGATTATATCGCGGACCTCCGAAACCTTGGAGGCCTCTGCGGATTCGCAGACTTAGAAGAAGCTCTCCGGGATCGTTTGGTTCTGGGCCTAGAAGACGGCACGATCCAGAGTAAAATTATGGCTAAGGGGGACATCAGTCTCACCGATGCCCTTAAAAAGCCTCGGCAGCAGAGGCAACCAAGAAGTCGGCAGCCCGAATGCGCGCACCAACGTCACCGCTACGTAAACTCGCCACTGATACCTCGCCTCGCACAGAGAGACACCGGTATCAACTCACCACGAAGACCTAGAGTCCCCATCCGACAGCGATGAGGAAGAGGTCAACCGACTTGAACGAGAGAGACCAGTCCTCACAACACTCATTTCGACCGTGTGCCGGCTGTGGAGCAAATCACCCACGATCCGGCTGCAAATTCCTTGACGCACTTTGCCGCCACTGCGGGAGACGAGTCACATCGCAAAGGTTTGCAGGAGCAAACAGAACTCCAAACCCGACAGGCCGAATTCCAGTCTTCAGGATTCTTCGGCACACACCGAGAAAAATTGAACCACTCCTACAGAAACAAGCCGTCCACCACTTCCACCAGGCGTGAAGAAATCAGGCGGAAGAGACCCACCAAACAATCACCATAGGCCACGCTACATCCCTTGATGCTGGGAAAATCCGAGTAAAGGTCGCCATCGAAAACAAACCTTGCGTGATGGAGGAGACTCGGGATCTTCCTCTCGATGGTGTCGTGGAAAACGCTCCAACAGCTCCTCCCAACGATTCGCCCCCAAGACCTTAACCCTCAGAGGGTTATACTCAAAGACTATCAGGGCAACGGCAATTCCCGTCGTCGGGTCCCGCAGATTCCAGGTCTCATTCAAGGACCGCACCGTCGCACTACCACTGACTGTCGTGGATCGAGACAGGCCTAGTCTTCTAGGGCCTACAATGGTTCAGGCCGCTCGGAATCACTGTAGCCGAGTCCACAAGGCCGAAAGCGTCGATTGGGAGGAAGCACTCGTGCAAGAATTCCAAGACGTTTTGCGACGGACTAGGCAAGTATAAGGGGACCCCAATCTCGTTTAACTTGAACCCTGAAATAGCACCCATCTGCCTTAAGCCGCGTCGGGTGCCATTCAGCCTTAAAACCTAAAATCGACGAACAACTCGATAAGCTGATAGCGCAGGGGCGTACTGGAACCCACCGACCACGCCCGTTGGGAAACCCCGATAGTGCGCCTATCAAGCCTGATGGGTCCCTAAGAATTTGCGGAGACTACCGGGCCACATTAAACCACGCACTGTAGCAGAGTGCTTATCCAGTACCGGTAGTACAACATTTACTCCATTCTCTGGGCGGCGGGAAAGTTTTCGCCAAACTAGATTTAGCCCAGGCGTATCAACAACTGCCTGTAGACCCAACCACAGCCGAGGCGCAAACGATCGTAACACATGGGCGCATTTAAATGCAAACGGCTCCAATTGGTAAGCGTCGCCCTGGAATCTTCCAGAGTTTAATGGAAAGGTTGTTACAAGGGATAAAAGGCGTTGTCCCATATTTCGGACGATGTACTCATCGCCGCACCTAACAAAGACATCCTAGAAAAACGACTCAAAGAGGTTTTATGAAGATTCCAAAATGCAGGCCTCAGAGTAAAAAAGATAAATGCCAGTTATGTACCGAAAAAGTAGAATTTTTGGGATACCTCCTGGACAGCCAAGGAATTCATCCCATCGAAGACAAATTACGAGCAATTAAAAGGCACCCACTCCAAGGAACAAGGCAGACCTACAGGCATTCCTTGGACTTATTAATTTCTATAATGTGTTTTTACCCCACAAAGCAACAGTGGCTGAACCATTGCATAGACTATTAGACAAAAAAGCAACGTGGGTTTTGGGGACAATGGGAACAACATGCTTTCCAACAAGTAAAGAAATTGCTAACGTCTGATTCAGTACTTATGCAGTACAACGAGACCCTGCCACTCACTATCACATGTGATGCATCACCTTTTGGGGTTGGGGCAATTCTGGCCCACGTGTTACCAAACGGAGTGGAAGCCCCCATCGCGTTTTTTTCGCGAACCTTAGCTAAAGCTGAACGAAATTATAGTCAGCTGGACAAAGAAGCTTTAGCTATTGTTGCTGCAGTTAAAAGATTTCACGAATATGTTTATGGCCGTGCGTTTACAATAATCACTGATCATAAACCGCTACTGGGGATCATTGCGGGTAATAAACCAACCCCGTATATATTGTCCCCCAGAATGACCCGTTGGTCTGAATTCCTGGCGGCCTACAACTACACCTTGCAGCACCACCCGGGGAAATCGATTCTCCACGCCGATGCATTGAGCAGAACACCGCTCCCAGACGCTGTTGTGGATCCAGCCCCAACCCTCTCAACACTACAGATTGAAACTCTACAGGCACCACCCTTGACGGCTAGAGACATTGCTTTTGAAACAAAACGTGACCCAGTTCTGCAACACATACTATGCTGGGTTGAACGGGGTGGCAGACGGACCAAATTGCACCTGAATGGGCGCCTTTCAAAGCCCGCCAAACCGAGCTGTTTTCCCAAAAGGGCTGTATCTTGTGGGGCGATCGAGTCGTAATCCCTAGCAAATTGCAACAGACTGTGTTGGCGGTATTGCATGAGGGACATCCGGGCATTGTGCGGATGAAATCACTCGCACGCAGCTATGCTTGGTGGCCGGGAATCGACAAAGAATCGAGGCCTGGGTCGCACACGTGCCAACGCGTTGCCAGGACGTCAGCAACGCCCCACCTAAAGCAAGCCCAACCGAGTGGGAACGTCGGGGACCATGGTCCCGTATTCATATTGACTTTCTATGGGCCTACCAAAGGTCACACTTTCCTGATTACTGTCGACGCCTATTCTAACTGGCTCGAGATTCATCGAATGCACACAACTACAACCGACTCAGTTATTAATAAATTAAACAGACGGGTTTCCGGACGTGTTGGTCTCGGACAACGGCCCACAGTTCACTGCATTGCCCTTTGAACAATATCTGGCTGATCGGGGCATCCGCCATGCGCTGACCTCGCCCGCGCACCCTGCGGCGAATGGATGTGCAGAACGCATGGTACAATTTGTGAAAAGACCCTTCACAAAATGGAATTTGGCAACATCGACGAGAAAATCAATCGAATCCTCTTATTGCAGCACATCACGCCCCACAGCGTGACCAACAAAACACCCGCTGAACTTCTTATGGGGCGGAAAATACGATCGCACCTTGACTGGCTCCACCCCGCTTTCGCACCGGAAAAACCTTTCGGCTCCAGCAGCAAATGCCGGGAATTTAAGGTAGGCGATTTAATCTTTGCCAAAAACTTTTCCGGTGACTCGCAACCATTACCCACCTCACCGGGCCTAGATCTTACCGCCTGCTAACAGACGATGGGAGGGTGTGGAAACGCCACATAGACCAACTCCGATCGAGATTACCACCCAGCGGCCATGACTTCCCCGGTTCACCAACTCAAGGGGGAGGGAGTATCGAGGAAATTGACTTTGATACAACTAATAGCAGGTCAGCGGGAGCCCTACAGCCCAGCGAAACACCGGGAACGTGAAGCGGGGAGGGAGTTGATGTCTTCAGGGAACTTTGATACGGGGGAAAACGAACTGCAAAACCCCGAAGAAACGCGCAGTAGCAGAGACAACCACAGTGAATGCAGCACGGAATCGCCGTGCAGCGAAATAGAACTTAACAATGGTCATCCAAACGCTCCACCGAACCGGACATTAGACAAAACCGGTGGAGCCTCGGAAATCATCCAGGCAGACCAAACGGCCTGCCTATCTTGAGATTTTATCACAGCTCCCCTCAAACGGAACCCAAGGGGAGGGGTGTTGTGAATCAATAAAAATGAATAACCTAAATGCAAATTAGGGGTTGAAAACCTGCACACCTGATTGGTCCTGATACAACAACTTGGGATTGGGCCAGAACCAGTCCCTGATTGGCCATTTTGGGACTGTCCTTATTGGTCAGTAGTTTAAACCTGTTGCACATTTTCATTGGTTAATAAGGCACCAGCTAACCCTATAAAAGGGTTACTGCTGCCCATAGCATTGCTCTGTTATGTCTATCACTTTATTAAAGAGTTGAAGTCACTGGTCAGATGTCTGGTCTCCCTTATTCTCCATACTTAACAGCACTAATAGCTGATCAGCATTGTTCTGGGAGGCCAATCCAAGCACTGATAGGAAGTGCTAGTTGGTGACAACACTAACAGAATAGACCTGGGTCCCAGGACAAAAAATCCATTGTGGGGACAGTTTCACCTATGGGAAATTTCTTCCATAGTTTCAAGAGCTTTTGGCTGAAATGAGCAGAAGAGCGGAACCCTGACAAGCCACGTACTGGTGCTGGGAGGCCGAGGCAAATTTTTTGTTTTCTTGTTTTCCTCCCCAAAAGCTAGGTATGTCTTGTGGTTCAGAGTGTCTTATGGAGCAAAAATATATGGTAACTTTCCAATCTGCTTTCTTTTATGAATTTCATCCTTTATTCCTGCTTTAATTTGAGAAACCGTTTTAAACTGCTGTACATGCAAGAAGAATTATCTCCTCCCCCCAAAACAACCTAGACTATGAAGCTCATCTGCTCCCCTCCTGGCTCGTTATCAGGCTCTAAAATTACAAAACTGATTAAGTACCTGAAACCAAACAAATCTCCTAGATATGATTTTATTTCAATGGAGGCAATCCAAAACAATTTAGATAGGTGGGTATCTGTTCTGGCTGTCCTTTCACTATATTAATTATCATGCTAAGGTTCCTGATTAAGACCTAATTTTAGAGATCCTAATCAACAGAAAAGGAGGCAGAGATCTAGCTGCCCATTTCTGTCCCATTAGCCTTTTCAGTTTCAGCATACTTATTATTTATGAAACAAATTTCTGGATTGGCTCGTAATATTTTGGCTGAAAAGCAGGCAGCTTTCAGAGAAGGCTGGTCAATCAATAACCATTATTAAACCTTCCAACCTCTGCTTGAAAAATATTCTTTTGGAACATGCTCATCTCTCTACACAGTGTCCATTGATCTCGGATGTGCTTTTGACCTTGGCAATCATAAATCTCATGCTGGCTATGTTATTTTAAATGCACAAAAACAGTATTGGTTTTACAAACCTTTTATTTCTTCAAAGGAGCTCAACATACACTTGCAGTGATTAAAATTTCTCAGCTAAGATCTGAGTCCACCTCCTTTTTGGAGCTCATTTGGGTCCCTACAGGTCATTCCTTCCTTTGGAAAGAATTCAGTCCAAGTTTTTGAAAATCATCTTTCAAACAGCTTGCTGCATTTTGAACACATTTCTGCAAGGATTCATATGTTGTCATACTAGCTTAAGCTCTCCTTCTTTCTTAATTATGATTGACAGTTTATAATATTCATGGAGTTAGGCAATACATGCCAGATTACTGTTTTACGGCTATTCATAGGCAGCATCACTTTGATGGGCTATTAATACATACTAGCTGATCTCAAGCAGCATGCTATTGATCTAAAGCTGAATCCAGGCTTCAAAAACATTTTCTTGAGCTGGCTTGATGGGCATGGCTTGGTGGTCATGTGACTGGGTGGGCGTGACAATTCAATGTCACTTACATCAAGGGGTGCCTCACCTGGCCCCTCCCCTCCCAGCCATTCCTTGTCACACCCAGCCTCAATGTATCTATACTTCTGTAAAAATGTTCACCTTTTTTCAACTTTATTATCTACATACTATAGATGTACTTTTATGGACCACTGAAAGGAGGAAATGGGTCACAGAAAGAAGGTATTATCACCACCTGTACTTTTTAATGGTTCAAGACAGTGATTTTCTTCCAGATTAGATCTGTGACTTTCTGATTCTAAGGAAGCGGAAAGGAAGGTGGGGGAGAAGAAACAATTCTAACTCACTCTTCCAGTAAAACAAACTGAAGATCCAGCACATTGAGAAAGTACTGAGAAAATCATTCAAAAGAGAGAAGGAGGGGGAGGGAGGGGGAGACCTTAGGGGTGTGTGCGTGTGTGCGTGTGTGTGTGTGTGCATTGGTTGGAGAGGTGACCTGAGAGTTGCGCAGAGGTCTATCAGGCACAGAGGCAACAACAAGGGAAGGGGATCAAAATGGAAAGTCTTTCCCTATTAAAAAAAAAAAAAAAACTGTGGAGCTTCCCTTTTTGTCCACCCTCCCTTCTGTTGCCCCAGGACAGTTCTGCTTCTGCCCTCTTCCCCCTGCAATGCCAGAAGCTGCATGTCACCACTGTTCATCTCCTGCTCCCCTCCCGAGCCCTTGCGGCTTGCGATGTCCTATGGCTACTACTGCCCATGGCACACTCTCAGGTAGAAGCCCCTTGCCCTCTCCTTACTACCTCTTTCTTTCTCCACGCACAGGTAGGAACATTGCTTTCCCATGCGGGGCTGGGGCAATCCCAGGGAAAGGCCAGTGAGTGGGGCATGGAGGCACCCATGCCACACGCAGCCAGCCTTAGATCCACGCTGCTGCCTCAGACTCGCCCCCTGGGCATGAGCACAGGAGGCTCCAAGAGTTCGAGAGCTGGGCTGGCAATGCATCCTGGATGAAAGGCAGCGCTCAGCAAGAAGTCCCCAGGGTCACCAGGCCCTGCGCGCTTGCCACCTCCTGTGTGCACACTCAGGGGGTGGGGCTGAAGCGGCACTGCAGATCTAAGGCTGGGCCTGGGCGAGGAACCAGAGATCAGCCTCAGCTGCCAGCATGACTCTAGGCGAGCAGCCAAGGCAAGCTAAGGAGTGGCCGAGAGGGGCTGGGCGGAATTGGGCAGGGCCAGCCAGTGGCACGATTTGCTGGTTCTCCAAACTGTGCAGAATCATAACAAGGGGTTCACCCGAACTGGTAGAATCCCACCCTGTTTCTGTTCCTTACTAAATATTTGTGGTCATTCGAATCTGTTTTAACTCAAGATGTTATAATTAGATCTATTTGATTTTACTGTCTTGTTCACAACCAAATGCTCTTTTATAGTTTGCACAACACACCATGGTGTTAACTTTAATCCTTTTTAGATATTTTAGAATTTAATTAATTGTGACTCTTGTGTTTTATTTTCTGATCCATGACTTAATAAAGATAGGATTGATTTGATTTGAATGCATTAACTATTTTATACTTCAAACAGCATTCATAATACAATTTTTTTCTCAGCAGAAACTTACAGTACTTCACTTTCACCTTTCTTACTCATTCCTAGGTCTCAAAATGTAACATGTTTTTCTTATCATGTCACCACTCTCCCACCTGTCTATTAATGTCAAAGTAATAATTGTCCCTTGGATCATATTTACTGAGAACATAGGACAGTTTTTCCCCAAACTTTTCTGCTATTATTAATTACTGGAGCTTAACATGCAGCCATGATAATTACATTTACATGTACAGAGCCACAATGGCACAGTGATTAGAGTGCAGTACAGCAGGTTACTTCTGCTGACTGCTGGCTGACTACAATTTGGCAGTTCAAATCTCACCAGGCTCAAGGTTGACTCAGTCTGTTATCCTTCTGAGGTGGGTAAAATGAGGACCCAAATTGTTGGGGGAAATATGGTCATTATCTGTAAACTGCTTAGACAAGATTGTAAAGCACTGTAAAGCACTATATAAATGCTATTGCTGTTACTATTTATCAATTCCAGTCTACGAGATTAGAGTTCCTTCATTATGATCTATTTTTCCATTTATCTTAGCTTCAAATTTAAAGAACAAACCTGGAATTTGTTATGATTTTGGTTTTATTTCATTTGGTTTATTTTATTTATTCCCCTTATATTCTAAGTTTCAGTCTTCCATATGTCATGGTCATCACCAGATGGGCCATCTCCTTTGCATTTTAATAGTATTTAGCAAGAGAAGGAAAGACTAGCCTAGATCACCATCTTTAATAAATTTATTATAGATATTGCATTCCCTTTCTAGTGGTAAGATCTGTTCAGGCACATTTTGACCAATATGCTACAAACACAACAAAAGTCTAGCTTATTCATGCTCTTCTGTGCAAATTAGAATCACTAATCAAGAGATTACCATGCATAATTTTGCTCATATCTATCAACAAGAAAGCATACTGGGACACTGAAATTCAATTCAATTCAAATATTCTTACTACCCAATAAGTCTTCTTCTTCTTCTTCTTCTTCTTCTTCTTCTTCTTCTTCTTCTTCTTCTTCTTCTTCTTCTTCTTCTTCTTCTTCTTCTTCTTCTTCTTCTTCGATAAATACCTTATTACAGTTCTTAGTTCGAGTTCAAAATGTCCTCTTTAAATTTGCACAGTCACTTCCACCATTTCATTTCTCCTTTCTATTTTGGCTTCTTCTTCTTCTTGCTCCTTTATTCTTTTTCTCCACACAGTCCTAGTTCCACTTATAAATCTTAGTTATCTTATTTCTTCCTTTTTTCTTTATCACCGTTATCAGACAAATATTGCAATTACAAGGTTTCTTTCCTCAATCCTTTCCTTAAATCTTTTAAAGTGTCAATTGTTCTCTTTTCAAGTTTTTACTCTCAGCTGTTCTTCCAATCTCTCTGTCTCACTTGGACATGTCACTGTCACTTTCTCTTTCTTCCCACAATTCTCAAACGTCAATCGCCAAAAAATATAGTTATACAACCCCCTTTTCAGCTCCCAAAGTAAAAGTAAATGGTGTTGTCTCACCCTTCAGCTCCTCCGTTTTCAGCGCTCCATTAATCAGCACAAATTACTGTCATTTCTTAGTTAGTACTCCTTCCGATATTTCTGCCGCTTCGCTGCACTGTTCGGTTTGGAGTTTCAATTTACAATTTCCCTTCGTAGTATAAATCAGTATTCTGGAAATCTTCTTTAAGTTCACCTTTCCACTACTCAATTTGCTGTTTTCCACTCTTTGCTTCCTTCCTTCTTCTTTAAGCTGCTGGGCTGCCACATCTATGGTTCCAATCTGTACGATCTCCCTCTTCTACTGCTGGTTTTCAGGGGATTCTTTTGTAATCTCCGGGATCGCGGCACCTTCCCGAGATCTCCAGGTCTTCCCCTTTCGTCTGTCTACCCCTCCAAGGTCCAACACATTCCTGGAAGCCACCAAACAGCGAAAATCGGAGCCTTTCAGAGCGGCAATCCTCTCCTCAGCTCCACATCAACACAGCACCCAGCTGGAAGCCCTGGCGAGTCAAAAATTTATAGATTCTTATTGGACTATAAGCTGGAGGAAGAGCAAGTAAAAGAAATGATGTTGGCGTGGGCTAAAAGTCTTGGATATGGTATTAATTTGGATAAATGGCAAACTTTATGGGAGGGAAACAAAAAAAATAACACTGGCCACATGATATAAGGAAAATCTATATAAAATGTTTTATAGGCATCCTTTCCCAGCAAAATTGACCAAAATGTATCAAAATATATCACCTATCTGTTGGAAATGTACCCAAGAATATGGATCATATTACCATAGATGTTGGAAATGTAGAAAAACCCAAGAGTTTTGGCATAGAATTCAGGGGTGGTTTGAGGAGATGTCAGGGCAAAAAGTGGAATATAAACTGGAATTTTTCTTACTTGGAATCATAACAGAAAAATACAAAAAAGAGGTGGTCTACTTAATAATACACATGAGCAGCAAGGTTAGCTTTTGCTCAAAGGTGGAAAGATAAAGAAATTTCCAATGAAGATGAAGTATTAGAAAAGATTTGGACTTGTGCTGAGATGGACAAATTAACTTTAGAAATAAAAGACAAAGACGAAACAGAATACTACAAAGGTTGGGGTAAATTTTATCAATGGTGGGAAAAAAGGAAGGATCTAAAACCAAACGATAGGAGGGTTGGCAGAACGGATGAGTAGAAATAGAAAATGTTGTATAAATGTATATAACACATGTATCTTATGCCATAATATGTATGACAAACAGGACTGTCAGGACAATCACACCACGTCCAATGTTTTTAACAATGTATTCAATATTTTTTTTTGTTTAAAAGGCCAAGAATTCCCAGATATCTGCCAAAAAATAGTTTTTTTATTGTAGCAAGGATAGTGATCACATTGTTGAGCAGGAAACAAAATTAACTGGATCTTTCCAGTTGTTGCTCAGCTGCAGCCTCCAGGAGCCCCAGGGCAAATGGAACAGATAGTTGGGAATTGCTCTTTAGCATAATCTGCAGACTACAATTTTCTACCAATATTCTATGGCAAAAAAAAAAAAAACAACCCAGAAGAATGAATTTTGCTAAATACAGATTTTGCTTTGCTCTGTTTTCACATAGTTACCAGAAAAGAAACTTTTATGACTATAGATATTCTCAGTCATCCAGGTCATGGTTGTTCCAAAGGTGCTTTTTCAAGAGGTTTTCTGGTTTTCTTTGAAGTTATTTTGTTTCTTAACCAGAAGCTTCTTCAGCTCTGACTGGTTGGTGGAGAATGGAAATATTTATACTCTTTACAGACAGCTGGTCATTTGCATTCTTTTAACTAGTAGTTAAGGCCACCTGGAGGTTTATCTGTGTCATCAGAGTCACCTGAGCAGTGCAAATGGGTATGGAGCCTTCTTGGAACTGTTGAAAACATTGTGTTGTACACCGGAGATAGATGTACACTGTCTCTCTTCCTCTGTTGAGAGACAGCTGTTCAGTTTTGAAATAGATGGCCTCTTTGACCCCTCTTTCAAACCAACAGCCCTGTCTGTCCAAAATATGGACTTTTCAAAAGAATGGCCTTTGTTTTTTAAATGCGGATGGACTGCTGAATCTAGTCCTGATGGGTTTGTTCTCCAATGTTGTACCATAAGTTTCTGAACAAAACAACCACTTCATAAAAAGTCCAATTGCCTCTTGAAAAAGCACCTTTGGGAAACTTTTATGAATTGACAAATATATTTTTGCAGTCTCTCCTTCAGCTCATCCAACTCATGCTGTTTTTCCCCTTCTGCTCCTGATCACATGTGATGTGTGGGATTATGCTATATTTTATGATTTTCTTAGGCCTTCCTAATACGGCTTGGCAGTTGCTGATGTTTGTTGGTTCTTCTTGTTATCCTATAGAGACTAAAAATATTGCCTAAAATATTTTTATTAAAACTTTGGCCATTCAAATTGCAGGAAAAATATATGAAATAACCAAGCTGTTTATTAGATAAAGTTCTTCAACTTTGCTGATTTTCTAGCCTTGCCACTAAATATCTGTGTCAGAATTAAGTAATGTAAATTATTTGAGTTTGTTTTATAATATTTTAACATTCCAGTTTATGAACACTCAACAGCATTTATAAAATCTGAACTCTGGATTTACTGAAAAAAGCTGGAAACTAATCTAGACTAGACAGTAAAGTGACCAACCATCCTCCTTTAGGGAGGACAGTCCTCCTTTTGTAAGTTCTGTCCTCCCTCAAAAAGTGTCCTCCTACATGTGCTCCTTTCTGATATTTGAAGACTTATCTGTAAATCTTTGTATTTGATCGATGCCGATCCGATCCATTGTGTGTGATGTGACGTATTTGTATTTGACATGATGATTTGTCAAGGCTTGGTACAGTGCAGCGAGACATGATTATGAGACGCATGCACTCCACACAGGAGAATTGTTTTGAGACAGTGTGCTGTGCGCAAGAGTGCACCATGCACAAGAGTGCACCACGCGCAAGAGTGCACCACACACAAGAGTGCCCCGCACACAAGTGGCTTTGGTTTTTTTTCTTCAATTTATTTGTGTCCTTCTCATTATAAAAACGTTGGTCACCTTATAGACAGTGACTTCAGATTATATGAGCTCAGTAGTGAAGAATCAGAGTAGGCATCATCAGCTCTAAGCCTGGCTGGTAACATGACACCACTTCAGCATAGCAATCAAGCAGACTGGCCTTTTCCCTATGCCAGATAAAAATATTCTTTCTTCTTCCTGCTTTCTTTTAGATGGCAGTCAATCATTCAGCTTCTGTTTCACCTGCTACAACACCAGCTATTATCCTGAGTATCAGTTTAACTTTAAGGATAATATTCAGCTACTGTTCAAAGGTCCAGAGATATTTTAGAAATGCTGTTTTTTCCTCAGTGCTGGATTGTATTCAAAACACTTACATCTTCAGACCAGCAATCAGTTTGTGAACTGAGAGACTTTTTACCAATGAGCTTTTCAATCTTTTCATCATTAGAATTACAGCTACATTATTGACATTTTAAATGAATGCAGAATGTGTGTTTTTTGTTGGTTTCTGCAGGGAAATGCTGACATTTTACACATTGGACGGTGGCTTTTAGACTAAAGTGAAGGTAGCAACTTCTCCATATTCAAAGACACATTTAATTCTGGTCATATGTCCATTTGTCAAGCATATGAGTATTTAATCCACTCCAAAAGTCACTGTGCAGCCTGATTTGTAGGAACAGTAATATTTGTGTTCATCCTAAGCTTTTCTACCATGACAGTTATGCCAATAATTATTCCACTTCAAAAGCAAATAATGTCAGAAGCAATATCAACAAAACTGTGATTTATACAGTATTTCTTGCCATCTTTTCTATGGCTTTTTAAGTCAGTTTTTTTTTTTTTTTTTAAAGGGAAGACCAGGAACTTCTGCAGCCTCTGGTTTCCATGAACAAACAGAATATTCCATGACTTAATAATAGAATGAGATTTTAATATGAGAGTCCCATAAAAACAAATCTCTTCAGTACCTGTGTGTGATACTGATAATCGAGTTAGCCAACTTTATGATTTTTGTAAAATAATTGGCAGCACTGAAGAGCAAACCTAACAATTATACCCTAAGCAACCAGTATGACATGGAATGGAAAATAAATGACTACATAAAAAGAAAACCAAAGTTTATGTTGAAGCCATTGCAGGAGGTTATTTACCCAGCTGCCAGAAATATGAGGTTTTTAATTATTTAATGGATGACTGGTGATAGCACAATTTCCCTAGTCTTATGGCCTCCAGACATGTTAAACTATATCTTCTAAATCTCCCCTCCAGCAATTATACACATCTAAAGGACATTGTGTTGAGAAAGGATGTGCTAAAAATATTGAAGGACACAGTACGCATGAAATACACATAATACCTACATAACAGGTATTAAAATTGTAGTGACAATTATTTTTCTCCCTCTTGAAGCCAAAGTACACAATAGCCAACATCAATATTGATACTAAATTTAAAAAGATTAAGAATGTGCTTAATTTTATCCCTTATTATTCTAGGGGAGCAGAAAGAATTTACTTTTAGTTGGATAGACGATCAATTGCTTTTCTGAAATTTTCACTCAACTAGCATGAGCCATTTTGACTAGGCTACAACATACACAAAATATATTTAATACTAATAAAATTATCATGTCTGTAAATTTTAACTGGAAAAAAATCATGCACCATGGAGCAAAATGTTTTCAATCAAGGTACATCAAATGGGCTAACTCATTTTTTTAATGTTTTAATGTAAAATCAAATATATCATATTTGATATATTTGATTTTACTTTCATCACATTTTTCTGGCAGGATGCCCAATAAAAATATTTCTGGTTTCAAGTCTATATGCTGCTTTATCATTTTTTCCAACCAAGTATATATTTTCATCCAATATTTTTTAGCTTTTGGGCATGCCCACCGCATCTGGTAATATGAACCAGGTATCTGATTGCACTTCCAATGTTTAGTAGATCTATTTTTTAACATTTTTGTCAGTGTTGTTGGTGCAAAATGCCATCTACAGAACTTTTTATACAAATTTTCTTTATATACAGTTGACATATAAAGGAGGAGCTAGTAACCTAGAGGAGCACACTGCAACTGTTCTGTGCTATATCAAACACTGCACAGATACTATCACTTTGAATATTAGGATCTATCCCAATCAGAAACCCTGGATGACCAAGGAAGTCTGGTGCCTCTTGAGTGACAGGACCAAGGCCTTTAGGTCCGGTGATGGGGCAAGGTACAGTGTTGCCGGAGCTAATCTGAAGAAAGATATTCAGAAGGCCAAGATTGATTATAAGAGGAAGATTGAGGATAATTTTTATAGCAATAACATGAGGCAGGTGTGGCCGAAGGATTCAACAAATTACCAACCATCAACCAGCCAATGTCATCCCTGCTGAGGGGAGTGCTTCATTGGCAGAGGAACTGAATCATTTCTTTGCTCGCTTTGAAGTGGAGACATCAGAGACAGCTAAAAGACAATCACCAGCCAATTGTAGCCCCACCTCATTGTGGAGGAACAGGAGGTGAGGAGCATTCTGAGGGCTGCTGGTCCTGACGGTATCTCTGGCCAAGTGCTTAAAGACTGTGCTGATCAGTTGGCTGGAGTCTTTACCAGGATCTTCAATCAGTCTTTATCCCAGTCCACTATTCCATCTTGTTTGAAGGCTTCTACCATTGTTCTGCTGCAATGATTACATGGCACTCACTCTTATCATCATGAAGTGCTTTGAGAAATTGGTCTGCCAGCACATCATTTCTGGTCTTCTGCATACATTTGATAAACACCAATTTGCATACAGAAGAAATAGATCTACAGAGGATGCTCTGACTCATCTAGAATAGTGAGGGGGGGGCTATGTGAGGATGCTTTTTGTAGATTTTAGTTCTGCATTTAACACAATTCTTCCACATAGACTAGTGTCTAAACTTCTGGACCCCGAACTTCCTTATTCAATCTGCCTTTGGATTATGGATTTCCTGTCTGGTCACTCACAGAGGGTCAGATTAAGTAATCATACCTCTTCAGCCCTTATTTTTAACACTGGTACACCACAGGGTTGTGTGTTGAGTTCCTTACTCTATACTCTTTATGTGCATGACTGTATTCCCACTCACGGTACTAATGCTATTACTAAATTTGCAGATGATACAACAGTGGTGGGACTCATCTCGGGGGGGATGAGTCTGCGTACCGAAATGAGGTGGACTGGTTGTTTTCATGGTGTGGAGACAATAACTTGGTCCTCAACACCAATAAGACCAAGGAGCTTACAATGGACTATAGAACAAAGAGAACATCCAGCCCTTGCTTATCAATGGAGATCAAGTGGAACATGTGGCCAGTTTTAGGTTTCTCAGTGTTACTATAAAAGAGGACCTGACCTGGGGATGTCACATTACAGCACTGGTCAAAAGGGCCCAGCAGAGATTATACTACCTGAGATTTCTCAGAAAACAACAACTGAATGAAAAACTACCGATGCACCAGAGAGTATCTTAACTTCCTGCACATCTGTATGGTTTGCCAATTGCACAGTGGCAGATAGGACAGCACTCCAGAGGGTTAATGTCATTGCCCAGAAGATCATTGGTTGCCCTCTCCCCTCTTTGGAAGAGCTTTATAGCTCCCACTGTCTTAAGAAAGTTCAAAACATTCTCAAACATCCAACTAATCGTGGGCACCCTTTTTTTGAACGATTACCATCTTGCAGATGGTACAGAATAGTAAAAACAAGTATAAATAAGCTGAAAAACAGCTTCTATCCCAGGGCAGTAACTCTGTTGAATTTTACTGTATAGTGCAGTGTTGGTGCGGTGTCAGGGGTTTTCAATTCAATGTGTGGAGCGTGATGGATCTGTGTTTGTATTTTCATGGTCATGATGTGCACTGAAGATGGTGTTTGATTTCGTTGTATGGGTGCAATGACAATAAAGGAAACTAAATTAAACTAAACTAAAACATAGTCAATTTGACATTTCTATCCCACAATTTCTGCCATGTATCCAGTTCTATTGCATATTCAAAATTTTTAGCAAATGGGCTAGCATATTGAATGCCAAGACCCATTACTTCCATGGAAATGGAAGTTTGGAAAGTTTTTACCATTTCAATGCTGCTGCATTGTTGCATTCCCTAACACCTTCCCACAAGTCAGTGGGAAAGCCTGGGAAGTTTGCAGAGGGAAATCAATGGTGATTACATGACTGTTGCTGATGGTAGGAAGGTGGTGACAGTTTTGAACTTGCAACTTACTTCAAGGGAAACTAGCAGGGAGAAGGTGAATAGGGAACCTTGCAAGGATTGTTGCAAGTTGCTCAGGTAAGTTTCGTCAATCTGCATGATCTCTGCAAATCCCTTTGTGCTTGGCCCTCACTAATCAGCCAGAATCAAGTGATCTTCTTTTTAAAGTGTTCTTGTCAGCTTGTACCTGTCTTGCTATGCATATTTCTGCTTTAATAAAATGATGTTTTCTTCATTTATTTTAAAACCAGAACAGTTGCAATCCACCCATGGTTTCTTTGTTTAGGTAAGAAAATATATCTCAAAGAATGACACCATGGGTCAGAGATTATCTGATTATTACACTTAATATTCCTCCCTCCCATTGAGGTTTGATTGAATGATTAGTCCAAAGTCTCCTAGCTGACTTTCTTATCTTAGAGTGGTTATAACTCATACATTTCTGGTTTATAGGGCAGCATCTTAAACTCTAGGCCAAACTGATTCTCTAGTTTATACATGATTTCTTTGAAGTAGTTCTAGTATTGAAAGATACATAGAATCATGAGTCATTTTTCATCCAAAATGTTGGCCTGGAACTTTAGATTAGTTGCATGATACACAAAGCCAATCTATCAGTCTCTATCAGGGGTGGGATTCAAAATTTTTAACAACCGGTTCTGTGGGTGTGGCTTGGGTGGTGGGCATGGCTTGGTGGTCATGTGATTGGGTGGACATGGCTTGATGGTCATGTTATTGGCTGGGTGTGGCCAACTCAATATCACTCACATTGAGGCATGCATCTCCTCGCCTGGCCTCTCATGACTGTGGGGATGCTGCAACAGTCGTAAGTGTGAAAAATGGTCATAAGTCACTTTTTTCAGTGCCATTATAACTTTGAATGGTCACTCCACACAAGCAAAGCACCAGCAAAGGAGGGGAAAAAGTCTAGTCCTGCCAAGAATGTAATAAGAGTTAATGGAGAAGCAGTTTCTGTAAGCAACACCAGAATGTTTCCTTTCTGCCTTCCTTACAGGATTAGGCCAGTAATTTCTTCTAAAAACCGGTTCTCTGAACTGCTTAGAATGTTAACAACCGGTTCTAGTGAATAGGTGTGAACTGGTAGAATCCCATCTCTGGTCTCTATTAATGTCATATGATCTCAGGGATCTGCTTCTGAAGATGATTTGGGTAGTGTAACAGTTCTATTGTAACCTTATAAAGCTCTAAGCAGTTTCAGAGGGAAATACATGCTAGAGCAGCCTACTTTCTGCAGATTTTGGAGCAGGCTCTATTTCCATTCCATCTGTGGGCATAGTTCTTAGTTCAGAACTATGATCTGAACTAAGAGTTTGAATTTTGAAACAATCAATAACAGGTTCAGTCTTTAAAAGTGAATTTGGCAGTTTAATTCTTTCAATTTCTTAAGATACAATTCTTTACTCTTACAGCTAAAGTTTGTTAACATAGTTAAAATGGTCTCTATATCTACTTGATCTAAAACTTATTTAGGATTTTAATAGCATTGTATATTAGTATTTGTGTGGTATTTCCATTTTTATCAGCAAGCAGTTTGCAATTTATAACGAAGAGCACTAGGTAAGTGTAAATAATCAGTTGGTTATATGTCAGCACTTAATATCACATAAAGTCCTGTGCAGGAATATAAAATACTCCAGCAGCATCTCTGAATTTTTCCCATTGTTCTCCTTATAACAGTCTGATCAGGTAAGCTACTAGACTACCCATGACCTTTTGAATCATACCATCAAATACATTTCCTTACCTAAACAGAATGACCGTGGATGAATTGATACTGTTTTGGTTTTAAATTTTAAAAAGAAATATTTTATTAAAGAAAAAAGATGGGTAACAAGACAAATATAGAGCTTTTTTGTTTAACAAAAGATATTTTTAAATGACAACATTTGTGACTGATCTGCCATTCTTTAAGAATACACTAACATTTCAGCTCTTTTTTTCTTGACATAAAATAACATGAAGCTGACCATGCTGAAATACTGGCTATTCCAGATAAATCAGCACATTTTTTAATAGTTTGTCCTTGTGCTTGAGCTCCACTCAGAGCTCAAGAGAGACTTACCTGTACAAAGACTACTGTGCTGACTGTATCAAATGTAGGACCAGTGGCCCACGCCCCAACAACCAAAACTAGGCATGAACACCCCCAACTTCCTCCAGGTCCACCTCTACAGGCCTAAAATGCAAACTACTAAATGCAAGAAGCCTTGCAAAGAAAATGCCTGAATTCTAAATGCAGCCCTATTCGACTTTATTTTTGTCTGCATGACGTGGTTGAATGTATCCTTTCCAGACTCCATTATTACAGTAAGTGACGTTTTCCGGTCTGACCATGATAATCAGAGAGGGGGTGGTCTATAAAAAGTCCCTAGGTCTGAAAAAGATTAATGTTGCTCAGGAGCTTGCTCTTCCTGACATCATTGTCTGCGAACTGTCCCTAAGTACCACACTTTGTTTCTTGCTATTTTATAGAGCCTCTGATTATGACCTTGGTCATACAAACAAGCTAACTGCACTGAAGGTAACTGCAATGAAGGCAGCTTCCTGCCTGCACCCTCTTATCTTTCTTGGTGACCTCAATCTGCCTCTTATTAATTGGACTATAAACCAATGTACAACCAAACCTATACATGAAACTCTATACAATGTGTTACAACTCTGGGGCTGGGGCAGTTGGTAACGAACAACACTAGGCTCAACAATTGCTTAAATCTCATTTTCTGCAGTAGCTTAAACTCAATTTATGGTCTACAAGTTAAAAAACCTTTTTCCAACAGTGATCACAGCATGATTGATTTTTTGTCTCAACTTGTGTCCTTACAAAGAGGATCATGGTGATGGGACTCCAAATTATAACAATAAAAAAGCCAACTATGATCTCATAGCTGCTTGGCAGCTATGGCCATAGGTGATTGGCACCTCCTATTCACAGGTTGTAATACTGCAGAAGACCATTATAATACTTTTTTGCTCAAAGTAAATAGAGTCAATAATCTATATGTACCACAAAAAAAACAACCCTAAAGCCAAAAATAAAAACAAATTACCCATAACAATAAGAAAGCTACAATCCAAGAAAAAAAATCTCTTTGGCGAGCAAACAAACTGGCTACATAGCTAACTTTAAAAACTGCTACAAAACCTTATGCTGCCAGATAAAGGCTGAATGTACCAATCACCATTGCAAACAGGAGGAAGAGCTGTTAAACTCGAACTCTTCCCAAGCCTTCTATAATTCTGTAAATGCCAAACATAAGTCTCAAAATCTATCTCACCCCTAAAAGGCCTAACGGGAAAGATTGTAATGATGAAGCTGTAAAGGCCAACCTCTTTAATACATTCTTCAGCTCAGTCTTTGTTGACAGCAATGGCTGCTGCCCCCCATTTCCTAGTCGCACCATAACAAATTGTAACAATTGTAACAACTATTACACAAATATTGATTTAAGGTTAAGGTTAAGGTTGAAACAGCACTACGTAACCTAAAGTAGTTAAGGTTGAAACAGCACTACCTAACCTAAAGTAATTCCTATCAATTGGCCCTGATGGATTATGTGCCTACTTTTTGAAAAAGCTTGCCATTGCCCAAGCCAAAACTCTAAGTACAATCTATGAAGTATCTTTCAAAACCAGCTACCTGCCTGACTTATGGTCATTAGCCACAGTCATACCTATTTTTAAAAAAGGGAGATCCTAGTCTAGTAGAAAATTACAGACCAATCTCACTGTGTTGCACCACCTGTAAAATCATGGAATCAATTATAAACCAATCCATCACCCTCCACTTAGAAACAAACAACCTACTTTCTAACAAGCAGTTTGGTTTCAGGAAAAAAATGTCCTTTAATCTGCAAAGAAACATTTGGACCACACATCTAGACCAGGGTAAAGCAATAGACGGAATTTACATAGACTTCTGCAAAGCCTTTGATTCAGTGGTGCATGACAAACTACTGCTGAAACTTAGTTCTTATGGCATCTGCAGACCCCTGCACAAGTGGTTAGCTGCATTCCTGTCAAACAGGCAACAAATGCTCAAAATAGGGAAGGCCCTATCAAATCCAGCATCAGTTAATAGCAGTGTCTCCCAAGGCAGTGCCTTAGGACCCACACTCTTTCTGCTTTACATCAATGACCTATGTGATCATATTAAAAGCAGCTGCATCCCCTTTGCTGATGATATAAAATTATTTAACAGCACTGACAATGCTCCTGCCCTGCAAAGCAACCTTGATTATGTGTCAGAATGGTCACACAATTGGCAACTCCAAATTTCAACTAACAAATGCTCTGTCCTATACATTGGCAATAAAAATCAGAACACCAAATATAAGTTGGGCAGAAATGATCTTGTAGATGACCCTCATTCTGTTAAGGACCTAGGAGTACTCATCTCAAATGATCTAAGCCCCAGAGCTCATTGTAACAGCATTGCCAAAAAGGTATTAAGAGTTGTTAATCTTATTTTGCGAAGCTTCTTCTCCAGCAACATTGAATTCTTAACTAGAGCATACAAAACCTTTGCCAGACCAATTCTCGAATATAGCTCGTCCTCCTGGAACCTGCACTGTATATTGGACATTAACACAATTGAGAGGGTTCAGAGGTATTTCTTGAGAAAAGTACTCCACTCCTCCACTAACAATAGAATTCCCTATGCCTCCAGGTTCGAAATAAACAATCTAGAACTGTGCTAGCTGCAGTCCAATCCAAGCATAGTTCACAAAATTGTCTGCTATAATATCTTGTCTGTCAATGACTTCTTCAACTTCAATCACAATAATACATGGGCAAACAAGTGATTGAAACTCAAGTAAACCGCTCCAAACTCGATTGCAGAAAATACGACTTCAGCAACAGAGTGGTCAAAGCCTGGAACACCTTACAGCCTCAATCCCTTAACAGCTTCAACATCAAACTGTCTAGCGTGGACCTCACACCATTCTTAAGAGGTCCTTAAAGGGACAGTACATAAGCACACCAGTGTGCCTACTGTCCCTGTCTTACTGTCCCCATTTATCTGTATTTCCTTTGTTCACATTTATGTTGATACCTATACTTGTTTTCTTGTACATGTTTGACAAACAAATAAACATATATATATATAGTAAGAGGAAAGCATCACTTTATTAGGAACTGTATCCATTGAAGAGAAATATCTTCTTAATAAATTGAGGATAATTCTCAGAATCATGACAATGTCATTAATTGATGATATATATGATGGGTTTTACAAATGAACATATTTATATATTGACGTGACAACTGAACACTTTCAATTGTTGTGCATTATAAGCAGTGGTGTGATTCAAAATTACTACCAATTCTGTGGGCGTGGCTTGGTGGGTTGGTTATGTGGTCATGTGACTGGGTGGGCATTTCTATGTGGTCATGTGACTGAATGGGCATGGCTATGTGGCCATGTGACTGGGTGGGTGTGGCTATGTGATCACGTGACTGGGTGGGCATAGCTATATGTTCATGTGACTGGGGAACTCACTTTCTGGATCAGGGGATTGGACTAGATGACCTCCAGGGTCATCCCTGGATTGCTGTGCTGTTTTATCCTCTGAAGCTGCATCTAGTGCAGGGGTTTTCAAACTTGACAGCTTTAAAACTTGTGGACTTCAACTCCCAGAATTCCTCCTCCAGTCATGTTAGCTCAGGAATTCTGCGAGTTGAAGAACACAAGTCTTAAACTTGCCAAATTTGAAGACCCTTGGTCTAGTGGCAAGGTTTGTGGTCCTTCCTTCCTTTCCTTTTTCCCTCCCTCTCTCCCTCCCTCCCTTCCTTCCTTCCTTCCTTCCTTCCTTCCTTCCTTCCTTCCTTCCTTCCTTCCTTCCTTCCTTCCTTCCTTCCTTCCTTCCTTCCTTTCTTTCTTTCTTTCTTTCTTTCTTTCTTTCTTTCTTTCTTTCTTTCTTTCATTCTTTCTTTTTCTTTCTCCCCTCCCTCCCTTTCTTCCCTCCCTCCCTCTTTCTTTCTCTCTTTTTTCTTTTGCAGCACCCCCCTCCCATATTTTTGGCCTAGTGGGCCTCAGGAAAAGCCTCCTGGGAACAAAAACAGGGTGCGGGGGGGCGTACAGTTTTTGACCTAGTGGGCCTCAGGGAAGCACTGGAAAAAGATGCGTTTTGAAGATAATTGGTACTAATACCACTTTGTAAAGCCTTAGTAAGACCACACCTAGAGTACTTCATCCAGTTTTGGTCACCACATTATAAAAAAGATGTTGAGGCTCTAGAAAAAGTGCAGAGAAGAGCAACCAGGAGATGTGGGGACTGGAGATTAAAACATATGAAGAATGACTACAGGAACTGGGCATGGCTAGTCTTGTGAAGAGAAAGACCAGGGGAGACATGATAGCAGTCTTCCAATATTTGAGGGGCTGCCACAGAGAGGAAGGAGTCCAGCTATTTTCTAAAGCACCAGCTATTTTCTAAAGACAAGGAATAATGGATGGAAATTGAACAAGGAAAGATTTAACCAGGAAACAAGGAGAAACTTTCCGACAGTGAGAACAATCAACTAATGGAACAGCTTGCCCTCAGAAGTTGTGGGAACTTTATTACTTGAGACTTTCAAGAAGAGATTGGATTGCCATTTGCTTGTGTGGGGCATTGGACTAGATGACCTACAATGTCCCTTCCAACTTTGATTATCTGTTAAATCTGTTAAATCTGAAGAGAGGGGGGGGATCAGCTGTGCCACGCGATTTAGATTAGCTAGAAAGCAGAAAATCCGACGATTTACTGCTTTCTAGCCAATCTAAATTGTGCAGCACAGCTGATGGTCGCTCAGCTGATAGTTGGAAATACCGGTTCAGTTGAAACAGTAGCATTTTTTACTACCAGTTTGGTTGAACCGGGCTGAACCAGTAAAATACCACTACTGATTATAAGGTATTACCCATGGAGAAGTATAATTCAATTCTGTCTTGCTTGATGTTCCATTTCTGAAGACCTGTAGATATGATATGAATCATACCTCATATGCTCATTGAGTGATTTTGTGTACCTTTTATTGTATGTACCATTTTTCCAACATATTGAATTTCTGTTTTAATATGGACCATGGATCATGCGCTTCAGTAACAATTTATGCAGATTTTTATTAGATTCTGGTATTTATTTGGGTCTGATTTTTCGGCTTGCATACACATATAATCTTATGACCATGGTATGGATACCATGAAATCACAGCAGACAGTGCCAATAAGCCAGGCCCCACATTTAATGTTCCATATTTAGCATGTAATAGTGGTGGGATTCAAATAATTTAACAATTGGTTCTTTGCCTTAATGACTGGCTGGCTGGGCGTAGCTGGGTGGTATGGCAGGGTGATCATGTGATTGGGTAAGCATGGCTGAGTGGGAGTGTCTGGGTGGTCATGTGACTTGGTGTGTGTGGCCAATTCGACATCACTTCTTTGCCCTTATGACTGTTTTAAGTATAAAAATATATATACTAAAAGGTAGTTTATTATTTCATGCATTTAATACTTAAATAAGGACAATAAAAGAGGTATACAAAACTAGATTTTGTTACAAGAAAAAGTTTTAAAATATTAAGTATTACATAATACTTGAGAAAAATAATAACACTGTTATTTAAGATTTTCCCAAATTGCTGTTTTATTGGCATCCTCACTTGCACTTTTCTTCAGTTTTACTTGAGCATCATAAGCTGCATGATTTACTCTTAACCATTTTTTGACTGTAGGAATAGGTCCCATTCCTTTAGAGGTAGGACAGTTAGACTAATAGTCATTAGGTTTGTTATATTGGAAACAGTTAGGTGACTTCTCTTCACTGAACTTACAGCAATTGTCCTGACAATATCTTTAGCTTTTTTAATAGTCAGGAATTGCATATTTCTCAGAATCTTTTAAAAGCATTTTCTACAAAATCTCGATAATCATTAACATTAGTTTGGTAATTAAAAATGTCAGTAAATACAAGCAATTGTTCTTCAGTTCCTTTCCATGGAACTACTACTTCTTCAATATTCCAGTAATTGGCTCCAAAAAAATTGAGAAATTGTTATTTATTCATGTCTTGAAATTGGCTACCTGTTTTTAAATGTTCACAATCCATTAGTCCTTTATTCAAATTTGTTACTATGCTTTCTAAAAGTCTTTCCTGAGGAAGCCCAACAAATTAATGATTTTCTACAAATTTTATATTTTTGAAGTTTTCTGAAGTAATTAATACATCAACTTTTTTTGTATGCACCCTTTTCCTTTCTAAGCATTTCAAATGCTTTAATTAATCTTATCACAAGTTTTTCAGCGTTTATGTCTACATTTCTTGCTTGCAGTGCATTGGAAAGAAAAGAAATTTCATTTAGAATATCAATCATCAATGCCAAATCAGTCATAAAATATATATTTTCAAGATGGGCAGCCATACCTAAGTACTTTTCATTTGAATGAAAATAGTGATGTAGCACTGGATAAGCATACCACATAGCTAGAGTTGACCTTAAATTACAGGCAGTCCATCTTGGTCCAAAATTCTACCAATCTTTATCATTTCAATTCCAAGTTATTCAGATATTTTGGTAAGTTCAATCTGGTTCATATTGGATTGATAAAAAATAGCATATATCTTATCAATAAATATTTTTAAATGATTTACTTGCTTTATTTCCTTTATCAAATCATCTAAAACAAGTTGAAGGCAATGGTTTAAGCAATGCCATATTATTATGTTTGGAACCTCTTTTGCTATTTTAGTGCTCACTCCAGATTTTCTCCCGAGCATAACGCTGGCACTATTGGAGAAAAATCTTATTAATTTTTTTCTAGGTAGTTCTTAGTAAACCCAATATTATTTAAGCTTTCAATAACTGAATAATTGATTGTCTCTGCATCTTGTTTTTCCAATTCAACTAGCTCAACAAAAATTGTTGGCGAGGTAACTGAATCCTCAACTTTTAAGAAATGTATAACAACTGATTTGCAAGATACCATTGAGGTTTCATCAATAATCAAACATATTTTCAGATTATTTTCAATAATTTTAGTAAATAATTGTTTTTTAATTTCTTTTGCAATGAAATCAACTATTTTCACTGCAGTTTTACGTGAATGCAATCCTATTCCCATATCTAGTTCATTTTTAATTTGCAATTCTATCTCATCTTCTATGTCTGAAAATGGTTTACATCTTTGTGCCAGGCTGTAAACTATATTGAATATTCTACAAGTAATACCTACATATTTTTCAGTCATCTTGTCTATTACTTTTGTTATTGCACCCTGCTCACATTGTTTTAAATTCTCTGTGCAAATGTTATGAGGTTTTGATTAAAAATGTTCTTTCACGTTTTTTCTTAGAGAAGCTTATTGTACCTCTTTATTTTTACCTACTGCCTCAATCTGGAAATATTCCTATTCTTTTGACACATGAATACATCTTTCTTTTGGGAAGTCATATTTTGCACAATATTTGCAACCTAACTTTTTGTTGGAAATTACCAGTCCCTCATATTTTTCTTTAAAGTTGTTATACTGCTGCAATGTCCAGCAGTCAAGAAGATTATTTTCAATTTTGGAGTTATCAATTATTTCAATAATTGACATGCTGCTTTCTCCAAGTTGGAGTTGTGCTTGTGACTTTTTTGTATCATCCAAGGCCAATTCTGATGTATCTGATTCCGATCTTAGTTTCTTATTGATTTTTTTTTTGTCAAACTCTGTTGCCTTTTCATGCTGTTAAGGGCTACTGCAAAAAAATAAAACAATGTTGTAGTTTGGACTTGATTGTGGTTGTAAGTTGAGGCCTATAGGTAACAGAAGGGATCTCTGTTTTCACCCAACAATGTACAGTCTGTTTTCATCCATTGCTGTGGACAATTGTGTGTGTGTGTGTGTGTGTGTGTGTGTGTGTGTGTGTGTGTGTGTGTGTGTTTTCCAGCATAACTCTGGAACACCTCAAGCAATTTCAACCAAACACAGTAGACAGATGACTTAGCCTCCTAAAACAAATGCAAATATTGTGGGGATAAGACATCCCTAACACAGCTCAGGGTGTGTGTGTGTGTGTGTGTGCCTAAAGCCCAGGGCCTTGCGTAGCCGGCCAAGCCACGGCAATCGCTTGTGCCATGCTGCCGAAGGCCCCAACGTTCCTTCCTACCACCCAGCCTTGCCCCCAGCTCCTAGCAGCCTTGAATGGCCATGACCTAAAGCCCAGGGCCTTGCGTAGCTGGCCAAGCCACGGCGATTGCTTGCACCATGCTGCCGAAGGCCCCAGTGTTCCTTCCCACCACCCAGCCTTACCCCAAGCTTCTGGCAGCTTCCGACAGCCATGGCCTAAAGCCCGGGCCTTGCGTAGCCAGCCAAGCCACGGCGATTGCTTGTGGGGCGGCTGCTACCCGTTGCCACCAGCCCCCCTCAAGGGCTTCTAAAGGCTCTTGGAGGTCCTTGTTGACCAACAGGGGCCCATAGGCTCCAGCCTAGCCAGCCTTGTTAAACTAACCCAACTCCCTCCTCACGCCCCCAGCCTCCAGTAAGCACCTTCTTCCTTCAGACACCTTCTCCCAATTCTGAATGGCTGCTTGTAAACTTGTCTCCTGCCTTGCTTGTGCTGCATCCAGCTCATCAGTGAGCAACTGATTCTGCCTTCCTGCTTTCTTCAATTGGATAAGTAAGTGGCTTTTTTCTTCTTCTCATGATTTAAATCAGGGGTCTTCAAACTTGGCAAGTTTAAGACTTGTGGACTTCAACTCCCAGAATTCCTGAACTAACGTGACTGGAGGAGGAATTCTGGGAATTGTAGTCTACAAGTCTTAAACTTGCCAAGTTTGAAGTCCCCTGATTTAAAACAAGGGTCTTCAAACTTGGAGGAGGAATTCTGGGAGTTGAAGTCCACAAGTCTTAAAACTGTCAAATTTGAAGTCCTCTGATTTAAAAAAACAGTAAGAGTGTTAATTTTTTAAAAGGAAATAGTTATATAAAATTTAGGAAAATTTAGCTGCTTTTCTATTTTTAGAAAGCAGCTGCTTTGTCATTTTGTGTGTATGGAAGTTCTTTTAAATTGTGTGAAATGTTATGTGCCTATAAATTAAAGCTATATTTTTAGATTTTTCCAGCTGTCTCTGCTTTGTGACTGTGTGTGTGTAGTTTTCAGTTGTGCTGGGAGTGTGTTTTCAGTTGTGTAGTTTTGTGGGTCTGCTGCTAATCCAGTCATGTTACAGTGTGACTTTTCAGTTGTGTAGTTATGATAACAACATGTTCTAGTATTTTTTGATGTTGATGCTTGCAGCATGCAGACCAGGGGACATTTTACGTGAAGTCCAGCTGCTTTTATGAGACAAGCAACTTTACTTTCTGAGAAAATTAGTAACTTGTTTTGGGGTAAAACACTTTGCCATTATTAAAGCTGGTTTTAACATGTTGAGATTTCTGGGGGCTGAGCATGCTTGATGGGCTTTTGTTCTTGCCTGGGTCTTTTGTCTTCCCTATCATGGTGGTTAATTCTGCCAGGAAACAGGAAAAGGGGACTTTCAGGTGAGTTACCTTAATAATGGCTGTACTTAAGTGTTGCTTTTTATTGTGGTGCTTGTTTGCCTAGGGGTTTCTTAAAGGCAGAAGGGCTGAGATTTCTGGTGTGAGGTTTTGGGTCCTTGCAGGAACAAACATGCATCCAGGTTTTTATTGCAGTGGCTTTGTCTGGGGATTAAGTAAAAAAACTGGTTTTTATCTGCAGTATTTTTTTGGAGGGGTGTATGCTCCCAAAGTTATCCATGCATTAACAATGATCAAATACTAATAATATTTGCTTATCCTTTTTTACTGAACTTTCTTTATATAATTGGTGTTTTCTTTTATACTTTTACATTTCTAACTTCTGTTTCTGTTAGTTAGCCATTGATAAAAGAAATCCCATGTTAAAGAATATCCTAAGCCTTCTCCTTGATTGTAAATTTGTAATTGTTAATTTATTCATTTCTGCACATTCTAATATTTTTATTCATTTTCATATCTTTGTTTTTCCACTGTTACGCAAACACAATTCTAGCAGCTGTTAACATTAAAATTAAATATGTATTCTATTCAACAAAATATTTCTGGGATTAAATCCATATGTTGCTTTACCATTGTTTTAACCATGACATCACTAACAGGCTATTTGCCTTGTACTGACCTAAATACTGAACCTAATTCATATATTCAGTGAACTGACTGAGGAATAAATTTCAGAAAAGGAAATCAATATTGCTCTGTGAATGTACCTATGAAATTCATTCTTAGTGATCTAACTACTTGGGTGATGTTGGAAGAATTATCCTTCTGGGTTCAGTTCTGGGGAAGAAAGACACTAGAAACATGCTGACTGCTTGTAAAGATGGTTTAATGGTGGACAGGATCACATGCCTTGGAACTCTTGGGCTGAGAGATGCTGAGAGTTTTATGCCCTCGTTTTATGGGATTTAAATTTGAGCTTGTATTCTGATTGGTTGTCAGACCAATGGGGCCATGCAGGGGCAACTCTGTAGCCTGTCCTGAGTTCCACACTTGGTTGAGCCTTGCTGGATGATGATGTAATGAAAGGGCTTTGGGCAATTTCTCTTATAACTCTACCTGGTAATGGTCCATTAGCAAAGGTGAGGAGGGGGGCTGAGTTTCTGCCTCTCTTGAGTTTTTACTTTTCTTTTTAGGGGAAATATTCTGCCTTTTTAATATCTCCTAAAATATTTCATTTTCCTAGGAGTGGGGTGGGTTTTAACTTCCAATAATGAAAAACTGTATCCTTCTTGTTTGTTGGACCCCATCCTGTTGGGTGAAAGAAGAGATCCCTTCTGATCCCTCTGATCCCTTCTGATACAGCCACAATCGAGTCCAATCAAAGCACAATATTGTTTTATGTCTTTTGCAGTAGTAGCTGATAGGCAAGGATGAAAAGAGTTTGACTGCTTTCTTTGTCAAGAAACCAAGAATGGAACAATCAGAATCAGACACAACAGATCCACAACCATTAGTGTTAGATATGGGCTAGATTGAAGAGGCAGGACAATGGTAGAAGGAAAGGATTTCTTTATTTAGCTCTGAACAAAAGACTGCCGCCCGGTGTGCCTGCTGTTCTTTTTACAGGCTCCTGCCCACAATTTCAGCCACTGATGGCTGTTCATTTTCCCGCCTGGAAAATGAACCAATGGGGGAAGTCTGACATCACTGACTTTTCCCCATTGAATATCTAACAATTAGGGTCACAAGCAGCACTGCCACCACTTGAATGTGGAGAAAGCAGCAAGTCAATCTCTGAAACTGAAAGCCTTCCTGATCTTCCAGACTGCTGGACATTGCAGCAATATAGAAGTTTTCAAGAGAAGTATGAGGGACTGGAAATTTCAAAGAAAAAACTAGGTTGTACTGTGCAAAACATGACTTTGCAGTAGAGAAAGGTGTTTATATGTCCAAGGAATGGAAACATTTCAAGATTGAGGTGGCAGGGACAACTAAAGAAGTTCAGCAAGCTTCTCTGAGGAAAAAAATGAAACAACATTTTACATCTAAAGGTCATACAATTTGCAGTGATAACTTTAAAAGGGGAGCAGGATGCTATAACAAAATCCGTAGATAAGATGTCTGACAAATATTTATCTACTACCTGTAGAGTATTTTTGACAGTTTACAGTTTGGCACAAAGATGTAAACCATTTTCAGACATAGAAGGACAGGTGCAATTGCAAACTATAATAGGTGTAGATCTTGGAGTAGGATTGCATTCACGGTCAACTGCGATGAAAATAGTTGATTTCATTGCAAAAGAAATTAAAACCAAAATGTTTACTAGCATTATTGAATAGCATCTGAAAATATGTTTAATTATTGACAAATGCTATCATGCAAACCAATTGTGATATTTTTTTGTAAAAGTTGAGGATTCAGATAACCCACCAACAATTTTTGTTGACCTTGTTGAATTGGAAAAACAAGATGCAGAGACAATATGTTCTTCAGTTTTGGAAAGTTTACATAATGTTGAGTTTACTACAGACTACCTGCAAAAAAATTAATAGCATTTTGCTCTGATGGTGCCAGTGTTATGCTTGGAAGAAAATCTGAAATGAGCACTAGAATAGCAAAAGACTTTCTTAACATCATAATATGGCACTCCTTAAACCATCGTCTCCAACTTGTTTTAGGTGACTCCATAAAGGACATTAAGCAACTGAATCATTTCAAAATATTTCTTGACAAGATACACAGTATTTTCCATAAATCCTGTAAGAGCCAAAATGAACTTTTGAAATATCTGAACAACTTGGAATTGAAATTGTAAAGATTGGTAGAGTTTTGGGACCAAGATGGGCTGCCTGTAGTTTAAAGTCAACCCTAGCTATGTGGCGTGCTTATCCAGCACTATATCAGTACTTTCATGCAAATGAAAAATTCTCCGGTATGGCTGTCCATCTTGAAAACATATATTTTTTAAATGATTTGGCATTGATGATCGATATTCTCAATGAAATATCTCTTCTGTCAAATGCACTGCAAGGAAGAAATACCGACATCATAAAGGCCGAAAAACTCGTGCTGAGATCAATTAAAGCATTTGAAATGCTCAGACAGGGAAAGGTCCCTATGAAAAAAAGATTGATGGATTAATTACTTCATAAACATTCAAAAATATAAAATTTGTACAAAATCATTGATTTGTTGGACTTCCTCAGGAAAGACGTTTGGAAATCATCATAACTTTGAAGAAAAGACTAATGGATTGTCAACATTTAAAAACAGGTAGCAAATTGCAAGATACCACAAATAAATTGCGATTTCTCCATTTTTTGGAGCCAGATTACTGGAATATTGAAGAAGTCATAGTTCCATGGCCAGAAGCTGAAGAACAATTGCTTACCTTTAATGAAATCTTTAATTACAAAATTAATATCAATGATTATAGAGATTTCATAGAAAATGTTTTAAAAGATTCAAAGAACTATGTAATTCCTGACAGTATTTAAAAAGCTAAAGATATTGTCAGAACAATTGCTGTAAGTTTAGCAGAAGCGGAAAGGGGTTTCTCAAAAATGAACCTCATTTGTTCAGAACAGAGAAGTCGCCTAACTGTTTCTAATATAACCAACCTGATGACTATTAGTGTAATTGGCTAAAATAATTCTAAAAGAATGGGACCCTTTTCCGACTGTCAAAAAATGGTTATGAGCACACCATCACACAGCCAGTGATCCAGGGGTAAAAACTAAGAAAAGTGCAAGTGAGGAGGGCGCCAATGAAAGAACATTGTGGAAAAATCTCAAATAACACTTTTATGTAAGTACTTGTCTGTACCTTCTTTATTGTTTGTGTGTGCTTGTTTTATTCTTATTTAAGTAGTAAGTGCACAAAATTAAAAACTTAAGAAAATGCCTTCTTTCTATAGGTCATTCATTAGGGCAAAGAAGTCAGTGACATTGAAGACACACAGCACTTTTATCATTCTTATGTAAGTACCGTACTTGTGTGTACCTCCTTCATTGTTTGTGTATACTTGTTTTATTCTTATTTAAGTAGCAAGTGCACAAAATTAAAAACTTAAGAAAATACCTTCTTTCTGCAGGTCATTCATTAGGGCAAAAAAGTTAGTGACGTCGACTTGGCCATGCCATCAGTCACATGACCTCCAAATCACACCCAGCCAGTCACATGACCACCAAGCCACATCCAGGCAGTCACGACCGACAAGCCCCGCCCTGCCAGTCACATGACTGCAAAGCCATGCCCACAAAATAAGCCACGCCCACAGAACCAGTAGTAAAAAAATTTGAATCCCACCACTGGTGAGGCCCAACTAAAGAGAGACAAGAGAGATAGAGCTACTACATCTAGAGCTTCAGAGACATTACACCAGTCTGAGTCCTGACTACAGGATAATTGGGATAATTGGCAGTGCCGGGTTATCAGCTAGCGTACAAATACAAATTGTCTGAAATGGTACAAGTTTCCTGCCTGAGCAGGAGGTTGGATTAAAAGACTTTCATGGTCCCTTCCAAATCTGGGTCTATTACTGGGCTCATTCCTCCCCTTTCCTTATTTTAACATATTAATAAATTGGAAGGGACCTTGTAAGTCATCTAATGCAACCCCCTGCCCAAGCAGGAGACGCTAATACCATCTCTGACAGATGGCAATCCAGTCTCTTCTTGAAAGCTTCCGGTGATGAAGCTCCCACAGCTTCTGAATGCAATTTCTGTTCCATTCGTTCATGCTTTCAGTATCAGAAAATTGATGAAAGGCTCCATCAATTCAGTTTTGTCATATGCCCCATGATTGCTCGCTAGATTTCAGTCTCTCCTTCCCTCCCTCCCTCTCTTCCTCTCTGATTCTGATTCTCCAGTCGATAGACAGCCAAGCTCAGAGTGAGCATGAAATCCTCAGATCAGTATTTTCAAAGTTTCCAACTTTTAAGATTTCAACTCCCAGAGTCCCTCAATTAGATTAACATGATAGTCCTATTTGGCTGGACTCACACATTGTGCAAAGCGTCTTTGAATAATTTCAAACCCAAAAAAGCTCAACATTTCAGCATTTGTGATTCTAGCCTATTTCTTTTTCAAAATTGTTGGGTGGAAGATTGTGGGCTCCATGTAAAATTTGTTTTCAGATTTGTGGTGTTGGTGTCTTTGCATTCATGGTTGTTTCTATAATTCTGCTATAACTGCTC
Organism: Notechis scutatus; assembly: GCF_049901735.1. NCBI lineage: Eukaryota > Metazoa > Chordata > Lepidosauria > Squamata > Elapidae > Notechis > Notechis scutatus. The sequence goes on along the minus strand of NC_142025.1, from coordinate 73,171,554 downwards.
ATTTGGCCAAAAAAATGCAGTTTATAAGCATTTGAATAGACATTTTATTGGGCTTCATGGGCCGAATCTCTCTGAAATCAGTGTGTGGAATTAGTCACGGTAAATGTATCTAATTGTTTTGGAAATTTTAGGATTAATGTTTAATTACATTGTCCTACATTTGTATCTGGCCATTACATTTCATATATGCTGATGGTATTCATTTTTTTATGGATGGAAAAGACTGCCATTCCTGGTAATGTAATATTTTTCTATTTCATTTTAGAGCAAGTGACATTTTCTCAAGTAGTTCAATCCACTAAATCTTCTCAAACCATTGTTTGCAAATGAAAAGATTTTCCAAATGCTTAGTAAAATGAAGTCTATAATTGCTTCTTTAATACTATTCTTGTTCAAAGAAGATCAATAGCTGTCTGGCTATTATAGGCTGACTGCAGTGGAGAGAACAGCTGGGTTAGGCTTCTTCCACTTCTTCTGGCCCTTGTTGATGCTGGGCATGCCTCAGTTGCTTGTGGAAATGCTCCACATGCTCTCCAGCCCGAGACATTGGCCTGACCCATCTGCTTCTCTCTGTCATTGTTGTTGCCGCCTCCATGGTCTGCAGGTTGCTCTCGCAGTGTCTTGCATGAAATTTAGCAGCCCTCACCTCCTGCTGCTTTGCATTTGGAAAGTCCCATCTGGAAAGTGTTGCAGTGGAGAGAAGCAACATTCAACCCAGCTGCTTCTCTCTGCCGCAGCACTTTCCAGATGTGACATACAGGGCCAAACTCAAAGCAGCAGGAGATGGGGGCTGCTAAATTTCACTGTGCTTCACAAGACGCTGTGAGAGCAGCCAGCAGGCCATAGAGGTGGCAACAGCAGTGGTAAAGAGAAGTAGCCAGGGTGGGCCAGTGTCTCATAGCAGAGAGTATGTGAAGTGTCTCCCCAAGTGACTGAGGCACACCCAGCACCAACAAGGACTGGAAGAAGTGGCCACAAGATCAAGCAATAGATGAGATGCCGGAGATTCAACCCGGATGCTTCTCTCCACCGCAGTGCTTTCTGGATGGGACTTACAGGTCAGAACCCAAACCATTTTGGCCCACCTGTACCCATGTTGCCCCACCTTGCTGCAACAGCACCATTACCTCACTCCAGCCAGCACGGGCTGTGCTACTCCTTGTACCATACCTTATGGTGGAGATTTCCAGCCCCACCATGAGCTGCCTGGCCACTCCCCAAAAGAGGTTGCTGGAGTGCCAGACTAGGTGCTTTGTCTGGGCTTCCCAGCCGGAGCCACACAGAACCCGAGAGCTGTGTTGGGCCCAAAAGGCAGCCGAACCTTGTTGTGTTCTCCCCATGACCCTTTGGCTGAGCGCAGAGGCCAGATTAATTGCTTCAGTCCAAGAGGGGGCACAGTTTGAAATCAGGGGGTCTTGGCAAGCATGGGCAGCAAGCATAGATTTCCCAGGGGGAATGCATGCAATGGCCCCGAGGGTGACTCACACCATGTAAAACAGCAATTTACTTATCTAAAACTAGGGAGTGGCAAAAACTTGGGAGTGAGGAAGCCAGAGAGCAGCTGGGCCGTGGGTGCCATGTGGTCTAGGGTCTAGGCGAGCTGCGACAACTGAGGAGCAAGGCAAGTGAGTGGCTAAAGCAGTCAAGGCAAGAGAAGGAGTTCTCCATTATGAATTATTAGAGAGGGCTGCTTGAGCTTTGTATGTGCATTAGCCATTCTGTTTTTGGTTCAGAGAGAAATATTAACCTTTTCTCTCAAGATAATGCTTCAGATGCCTTTATATCATAAGTAGAGTTATAATATTAATTATAATTAAAAGAGTAAAAATAAAATTAACAAATCAGATAATTATTAAATATATGAAAAATGAATAATTAACAAAGAATATGGACCTTGGAAGGATGGAAGGTTGAGTCAACCTTGAGCCGGTCAGGATCAAACTCCTGGCAATGAGCAGAATTGCATTTGTCATCTTTCCAGATCTGCAAAGCAAAGGAAAACTGAATGTTTCACTCCCTTCTCTTAATACCCAGGTTGTCAGTCCCAAATGTGGTCACTCAAAAAGAACAATATGTAACTGCATGTCAACTATAGCAGGAGATAAATTTAAATATTAAACAAATAGAACAAATATTGACCTGTAAGGATGCAACTTTTTAAAATTGCTAACTGATTCTAATTATAGCAGCTATGATCCTCAAAAACTTTCATGTTCCTCTCAGAGATTTTATGACTGTGGCTACTAAAACCTGATGTCATTACATATCTGGGTTTTGTTTTTGTATTTTGGGTGGAAATACTCATTATCTAAAATGGAAGCCCTATTAAAAAGTCAAAGAACTAAAAAAATATACAGTGATTACAAAATATCCAAGAAAATAAGCCAAGAATATCCTGCCAGTTTCCTCCAGCTCTCATATAACATTGCCCATCAAACTATCATCTCTAGTTTAGATGTGCCCATAAACCACTTGTGCATCTATTTACTTTATGGGCAAGATGTATTGTTCTGAACAAAGGAAAGAAAACATGTGGCAAATATGTAAATGTATCAGAGATTCTATATGAAGTAGAACTCCCTGGATACATTTGCAAAAGTGCTTTGTTTCCCACAGGTGCTTCCAAACACTCCTGGGCCTCTGAAGTTATAAAAAGTCAATGTTATATAAGGAAGAAAAAGTGTGCAGAATGTATTTGTTGTGCAAATGAGCAACCCAAATATTGTGGATTCAGCATTCTCATTTCAGATACCAAAAGCTTCACATAAGGGAACAATGTGTAAGTGGGGTTACCTTGCTGTAATTCTGCAAATAATTTACAATAGCTAAAGATCTCTCCACACTTTGACAAGAAATGAATGTATTGCCACCTACACATTTTTTAAAAAAAGGATTATCTGCAAAGCTACATTTAAAGTAAAAAAAATTATGATTTCATTAACCACTTTTGTGCACAATCTTCAACTCAGCAAAGCTAGTAGCAAGTTTTAAAAAAGACCAAATACCCATTGTGTGATGAATGCCATCTCAGATAAGGAGAAAGAGCTATCTCTGGGAACTTTGGAGGCGTTGAGAGTTTTGAGCCATGACTGAAGAGGCTAGACTTACTGGAAAGATTGGCAGAGTGGCAACCAGCAAACAGGCAGTTTGTCTCTCCAGGAAAAGGAGAAACAAAGCTGCAGCTGGAGACAGCAGAGGTTCCACAGGAAGAGCAGAAGGGAGAAACATAGCTGCAGTTGGTCAACAGGGATGAGGAAGAATTTCTTCATCCACCTGATCCATAATTGCACATGGTTGAGAGGAGGCAAGCACAATAGAAGTCAGTGAGGCTACTGGTCAGAGAGGCTATTAGTCAGCAAAGCTAGCCTTGCACCTCTTGATGAGTTCCACCAATCAGAGACTTTTTAGCCAAGCATGTGGAGCACAGCATTGCTGGGAACAACTCAGGGGTGGGATTCTATAGGTTCGGCCCGGTTCAGGTGAACCGGTAGTTCCAAGGAACAGCTGTGAGTGAACCCTTCATTCTGATGATCAGCTGTTGGGCCCACCTGCCCGCTTCAGCTCTAATCTGTGCTTTATATCCTGGTTTTCAAGCTCAGCTGATTCACGCATATCAGCTGTTTAACACAGAGAGATTTCTGGGGCCAGAGTACACATTACAAGCAATTGCCTGCTGTCCCTCAGTTCTAGTTTTGAGTCAATAAATGCTGTTGTATCTATGCTGGTCTGCTTCTTGCCTACTGAGCACACTATTGCTGTACTTAGGATCTGGGAGCTTTACGTCTTTAGTTTTGAATGGGGTTGCACTACCCCAAACAGATTTCCTTAGGCAACTTGGCAGTTCTTCTAGTCTCATAACTCCTGCTCAAAGAACAAGTGGAAGTTGTGGCTAGGAGAGTCATTGCATAACTTTGTATTGTGTACCAGATGCACTTTCCCAGAACATGGGATCTGTACTCAGTCCATCATATCCTGATTATCTTGTATTTGGACTAGAACAAAGAATATTCAGAAGTTAGAACTGTCACAGAATGCAGCAGCGTGGGCAGTTCTAGGGATCCCAAGTTGAGACTTTTACATGAGTTACACTGGATGCCAGCTTGCTTCAGGATCCAATTCAAAGTATTAGCTATCACTTTTAAAGTCCTTTATGGCATGGATGCAGATTATCTGAGGAACTGTCTCACCCCAATGAATTGGTGTGCACAATGGCACTGGCAGAAAAGGCATGCTTCAGACTCCATTGGCCAATTAATTTTAGCTGGCCCAGGAGAAGATCCCTTTCTGCCTTGACTTTTACCTTTTGAGATATCATGCCTCTCCAGATGCCTCTCTTGGTTTTCCGAAAAGGCCTGAAAACCTGGGTCTACCAACTGGCTTAGGGCCTCAATAGAGACATGCACTCTGGAGATGGTTAATAGATTAGAAGAAGATCCTACCTTTATCCCTGTATCCAGTTTATTGTTAAAATTAAAATATTAATATTGTTTTCTTGCTCTAAACCAGGGGTCTCAAACTCGCGGCCCGCGGGCCAATTGCAGCCCGCAGGACGATATCCTGTGGCCCCCACCATGATATGAAAGTATAATATTAGTGCGGCCCGCAGGGGGAATGGACCTCTGAATGAAGTCCCGCCCGCCGTTCCTCGTCGTGGCTTCTTCTCCACCCTGAACTTTAACAAGTCCAAGTACAGGTCCAGACTTACTGATGATCATCTTTAAGCCATACTGAGGGTCTCAAGTGCCTCCTCTCTCAAGCCAAATGTGGCTCAGATATGTGAGAGGAAGCGTTGTCAAGTCTCTGGTAGCAAGGAGTAAGCTGGAGAAGCCATGTTCTGAGGAACTGTTCATGATCTTCATTCAATGTTCCATTCATGTGTTCAGGACAGTTCATGTATTGGAGAAATCATTAACTGTTGATGACATTTGAAGATATTTGTTTTAGAACGTTTTTTGTGGAATCCCTTATGCGCCCAGCCTCACCCAGACTCTGCCTCCAGCAGCCCCCAGGTAAATTGAGTTTGAGACCCCTGCTCTAAACTGTTTTTTATTGCTTGATGACATTGTATGCTCCCCAGGGTCACTGAACACAGAGATTTTGAAAACATAAATTTTGAAAACACAAATTTAATAAACAGATAGATATATATTTTCATTGTCAATTTTTTTTGCAAGCAAAATAAACGGATTAGACTGTGAAAATGAATCTAATGTAGCATACCATCTGTAAAAGCAATAGGTAATTTCACTATCAATTTTATAAGGACATTTAATCCACATTATTGAACAGTGGTCCTGAAAATAATTGCATTCAGGAATAATAATGTGAATTAAATATTCAAAGAAATAATTAGGGACAGCATGTGATTTTTAAGCCTCAGCTTTCCAAACCTGGCCTAATGGATGACAATTCTACTTCTACGTGACTAACAAAGTTTGATTTATCCTACTACAAAAGCAGAGGTGCCAGTATCTTTTCTTTAGATTTATTGGCCTTAAGTGGTAGTTTTCTAACATATGCAATCAACTTTTCCTGGGATCTTTCTAGGTTTATCTTTAGGTCTGTTCCAAAGGACAAGTAGCATTTATTTAGAAACTTGTCACAAAATATGGGAAGGATCATAACATTGCAATATTTCTTCATGAAGAAACAAGCACACCATAAATATGATTATACCCAGATTTTGAAAACTTTTCATAAAAGAAATTTTTATGCAATAAAAATTAAAAGTTAGAAATACACTTTAAAAGGCCAACAGTTTTTGGCAATTCACTTAAAAATTATTATTTAATTTAAATTATTAATTATTATTAACAGAATAGAAGAACAGAATAATAGAGTTGGAAGGTACCTTGAAAATCTTCTAGTCCAACTGGTCAGGCAGGAAATCCTATATCATTCAGACAAATGATTGTCGAATCACTTCTTTAAAACTTCTATTGTTAGAGAATTCACAACTTCTGGAGGCAAATTGTTCCACTGATTTATTGTTCTAATGGCAGGAAATTTCTTCTTAGTTCTAGATTGCTTCTCTCTTGAATAGTTTCCATCCATTGCTTCTTATCCTACCTTCAGGTGCTTGAAAATAATTTGACTCTTGTTTGTGACAACTTCTGAAATATTGGAATTCTGCTATCATGTCACTCTAATCCTTCTTTTTATAAAACTAGACATACCCAATTTCAGCAACTATTCTTTATCTGTTTTCTCCTCCAGTCCCCTAATCACCTTTGTTGGTCTTCCCTGCTCTCTTTCTAGAGTCTCAACACCTGTTTTTCATTGTGGCAATCAAAACTGGATACAATATTCCAGTTGTGATCTTTCTAAGGCATTATAAAGTGATATTAACACTTCATGTGATCTTGATCCTATTCCTTTGTTAATGAAGCCTAGAACTGTGTTGGCTTTTTCAGCAGCTGCAGCACACTGCTGCCTCATATTTATATGATTGTATCTCTCACAGATACTACTGTTGAGCAAGGTACCACTTAGTTTTTCTTGCTTAAATGTAGAACCTTACTTTTTTCACAATTGAATTTCATTTTGTTAGATAGCACCCAACATTCAAGTCTGTCAAGATCCTTCTGTATATTAAGCTTATCTTCTGGAATGTTAGCTTGGTGTCATATGCAAATTTGATGAGTTCCCTATCTATCTCCTCATCCACATAATTGATGAAGATGTTGAAGAGTATTAGGCCTAAAACAGAGCCTTGGAGCACCCCACTGTATACTTCCCTCCATGTAGATGCAGTTCCATTCAGGACTACACATTAACTGTAGTTATTCAGCTAGTTATAATCCATCTGGTGGTGATGGTAAGTTGTGTTCTACTTTATCAAATGCCTTACTGAAGTTCAAGTAAATTATATCCACAGCATTTTCTGGTCCAGTAATTTTGTCAAAGAATGCAACAAGGTTTTTCTGGCATGATCTTTTTTTTGACAAACTCATTTTTGGTTATAACTTCTAGCTGTGCACTAATTCATTGTTTGATTATCTTTTCCAGAATTTTTCCAGATATTCAGATCAGGTTGATAGGGTCTGCAGTTTCCTGAATCTATTTTTTTCCTTTTGTTGAAGATGGGAATTACATCAGTTCTTTTCCATTACATTCATCTGGTAATGTCTTGGTTCTTCAGGATCTTTGAAAGATATAGTTCAGTGGTTCTGCAATCACGTCAGCCAGTTGTGGCAGAACCTCGGATGTAATACATTTGTTCCAGGTGATTTTAACTCATTTAGGATGGGCAGGTGCTCACTTACCATTTTCTTGACTATTTTAACTTGTATTCATAATCTGTTTTGACAGTACTGTTTTTGATAAGTTGGACTGTTTTTTTTTTATTTTTGTGCAAAGACAGATGCAAAAAATGAATTCAGCAGTTCTGCTTTTTCCCTATTGCTTGTCACCTTCTTGTCACTTTCTCCCATTATTGATCAATAGTTTCCTTGACTTTTTCTTGTTTTTCACATGTCGAAAGAAGCTTTGTTGTTGTTATTTTTTACTTTTGTTGCAAGCCTTAGTTCATTATGAGTCTTAGCTTTCCTCACTTCATCTTTCCAGTCTTAGGTTATTTGCTGATATTCTGCCTTAGTTGTGTGCTCCCCTTTCTAATTTTCATATTTGTCCTTCTTGTCTTTCAATTTATCAGAGAGTTCTTTATGCAGCGATGCTGGTTTCTTTTGAGAGCTGTTATTTATCTTCTTCATTGGTATTGTGCTAGACTGGGATTTTATAATCTCACTTTTCAAAGTTTCCCAAGCTTCTTGGGTTGTTTTCTCCCTGAAAATTCTCATCCATGGATTTCTTCCCAAGGTCTCTCTAAATTTATTGAAATTAGCTCCCTAAAGGCCAAGACTTTAGTTTGACTTTGTTCTATTGCTTATACTTACTTGCATAATACGAATATTGCATGATCACTCCCCCCACAAGGTTCCTGTAGCTTCAACTCCTTCTATCATTTCATATCCATTAATGAGAATTAAATATGGTTGATCCCCTAGTTTCCTTCTCTACTTTTTGGGAGACAAAATTGTCTGCTAGGTTTGTCAGAAACTTGTTTGATCTTCAACTTGATGCAGAATTTGTCTCCCAGTTGATGTCAGGTTAGATAGATATGAAAAGTATCTCATCCCTCTAATACATGTTTCTTCACAAATGTTCTCTGTCTCTCTGTCTCTGTCTCTCTCTCTCTCCACCTCTCTCCCTCTCCTGTTTACATTCTGATATATTTCCTAGCATAGTTGTTAGATTCAATATATAGCTTTAAGCAGTGGAGGACAAAAAGCATTTCTTAGTATAACCTTAAGATATAATGTGCATTTATCCAAAATCAGTGCCATTTTTTTCTTTACCTGAGACATTTGTCATCGATCTTTTGAAACAAGTCAAGTAGAAACCTAAGTTCTCATTCATGAATAATATTGACAGCTTAGTAGCATCATATGTTTCAAATAAACTAATTGAAGCCTTGAACATCTTCCTATTATTAATGGAAGTTTCCTTTTGAACCATGCATGTTATGTTAGTAAAGTATAAACTTTAAAACATGTCTTCTAATCCCAATACATAAGCTCAATAGGCATTTTATTCAGGTCTTTCCAAGATGGAACTCACTCTAATGTGATATAAGATCCTATTTCCAGGTTTGATGTATAATACTAACAGTATCCCTATGCACAGTGTAGACATGCACCCACTCACACCTACATGCAATTTGCACGGTCTACAGTGTTTCAGTTCAAAGCTCTAAATATAAAACATTGAAACAGACAACTGTTCCATCTAATAGCTTATTCAAAATTAGGCATTAGATTAAATCTATTACTAAGATCTCAGAGGTGCCTATTAGGCCACATAAGAGGAAACATGGACTGTCTTTAAGACTTCAGACAAACAATTTTATTTATTTATTTATTTATTTATTTTATTTATTTATTTATTTGATTTGCCAATTGTTTACAAGATAATAAGTATAAGTGTATACATAGTTGTGAATACATGAAATGGGTACATATAAGAAAAATAAAAGAATAAGAGAAACAATAGGACAGGGACGGTAGGCACATTGGTGCGCTTATGCACGCCCCCTACAGACCTCTTAGGAAAGGGGTGAGGTCAATAGTAGACAGTCTAAGGTTAAAGTTTTTGGGGTTTGGGGAAGAAACTACAGAGTCGGGTAGAGTATTCCAGACATTGACCACTCTATTGCTGAAGTCGTATTTCCTGCAATCAAGTTTGGTGCGGTTTACTTTGAGTTTGTATCTATTGTGTGCTCTTGTGTTGTTATGGTTGAAGCTGAAGTATTCGCTGACAGGTAGGACATTGCAATGTATGATTTTATATACCATGCTTAAGTCAGACCGAAGACGGCGTAATTCAAGGTTTTCTAGTTCTAGAATTTCAAGTCTGGTGGCATAAGGTATTCTACAACGAGTAGAGGAGTGGAGAAATCTTCTTGTGAAATATTTCTGGACTTTCTCAATTGTGCTAATATCAGATACGTAATGTGGGTTCCAGACTGATGAACTGTATTCGAGTATTGGTCTAGCAAATGTTTTGTATGCTCTGGTTAGTAGTGTGATATTACCAGAGAAAAAGCTACGTAGGATTAGGTTAACAACTCTTAATGCCTTTTTGGCTATGTAGTTGCAGTGGGCTCTAGCACTTAGATCATTAGAGGTGAGTATTCCAAGGTCCTTTACAGAGCTTGGGTCATCAACAAGTTCTTGACTATTCAGCTTGTATTTTATTTTCTGATTTTTTTGCCAATATGTAAGACAGAGCATTTATTTGTTGAGATTTGAAGTTGCCATTTGTTTGACCATTCTGATACATAGTCAAGATCTTTTTGTAGGGTAGCAGTATTGTCTGTGGTATTGAACAGCTTTACATCATCAGCGAAGAGAACGCAATTGCTCTTAATATGATCACAGAGGTCGTTTATGTAGAGTATGAAGAGAGTTGGTCCTAGAACACTGCCTTGGGGACACCACTATTGACAGGTACTGGATTTGATAGGACGCTCCCGATTTTGACCATTTGTTGTCTGTTTGACAGGAATGCTTCTATCCAGTTATTCAGTTGTCCAGAGATACCATAGGATTTTATTTTTAGGAGTAGTTTGTCGTGTACCACTGAATCAAAGGCTTTACAGAAGTCTATGTAGATTGCGTCTATTGCTTTGCCCTGATCGAGTTGTGTCGTCCATATGTTTTTGCAGTGTAAGAGTTGTAGATTATAGGATAGTTTTTTTCTGAAACCAAATTGTTTATTGGAGAGTAGGTTATTTGTCTCTAAGTGGAGGATGATGGATTGGTTAATAATTGATTCCATGACTTTACAGGTGACGCAGCATAAGGAGATTGGCCTGTAATTTTCAACTAGGCTTGGGTCTCCCTTTTTGAAGATGGGGATGACTGTGGCTTGTGACCATAGGTTAGGCAAGGAGCTGGTCCTGAAAGATTTTTCAAAGATTATGCTTAGAGGTTTGGCTATGGCAGTGGATAGCTTTCTTAAGAAGTAGGCACATATTCCATCCGGTCCAATAGATAGAGATGGTTTTAGATTGCGTAGTGATTTTTCAACATTGTCTTCTGTGAAATCGATATGTATTAGATCATTATTGTTATCTGTGGTACGGCTAGGAAATACTGGGCATGATCCATTGCTGTTTACAAATACTGAGCCGAAGAATGTGTTAAAGATGTTGGCTTTAATGGTGTCGTCATTGCAGTCTTTACCATCAGGTCCTATCAAGGGAGGGATGGACCTTGAGTCTTTTAGTTTGTTGTTTACAAAATTGTAAAAAGCATGGGTGGAATTGGTGCTTAGAAGGTTTTCCTCTTGTTTAATGTGATAATTGGTGCATTCGGTCTTTATCTGGTGGCATAAATTTTTGTATCGGTTTTTGAAATTGGCAACGTGACCAGATTTGTTTTTCCTCCAGAGTGATCTCTTTTTGGATTGAAGTTTCCAAATTGAAATTTTTTCAATTTTCCAAATTTTTCATTTTTTCAAAATTTTCCAAATTTTTCAGACAAATTGAAAAAAAAATATCTAAATGTAGAACTTCAGTTAGACAAATGTCTTATTATAAACATAATTACATTGCTATTAAAGGGTAACTCAAATGAAATCACAAAGCAGGAGCCTGACTCTTGGAATTTATTACTCAGCTTTACTATTTATTAATTAATTAATCACCATGGATGGTGTTTATACTTATTTATTTTGTGGATTGTGAATATTTATTTTTCATTGTTTTAATGTATCTTAATTTGATTTAAAAATTTAACAATAATAAATTCTGGGTTAATAACCCAGAAACCTTAGCTAAGTTGGATCACATTAGAAATTGAATAAATAAACATTGACAATTGGTATTTGCTCTATTAACCACTGGAATAGATTACTTTCTTAGCTTTATTTTGACATCATACAGATTGTCAATATTTTGCACATGTAAAACTGTTTATTTAAGCAATAATAAAGACATCACAAAGTGTTGGATTTGCATGAGTTTATTCTGAATTTTTCAGTATTCAAGTCTACAAGAATTGTGGTATGATTTATACAGTGTAATAATCCAGGTATCTATCATCCCAAATGCCAATGTCCTATTGGATCATTGTTTCTAAAATATGAGATAAACAGAAATAAACAGAAAAACCATTGGGGAGGGGGAAGCAGTGTGAGCAAGATCAACTTCTGATTTCCTGCTGGCTTCTCCATTGACTTTCATTGTAGGAAACTGGCAGAGAGCTATTAATGATGAGTATCATTTAAATGACCATATCTTTCCCAAACTTCAATCCCACAGGAATCATAGTTCCAGATTTTGGATATTTTTTTTAAACTGGCCTATTTGAGATACATTAATTAATGTATGTATTAATTCAAAATTGTTGTCCCATGATGCATTGTTTCACCCAATTGAAGGTTACAAATAGTCTAACTGCCACAAAGGTTCTAGAAGTAGATGTATGCAACAATTCTAACCTGTCCAGTTCCTTCTCTACAATTATCCTTGAATTCAGTTAAAAGGTTTCAGCAATTAGTGACTTAATCTTTAAAGAGCATTATTATTTCTAAAATATAGGCAATATTTGGAAAAATTGCTGGGGCATAAAACAGCTCTCAGTTAATTGTCTAATCAACATGTATGCTGGATAATATGGCTGCTAAATATATTTGTTTTGATATCTTACCTTTTTGCTAATTGGTACAAAAGAATTAAGTGCAACTGTAAACTGTTAGTGAGAATTAACTACAATACAAATACAAATTATAGGATTAACCATATTGTACAAGTTTGACTCAGACAGGTCTTCGGACTGCTTAATATATTCAAGCCTCCCCCTTCCTTTTCCTTTGCTGAATTCCTCAGGACTTTTAGTCTAACTGAAAGCCTACCAGTTGTAGCTCAATAGTTCAATCTAAGGATTATTATGATTTATCTCTAGCTCTTAATGCTAATTTTTCTGGGTGTCAAAAACATTAATGAGAATCATTTGGGGGGTGAGTGGCCTGTCCAAATGCAAGGATGATCTCGTGCAAAAATATTATAGCCATCCTTTGTTGCATATCTTTCCATAATTGGAAAGAAAGCAACTGCAGGTAAATATTAGTCTGCTACAGGGGTGGGATTCAAATTTTTTAACAACCGGTTCTGTGAGTGTGGCTTAGTTGGTCGTGTGACTGGATGGGTATGACCAACTAGACATCACTCACAAGGTGCTTCTCCTCGCCTGGCTTCTCATGACAGTGGGGATGCTGCAATGGTTGTAAGTGTGAAAAACAGTCATAAGCCACTCTTTTCAGTGCCATTGTAACTTTGAATGGGCACTAAATGAACTGTTATAAGTCAAGGATTACCTGTACAAAAATACAAAAAGCTTCTTTGCTTGCAAAAAGCTGTTCTAAATACCAATCATTAGATTAAAAATACCTGCAAGCCGGAGTTACAAATCAGGCAGGGTGCCAGAGCACCTTGAGGAATTAAAATATTTAAAATGCAATGATAACTATCAGCAGCCAACTCTTGCTCATAAAGTGAAACCCTTTAGTAGAGAGGTCATTTAAGCTCTCCAGAAAGAGCACACCCAGAAAAAGCTATCCTTAGGTCCATTTGCCCCACTTAAAAATACCAGCTGGTCTCACTCATCTCACAAGATAGCCTAAGGAAATCATCCAGATTTAAGGAAAGGTCACATGCCCCCCAGAAAGGCAGTAAAAAAAATCAGTGCCAATCTTGCATCCTGCCTCTTGGAAGTACACCCCAAAAGGACAGTGCCAGATACCACTATAGCAGTGAAGAAAGACCCCCTTTCCAGATAGAAAAAGAAACCATGAAGCAGGAAAAATTCAAACACAATACAAATACAATGTTGCTTGTTAAACCAATTACCAGAACAAATAGACACAGGAACTAGCCAGATTTCTCAACCCAGTTTCTTTTCAGGAACAGAGATTAATCTTTTTCCTTCCAAACAAAGCTGAATAGGGAAAATTATCCCACCAATAAACACAGGATTAAATGTCACCAAGCACAGAATTAAGTTTCACCAAAACTCAGTTTTAGACCAAAACTCAGAAAGGGTATGTAAACTCATGTTTGAATGTCAAGCTAGCTAAGAAGTATTTCTAGGGGAGTATTTCCTCCCAACAGCAGTGTAAAGAGCTTAAAACAACCCTTCCCCTTTAAGAAAATAACCCTTCCTTCGGAGACAGTAAGTCTAGGCTGTCTGCCAAGAATGTAACAAGGGTGGAAAAAAATAAAAGAAGATTTCTTCTCCTAACTGCTTAGAAAATTAACAAAGGGTTCTATAGAACCAGTCAGAACCAGTCAAATCCCACCCCTGGTCTACTACATGTGGTTTCTGCCTATTTGCTCAAATAGCTTATTAGATCATAGCAGCTGGATTTACCATTACAACCATTAGATTGTCAAGCTAGCTAAGAAGAAGTATTTCCAGGGGAGTACCCTGGAGCTATATGTGAATAGAAGCGCAGATCACCAAATGCAATTTCTGTTTATTATTCACCAGGGCTTTTTCAGCTATAAACAGGCCTTTAAAATACATATTCACAAAAGCATATCAACTCCTTTTCTTTTCTTCTCTTTTCTTCTCTTTTCTTTTCTTTTCTTCTCTTTTCTTCTCTTTTCTTCTCTTTTCTTTTCTTGCTTCCTTTTTTTTTAGCATAGTACATAGTAAATTTCCTACTGTATAAAATTGCATTGCTATTGAAGAGATGATCCAAAAGAATACCAAAGTGCAAAAAAAAAAAAAAAAACAATACAAAGATGTAATCTAAAGATGTTTGCCATCTTCTGTTTTAAGTATGAAGTCACTTTGGTAAAAGTGTTTCAGTAAAGTGTGACATTTTGAAATCTAGTGGCTTTGAGCAAAAAGATAAATATGAATTTGCCAAATATCTGACATATCAATTTACACTTATGGGCAAGAAGAATCCAGTTTTCATCCTTTAATTTAAATGCTGATATGACTCAATTATTTAATAATGTTCAGACTATGATTCAAACAGTATCCTTGCCAATTTTTTTGCACTTTATTCCTGTATTATGCCATGATTTTCAGAGGTTGTCTGTGATCCCAACCAGAGGTGGTATTCAGCAGGTTCTGACCAGTTCTGGAGAACCGATAGCAGAAATTTTGAATAGTTCAGAGAACTGGCAAATACCACCTCTGTCTGAAGATTTTACAGTATCCTTCCCCCGCCACACCCACCAAGCCATGCCCACAGAACCGGTAGTAAAAAAAAAAAATGAATCCCACCACTGATCCCAACCATCCATTATTTCCAACAACTCCATGTTCTGGGTATATTACACACCTTTTCACCCTTCTATCATATTTCAGATATTTAAAACCAATGTGAGATCTCTGAAAGAAGCAGAGTATATATTTGTTTATTGATATAACTTCCAAAATGGCATATATTTTCCCATCAATGGCAAATCATTTTTCCTCTAGGTAAAAATGTTTCCTGTTAATATACCATACTTGATTATATTTTAAAAACACTACTTCTCTTTAAATAGCATCAGAATCACCAGCAAACAGGTGGAAGCAGGTTGATTGAGAAAATAAATGTAATTGTATTTCCAAAACAAAAAAGTTTTTATATTCTTCAAGTAAGCAGTAATTTTTCACCAATGATAGTTCTCTTTAAATATATAAGAATGCAGAAAGATAAAATTGCTACCTTTGATTAAGACCTATCTCATGAACCTTTTTTTTTCTATTATAACAGAAAAAATAAAGGTTTCCACATGTGAAATCAATTGTGACATTATGAAATAGATAGAAGAATCAGATCCCAGAATACAAAAATATATTTATTCTGGGAAGTTTGGATTATTTTAATTGAGTTAGTGGTATATGTGAACAATAATAAGCATTATGATATCATTCAGGGCAAAAACCCACTCACATTATATTGTCAGTGAAACAGCTGGATTTAAACTGTTTTCAGTTAGATATAATGTGTGTTCTGAAAGCACAGTTTATGATATTAAAAATGCAACTATAGGTGTAGTATACAACTTACTCAGCAAGGAGAAATTTGTCCATTGTAATAAAAACCAACCATTTGGGTTTTTAGACTGGAGACATGTGAACAATATATAAGAGCTTTATTATGAAGCTTTTGCAAAAGGGAATTCTGCCTTGGCAGGAGAGCTGGGGTTTATATACAGGTTCAAATATACAGTCTCTGCCCCTTTCCTGAAAAAGTGAAAGTCTAGGTTCAAAAACAAACAAACAAAAAGATACTTCCACAATCTACAGCTCTCTTCATATTTTTTGTTTGTTTCACAGAAGGCAGCTCTTGGAATATCTTGTCAGAAACTAAACAAAACTAAGCCATTTTGAATGGTATAGCACAGCTGCAGAAGTATGTTGTAGAAGGAAAGAATGCTGCAACTATCTATTCATTTGTTGAAAATTGTTTCCCTAATATATCTCATCCTGTGAGTAATTCTTTGGGAAGTTTGCCAGCTTTTCCTTCTCATACATCTTTTACATTTTTATATGCAATTGCTTTGATTAGTACTGAAGGTCAGGTGTCTTTCTTTGTCAGAGATTGGTAAGTAGAATTCAGTGAAAAGGTATGAAATCCAGGCACTGACCATTCTGTATGGAACATATAAGTGACCACTGCTGGCAGCCTATTATACATTATTATCTGAGTAACTTGGTCACAGCTTTTTATGCATGTATAATACTATAAATAATATTTATGATCAAATTGACTATATTTCATTAATAATGCTTTTATCTCATCCCAGGGTCCAGGCTCTTTATCAAAGATCATTTTTGCCAAACAGATCTGAGTAAAAGGTTAATTTTAGTAGTGGCACTTAGGTTATGGAATATCCTCCCCAGAGTGTTCCATCTGGTATTCACTTTATTGTCTTTCTAGCCCAAGGCAAAACAGAATTAAAAATTATATAACATAACTTTGATCTTGCTAATTTTCAATACAGATAATCAGTTGAAACTCTTTTTAGTGACTAGCAATGCAATTTCATATGAGTCTATTGAAAACCAAGTTCCTCTAAGATCTCACAATGTGGTATCAGTTGTAAATATCATCCCATTATATCATTCTCCTGACGTTCTATTGCTTGAGAACAGGTGTTTAGTGCTAAAATCAAGCTTGATAATAATTTATGTCTATACTTCCTAAACTTTCTACTCTGAATCCATTTAAATGGCAAACATATATAACATTATAATCAATAATACAAAATGTCTCATAAACCAAGACATTTAAATTGTGGTTCAGAAATTGGTGTTCAAAATTACAATTTTCAATTTATACATAAAATTAGTTTAAAATGATAACATTTTGTTCACAGTACAAATATGTGGAATTAATCAGGTCAGCAGATTCTTAGATTTTATTTTATGTATCTATTTCGGAAAGGACAACATAGCAAAGGAAAACATCCATTTTTCACAACTGATCTGAATTTTGCTCCACCAAATAGAAAAAGATGGATTTGTAGTCACATAAAGTTAAATCTTATGTAGGTGTTTTAACATTTAATTTAACAGATATGCATACAATATTTCAACAGTAAACTCATTCAGGACTCTGTAGATTGGGCTACCTTATACTACTTGTCAAAGACAAGTACTTGTCGAAGATTAGAAACAAATATTTTAGAGTCAAATATCTACTGTTTCTTTGAAGCAAAGTTGAAATTTCTTTCCACAACCAGAGCACTATTAATTTCATAATGAAATTGTTATGTACCATTGCTAGTATGTGTTTCATAAAGCAATTTCTCACCTCCCTCTTACTGGAAGAGAAAATTGAGACTCTTAAATGGCAAGAAGTTCATAAATAAAAATGGTTTCACAAACTACTATTTTGCTTTTTAATTGTGCTTAATTGTGTTATTGTGCTACAATGCTTATTCTGTCAAATGCAAATCACATAGATTTGGCTAAGGCAAAGTCATTGTCAAAAGTGCTCACATCAGTGTAGCACTTTATAGGGTGGATGCAGAAATTCCAGAAGACACGAGGTGGGTGTGATATCAATATACTGCTTGATAAGGAACAATGCAAATGGAGGAATGTATTGAATTGCTATGTGAAAATTATGCAAAAAACAACCATTCAGTCAAATTGTCTTGTTAAGATACACAGGCACCTCAAGTACTATTCCAATAATTCATTCTCTCCATTTATTCATTGATATCTGGATTACTCAAGGATGACAAATGAATTTGAATGTCTGATAGTAGAAAGACCACTTCCCAAAATCTTCCTAAGCACCTTTACTTGAATGTAAATTAAGAAGCACAATCTGAGATCATATGATTGAGTCAGCTGAAATGAACTGGTTAACATGACAAGATGAAATATTATGCTTCACATCTGTTCTCACCCTAGCTACCAGAACTCTTTGAACACCTAATGCAAAATTTTAAATACATGAATAGCAGTTCTGTTGTCATAGCAAAGCTACAATATACTTCTTAAAGAATGGAATATAAATGGTTGTTGTGAAGCAATAAAGAATGAATCTAACCCAAATTAGCAAATCTACTGCCTGCCTCTCTCCCTCTAACTTTTCAAGAGGATCTAATCTCTAGGGAAGGGCAATACTGCTCTGGTTCAGGATCTTGACAAAAAAGAATGAGCATGGTAGATCATATTCAGGTTTATATGATATCACATTTGATTGTTTTGTGAGCCAGAAATATATGCAATACAAGTTTTAAACTGGAGACAATGTTTGCCTACCTGATATGATGAGGTGTGTAAAGAATTGGCTTTCTGTATATGTTCCTGAAAGAGAATGGCTTTCAGAACAATGTTAGAAATATGCATTTGGGTAGCAAACAGCTGAAAGGACTCTGGATGTTTGAGACTGAAATGCTGCCTGATTGCTTGAACTCGTGTCTTTTCTTAAAAAGTAGAGGGTGCTGGTCTGCAAAATTGAAGATGAATTTTCTGTGAAATTCTACAAGAAAATATCAAATTCTTCACAATTACAACAAATTTGTCCAAAATATCAGAAAAATATGGAGAGAAGACCACAATGAATCTATCCATTAAGCTATTATCAAGGAATCAGATCATATTTAATTCTGATTAATTATTCAATCAAACAAGATACATGTTATTATATTAAATAATGAGAAATAATGCTAATACAGTACAATTACAAATTTAAAAGACTATAAAATAGGTAACAGATTTTGAAACATCTAATATAAACAGGAAAATATAGGTAGATCTAAGATATCATATAACTAATATATATCCATCTTTAAAAGTTTATAATACTATAATGTGTTTTTAAAAAAATTCTAATCAAACATGTTTTTATTAAATTTCAAAAATACTTGATCAAAACAATTCAAGTCAATAGAAGAAAGAATACACAAAAGCAATATATTAAAACAATGCTGTAAATTATTATTTAGAGCATGTCATTTTAAAATATAAGATTTAAAATATTAATCTTAAATGTAGCATAATGCCATGTAAAAATAAAAAAAATCTAACAGCTCTAAAGTGAGACTCGTTGGATAATACATAATAATCACACAGTTAATAAACAGATCTTTAAAAATATTTCTAGATAGAGAGAGAGGGAGAGATGCAAGTATACAAAAGACCCAAAAATAATGAATATTTTCTTCAGATTGTAATCTATAAATCATTTTAAAATGGCTAATTATTAAGTTGATAAAAGATATTGTCATTAAATATTGACTCCTAGCTTAAAGCTGATGGTCACATGTTTGATGAAGAAGCTTCGTTCTGTATAAAATATCTGCAAACTCTGCCTATTTTTCTGGCAGAAGAGATTAAAAGAACATGAGAAAAGAAAGGATGAGAGAGGGAAGCTTGCAAATGGTGCTGCTGACATCATTGAGATAGAAAAGAAACTGTTGCTTTCAGTAAATGTCTGGATTATGGATTTGCACAAAATCAATATCTAGCATCATTGGAACACATAAGGAAACTGTGACAAAGAGTAGCCAGAATTCTGCATCATTTCTTGCCAACTGCAAAAGTATTCTCTGCTATAAAACAGGACTAGATTGCCTGTCAATCATTTCCAGCAGCATAGGCTTCTCTAATAACTATGGGGCAATTTAAACCTGTGCACTGTGGCCTCATCTATGAAATTGGCTGTGGCACCTACATCTGTAAATTCTATTTCTGAACCTAATATTAAATGAGAAATCAGGGATAATAAAATGCACTTTCCAGTAGGAAGCATTTCTTAATTGTCTGAGGGCAAGACAAAGTTTCCCAAAGACAAAGCATTGGAGCACGTTGGGAAGTTGCTTGCTATGAAGCATGCAATTACACAGATGTGGAATTGGTTTCACAATTTCACAACTGAATTTAACAGCTGAACTTTAGCAGTATATGCTTTGGCTTGTTGTCCTGTCAAAATATAAGAAGAAACACAAACTGAGGTATTTTGTTGTCTAGTTGTCTGATGTGGACAAGGATCTTTTTATTGTTTCTATTTACATAGTTCATGAGTGCTGATGCTGGAAGGATCTGGAGGGTGAGGTTAGTAGGGATAAAGACTGTTTACTACTTCCTCCATCCCCAGGAATTAACTTGCAATCTTAGAATCATTCCAAATTCCAAACAGCACATTTTATTCCCCCCTTTTTCAGCCTCAGAACAAAAGACCACTTTGGAGCAATCTGTAAGAAATTCTATTGGCTGAATTCAAAATCATACAAAGTCATGAGGATACAAAATTGATCCTGGACTTCTCCAAACTTCTCCAGCAAATTTCCCTGACAGCAAAAAAAGTATTGGCTGATTTGCAGGCTCCTGGCTATCATAAGCTCTGTCTCTACTGTTACATTAATTGTACTATTAACTGTACTGTGATATTATTCAGTTTCGCTATTTTTATCCATTTTCTACTGATTTAATATCCATGCTTGAAGAAGCTATTCTGCAGGCAGTGGATATCCAGACGATCTGATGTTATCTTTACATCAAATAGATTTCTGATGATTCTCTGATTAAAACATAGTAGGTTTCAAGATTGATACTTTGAGGTAGTCCAGGTCAAGAAAGATTATCTTGCTGGAATTCTATTGATGCAAAGTATAATCACAGAAACTTGAAGACCTGTAAGAGATTCTGTCTCTACCTATTTCTAATACTAAAAAAAAAAAAAAAACTGAGACAATTTTGAGTTTCATTCTCTTTTCTTTTTCACATCCAAAGCTGACACAACATAACCTAACAGCTATTAAATTCCTTCTTAAGGCTTACAATAGTCTAGCTGCAGTGACCAAGGCATGAATGAATATTGAAAAAAGCTCCTACTCCAGGAAAGGGTGCATCTGATATATAGGTTTAACCTCTTCAAAGACCTTTCTGGGCAAAGCTACCATGTCTTCCTTGAGAGGAAACTTAAAATCTAGGAAAACCCAGATTGCAGACCAGTTTTTAGTGAAGCAATGCCAGTGAAATATCCTTAGAACCAAGTGATCCAAGGACCCGAAACCACCTAACCTTGCTATAATTAATCTTAATCTGATTTTTTTATTGATTATTCCCATTCAGAGCCTGACTGACTTGTGGCACTTGAGCAAGATCATGACAACATTACTTAGTTCAACAGAGGTCCACTTAATATATCATCAGAATGATCCAAACCAACAAATTCAAAACTTCATTAAGATATCAAACAAAAGAAGTAAGTGTTGAGCCACAAGCCAGGGCTTAGGATTCAACTGTTCGCTCTTGCTCTGCCCAATTGGAAAGAGAAACAGAAAAAGAAAAATTATTAAAATGCCATGCTTCCAACTCCCACTCCCTGCAACTGTCCAGAAACATATTATGACCAATGGTATCAAAAGTCTCTGAGCTTTTGCACAATTCCCAGCTGTGCCATAAGCCATCAATAAGTATGATCAGTGCTATCTCATATCCTGTCTTAAATTTCTTTCTCTGAATCTGACTGAAGACAATCCAGATAATCCAGGCCCTCTGCAAATACAACCCAATCACCAAAAAGACAACGTCAGAGATTGAATGAAAATTGTCCAGGATGGTTGATGTTATGTATTGTACATAGTGTATAGTTGTCAGTTGAAGTTCTCATTCTGGTCCTCTGCTGGAGCAGGAAAATACTCTCTCCTGATTGGTTGTTTGGTTAGTTTCATATAAAAGGAGCAGTATCATCTAGGCAGTCAAGTTGTCTCTCAGACAGTATTGAATAAAGAGCTGTTAGGAATCACACTGGCCTCACCATTCTAAGTGCACAATCATGCCTACCGTTCCTGTCCTATTGTTCCCATTTATTCATTCCCATTTCCTGTATTTTTACCCATGTGTATATTTATACCTATTATCTTGTAAGCGATTGACAAATCAAATAAATAAATCCTAACACTGGTGATGAAGATGGAATCGAATGGAAACTGCAAAGAGCTGATCACTGCAAGCTGACGTACTCAGAACTGAATCACCGGAGCTAATCCATAGTTGCTGCCACTTCATTGACCACAGACGCCTCAACCCAGATTGCCGGGGGCTCACACCAGTTTTGCTCCAAACAACCCAGCCTCTGAGACATGGGACTTGCTCATTTTGACTGCTTCCTTGAAGCCAATTACTTTGCTTAGGTCACTGACAACAGGGAAAGGGCACTTTTCCTAAACTTCTGTGGCCCAAAGATCTTTGAGACAGCAAGGGCTCTCCTCTCTCCACTCGCCATTCAGTCTGCGCTGTGGGACAAGCTACGGACTCACTATGCACCCAAATCTTCACAAATAGCACTTTGGCATGCCTTCCATTATTGGAATCAGACTGAAGGTGAATCCAGCAACAAATACATTGCCGCTCTTCGAAAGGCAGTCCTGTATTATGAGTTCAGGGACTTATATGATGCTCTCTTGGACAGAGTGGTCTGTGGTGTGAGGGATGTCAAGCTTCTTGCAAAAACAGACCTCATCCTGCAGATGGCACTCGATGAGGCACAAGCAGCTGAGATGTTCAATCAGTCAAAGGCTGAGATTCAAAAATTAAACAGCCCACCAGCATCGTGGAAACCAGTCACTGTGCACCATCAAGAGCTAACCACGGTGAATCAGCAGATGAGGACAATGACATCTATCGCCTCAAATCCTCCAAGGGGAGGAATGTGGCTACAGAAAAGAGGCAACCAACATGTGTTGGTTGTGGTGGCAATCACCCATGAATGGCATGTAAGTTCAAGAATGCCATCTGTCAAAGATGTGAAAAGAAAGGACATTTGGCCAGAGTCTGTCGCACAAACCAACTGACAGCTACCACTGTGAGCCCAGCAACTTGCCCCAAAAGGATGCAGAAAACACAACAGAGTCATGGAGAGGACTGCTTCATGATCTCCAGAGGCACCTGCAAGGTAGAAGCAGTCATCAGTCAAGCCAGCCTCTCCTCTTGCAAGAAGGTCCATGTCATCGTCCTGATTGAGAGGTCCCCTTGCTGCATGGAGGTGGATATGGGATCTTCAATGACCATCATCTCTTGGAGTACACTAAAGAGATTGGTATAAAAAATCTCAAAAAGACAGCTGGACTTCCATCATATTCATCTCTGAGACCACCAGGGGAATATCCCAAGAGCAAGACCGAACTCCAGGCATTCTTGGGACTCCTAAATTTTTACAGCATCTTCTTGCCACACAAAGCTTCCTTAGTTGAGCCTCTCCATCGCTTCCTCAACAAAATGTCTTGGTCCTGGAGCTAAAAAGAAGCTGCTTCTCCGCTGTCATGGAGCTACTATCTTCAAACAGCATCTTGATGTAGTACAACAAGAATCTTTCCTCATCTGCAACATCTCCCCATTCGGCATTGGTGCCATTTTAAGCCATCGATTCCCGGATGGAAGAGAGGCCCTGCTCACTTTTTTCTCACAGAATTTGTTATTGGCTGAACGAAATTACAGTCAGCTGGGCAAGGAAGCTTTGGCTGCGGTCCCAGGAGTCAAACGTTTCCATGAATACCTCTATGGCAAACCATTTGACCTTGTGACTGATCACAAACCACTACTGGACCTGCTCACTGGGGACTACCAAGCACCACAAGTTTTGCCCCCTTGCATGCTGCATTGGACTGTGTTCCTAGCGGCATACAGCTATCATCTCCTGCATCGGCCAGGTGAGACACTTAGCCACACCGATGCCCTTAGCCGATGCCTGCTTCCAACTGTTGTGGAGGATCTGGCTCCAGCATTATCTGGTTTATTAATTGGACAGGACCTGCCGTCCAATTACAGCATCGGAGATTACTGCACACTCCACCAAGGACCATGTCATCACCCAAGTGCTCAACTGGGTGTGGAGGGGGTGGCTGAAGAGGCCAATCAGTATAGAGTTCCTTTCCTTCCACACCAGGCAACATGAGCTGGATGCTCAACAGGACTGCCTACTCTGGGGGAGTTGTGTTGTGGTACCCCAGAGGCTGCAGTGGCCAGTTTTGGAAGCTCTTCATGTGGAGCTTCTATGTACAAACTTTTGTGGTGGTTATGGATGCCTACTCAAAATGGCTTGAGGTAGTACTCATGACATCGATCACCTTGGACGCCATGATCAGGGGCCTTAAAAGGCTGTTAGCGACCCATGGACTTCCAGATATCCTCATTTCAGACAACAGGCCACAGCTCACATCAAGTCAGTTCAAACTGTTCTTGGGAAGTCACAGCATTTGTCAAGCCCTGTTTGCACCATTCCATCCTGCTAGCAACAGGCTAGCAAAAAAGCACTGGCAAGGATGGGCCTGGGAGACTGGCAAACAAAGATAGCAGAGTATCTCCTGGTCTAGCACATCACACCAAGCTCCACCACCAACAGGAGTCTGGCCGAACTCCTAATTGGTCGCTGCCTGTGGACCGACTTGGACTGGCTACACACAGACTACTCCTCGGAGGTCCCTGTAGACTTGACCAGCCAGCTCTAGTCATTCTCATCAGGTGACCTTGTCTACACTCACAACTATGCCAGGGGCCCTTTCTGGATTCCTGCTCAGGTAGTGGACATTACTGGGCCGCATTCCTATAGGGTGGCGCTCAAAGATGGCAGGTTGTGGCACCGCCACGTGGACCAACTGCATGGCCACCTCGAAACCTCCATCTGCCACCAGCCAGAATGGACTCTGCCAGAGACAACCCTGGCTAAGGACATGCCAAGCCCAGCCACCATAAACAACGGTAGCAACAAGGGACAGTGGTGAGTCACAGATGCCTGCTGATTCAGGTCTTCTTTTATTAAAAGCATCAGTGACCAAATCCTTGCTGCTGACACAAACTGCACTTGAAGCAGCATTAGCCACTCCACCTAGCCAAGGCTCCAGAGCTACTGGTCTTGAGATAGAACCTCATAGGTCAGGACGGGCACATGGCCACCCTGCCTACTTAAAAACTACATATATAAAAATTGTTATTTTGATCACCATAATACTCCGTCTTGGTGGGGAGGGTTGTTATGTATTGTATATAGTGTATAGTTGTCAGTATAGTGTATAGTTGTCAGTTCTCATTCTTGTCCTCCATTGGAGTGGAAAAACACTCTCCCCTGATTGGTTGTTTGGTTAGTCAGTTTCATATAAAAGGAGTTGTGTCAGCCAGGGAGTCCAGTTGTCTCTCAGGCAGTATTGAATAAAGTCCAGTTGTATTTTTTGGGGGGAAAAAACACATTTGGGACTACCAACCAGGAGCAGGCAAGGATCAAATAAACAATTGACCAGGATAGCAGGATCTTGGGCATTTCCCTAGAATTAATAGGATCAGATTGTCCCTTTTTAAACAAGCAAGACCATTATCTCTCCATTATCTTTACTGGACCAGCTCAGTCAGAATCCAGCTCTGAGAAAATCTAAGTGACTTAACTTAAACTATTCCTAAACTATTCCAAACAGCAACCAGATAAATGGTTCTCCATCCCCAAGAAGAAATGGATAACCTAAAAAAATTGTGCTGAATAGCTATCCATGGAAATGGTAAGACAGAGAAACATTTATACTCAAATGTATCAAGCTCATTCTTTAGCTTCCTCCAATGGTGTTCCAGTTTGTTCTGATCTCCTGAAAACTTATACCTTCCTTTAAATGTATGAAAAGGCCTATATTGAAAAAACTGTATCTTATTGAATTAACTAATTGTCAATGTCCTAACTCTTAGAGGATAAGGTGGTACAATGCTTAAAGTGTTAGACTAGGATTGGTAAAATTAAACTACCTTCATCCTTGGTTGTCCCTGGATGATGTTATCACCTCTCAGTTTGGTAAAACCTACAGCATGGTTGTTTTTCTGAAAAAAATATTTAGGATACATTATTTTCTAAAATAAGCATGCTTATTATACTTTTCTCCCCATCTGAAAAGAAATCTGTTCAAAATGCAAAACACAAGCAGAGGAGAGGAGTTTTAGTTTTAGTTTCACAGCAGCAAACAGCTTTGGTACAGAACAGTTGACCTAAGCCTAAGCTTTAGTAAGAATAGTTGACCTAAGCCACTCCCAGACTCCTTGCTGTCTCCTTCTTGCTAACACAGCAAATACTGTTTCAGTTTCCAAACAGCCCTCAATTCTCTCACACACTGACAGGATGCTAGCCAGATGAATACCAATGGATTCTGGCAGGCAGAGGCAGAATTTTTTCCCCTTATTTTTCTCCCCAAAAACTAAGCCCAACCACACATAGCGAAGCATGGGTATAGAGCTAGTATATTCATAAACAAAGTTCACCTTCAGTCTAAATCAGGGGTCGCCAACCTTTTGGACCTCAGGGACCACCAAACTCATAATTTTAAATCCCAGGGACCACTAACCGGTTCTGTGGGCGTGGCCTAATTTGTGGGTGTGGCTTGGTGGTCATGTGACTGGCTAGCCATGGCTTGTATGTAAATATTATAAATATTTATATAAATATTGAATTTTTTATTAAAAAAGAGCAACTTTTACCCAAAACTCTTCTGAATACTAATCCCAAATTTCTTCCACCAAAATCAGTCAAAATCAATCTAGTAAAATAATGTTTAAACCATCTTGTTATAAATCTATACTTTCCTTTCATTATAACTTAACAAAAAAAATAACTATTAAATACTATATATACTGTATATACAGTATTATAAATGAGCATGCAATTTGGTCTTAGATGTTCTTTCTGTTTCCAACAAACTTCCAATTTCTATTTCTTTCTTCATCAATAATAGCTGTTCATGCATGCTTTTTACATGCACTTCTGTTAAATATGAGTAGAAATGAATAGACCTTTGAATGTGTAATTCCCATTTAATTTTGGTAAAATAGTTATTACTTGGACTATTGTACTTTATTTGTAGAGCTAGTAAAATAAAATGTCCCTCTCTTTCTGTCAAACACCACATAATATATTTCAATGCAGTTATATTTAAGTTTTCAACTTTTAATATTGTTCAAAATAATCATAAAATTGTTCATGCTAGGACATTGCAATGTATAATTTTATTTACTATACTTAGATCAGACCGAAGTTGGCGTAGTTCTAGATTTTCTAGGTCTAAAATTTCAAGTCTGGTGGCATAAGCTATTCTGCAACGAGTCGAGGAGTGGAGAACTCTTCTTGTGAACTATTTCTGGACTTTCTCAACTGTGTTGATGTAATGATATGTAATGATGTTGATGTAAGATATGTAATGCGGATTCCAGACTGATGAGCTATATTCAAGTATTGGTCTAGCAAAAGTGTTTTTTTTTTAAATTTATTGGTTTTTAAGACAAACATAGACAAACAAAACATAAAAACATCAAGCCACCTTCCATATATATATATATACTTACAGTGTGTCGGTTGGTTTACAAATTGTTTGTGCTTCCATTTCGTAGTCTTCAATTACAATTACATTGTATATATTCTCATATTTTCAATCAAATATTAAATACATTTAATATCATTGTTAATCAATCATTTGACTATACTTTTATTCATTCATGTTTTACGAAATAATCCATATTTTACTTAATTTGTTTTATGACAGTTCATATTATCATCTCAAATCTATCCTACAAACATTTTGTAGATATAATAAGAAAAGAATACATCTTTATATATTTATTATTTTCTAAGAATCTATATATTTCATTACCATGTTTTATTGTCTAACCATTGATAGAATAGACCCCAAATTTTATAAAATTGTTTATCATCTTGTTCTCTGATTTCAAATGTCAATCTACTCATTTCAGCACATTCCAATATTTTCTTAATGATTTCCTCCTGTAATGGTATTTTCTCATTTTTCCAGTTTTTGGCAAATACAATCCTAGCCGCTGTTAATACATTTACAATCAGGTATTTCAATTCTTTACTATATATTTCAGGTAAAATTCCCAATTAAAAATATATCTTGTTTCAAGTCTATATGCTTTTTTGTCATTTTTTCTACCACGTGTGGATTTTAGTCCAATATTTTTTGGCATCCGCACAAGTCCACCACATATGGTAATATGAGCCAGGTGTCTGATGACATTTCCAACATTTTTCAGATTTGTTCTTGAACATTCTTGCTATTCTTGTCGGGGGGAAAATGCCACCTGTAAAACATCTTATACAAATTTTCTTTATATGCTGTTGACATTGTCATTTTATAATTTTGAGACCACAATTTTTGCCATTTCTCTAGATCAATCCCATATCCAAAATTCTTCCCCCAGCAATCATAGTTTCTTTAACTTGTTCTTCTTCTAGTTTAATTTCTAATAAATATCCATACAATTTTTTAATCACCTTTTCATCAGTACCTGTCAAAATCTTATCTAAGTCAGTCAGTTTATCATAGAAACCTTCTGTTTTAGAATCTTTGTCATACCTTGAATGTATTTGCGCATATGAAAACCAATTCATCTTTATACCTTGTTCCTCTAATTTTTGCATAGATTTAAGTTCACCCTTTTCATTCAATATTTCACCATATCTAACTGTTTGTTCCTTTTTGTATATTATAGGATAAGAAAATGCTTCAATAGTCAATAGCCAGAATGGAATTTTCAAATAACATTGTGTTAGGTATAACATTGATACCAAATATAGTTTGGGTGAATAAATATATAAAACTTAGATATCATGGTTTAAGTGCTTATCACTTTAAGCACAATGCAGCAGGCAATTAGCCGATTAAGGGTGCGGTTAGAAGTTACAATATAAGGAAGCATTAGAAGCTGGAAAGCTTACTGTCTGCTGGCTGTAACTGTGTGCTGTCTGTAACTGTGTGCTGCTGCGACTAACTGAGATTACTGACTGTGAGTGCCTGTGACTGAACTGTTTTTGTTTGCTACTGTTTGCTGAATATCCAGCGTTTGTTTCTCTGCATATGAAAACTAATTCATCTTTATACCTTGTTCCTCTAATTTTTGCATAGATTTAAGTTCACCCTTTTCATTCAATATTTCACCATATCTAACTGTTTGTTCCTTTTTATATATTATAGTATAAGAAAATGCTTCAATAGTCGATAGCCAGACTGGAATTTTCAAATAACATTGCCTTTTAGTCTTCTCCCAGTTTAACCACAGGGACTCCTGTATATAATGTCTTCTAAAATACCCCTGTGTTTTAGTTCCTTTATACCACAGAAAAGCATGCCACCCCAACAACAGATCATGTCCTTCTAATGTCAACAATCTAGTATTTCTTAATGTTATCCATTCCTAAACCCACATCAAATTTGTAGCTTGGTGATACAACTCCCAATTAGGCAAACCAAATCCTCCTCTTATTCTAGCATCTTGCAAAAGTTTTAATTTTATTCTCGCTTTCTTACCTTGCCATATATATTTCAACACAATTTTATTTAAATCTTCAAAATAATCTTTTCCAAGCCTAACTGGAATTGTTTGGAACAAATATAAAATTCTGGGTAGGATATTCATCTTGATATTCTCCCTATTAATGACAGTTGTAAATTTTCCCACTTTGCCAAATCTAGCGCTATCTGCTGCTTAAGTTTGATATAATTATTCTCTTTTAGTGTACTACATCTTGCTGTCAAATGTATCCCCAAGTACTTGATCATATTTGTGACATGAATTTTCAATAGATCTGCCAGTTCTTCCTTTTGTCTTGATAGCATATTCTTTGTCAAGATCTTTGTTTTATCTTTATTTATTTTCAAACCAGCCACCTTTCCATGTACCTGTATCTTTTCTATCACTTTTGATGCTGTTTCTAGTGGGTCTTCTAAAATGAAAACCAGATCATCTGCGAATGCTTGCAACTTAAATTCTTCCTTTTTAAATTTCATCCCTTTTATATCCTTTTCTTCTCTAATATTTCTGTTTAACACTTCCAAGGTTAACACAAACAACAAAGGTGATAGTGGACACCCTTGTCTTGTTCCTTTTCTTATATCAACAGAGTCTGTCAGTTCTCCCTCTATCATTACCTTTGCCGTTTGGTTATGATATATAGCTTCTATTGCTTGAATAATTTTTTTACCAAAGCCCATCTGTTCCAGCT
Organism: Notechis scutatus; assembly: GCF_049901735.1. Taxonomy (NCBI): domain Eukaryota; kingdom Metazoa; phylum Chordata; class Lepidosauria; order Squamata; family Elapidae; genus Notechis; species Notechis scutatus. The sequence goes on along the minus strand of NC_142025.1, from coordinate 73,141,542 downwards.
GTAATAACATGAATCGCCAATTCACATTATCAAATGCCTTCTGTGCATCTAAGAATATCAAAGCCATTTGTTTTTCAGGGTGTGCCTCGTAGTATTCCAAAGTGTCCAAGATTACTCTCATATTGTTTTTAATTTGTCTCTGGTAGAAATCCATTTTGATCAGGATGGATAAAATTATTTAAGTATTTTTTAAGTCTTTCTGCCAATATTGAAGCAAAAATTTTATAATCTGCGTTTAGTAAGGAAATATGTCTATAGTTCTTAATTTGTAATGGATCGGCCTCCTCTTTTGGGACAAGTGTAATATAAGCTTCTGACCATGATTTGGGTATTTTCTTCTTTAACATAACTTCATTCATAACTTTTAGCAATGGAAGGTTCAACGATTCTTGTAGTGTTTTATAAAATTCTGCCAGAAGTCCATCTGGGCCTGGTGCCTTTCCATTGTTTTGCTTCTTAAGTGCTTCAGTTAACTCCATCATCGTTATATTGCTTTCTAACATTGTTTCAATCTCTTTAGGTATCTGGGGTAGATTAGCATTCTGTAAGTACTGTTTAACTCCTTCCTCATCAATATTCTCTTGTGTATATAGTTTCCCACAATAGTCTCGAATAAGTTCCTTCTTCTCTTTACTACCATAGAAACTTGGCTTTGGTCATCTATTAATTGCAATATTTTCCTTGATTCTTTCTCTTTTCTCAGTTTATATGCTAACCATCTGCCTGGTTTATTTGCATCTTCAAAATAGTTCTGTTTTGCACCTCTGATTTTCTGTGCTAGTTCTTCTTTTTCCGTTAGTCCCATTTTATGTTTAATTATATCAATTTTTAACTTAATGTCCTTTTTCTGTGGCATTTTCTGTAGCTCTTTTTCAAGTCCTTAATACTCATCCTCTAATGCCTTTTCATGATATTTCTTTTCCTTGTATAGTCTATTATCAAGCCTCTGGCATATGCCTTCATTGTATCCCATACGTTCTGCATTGATGTAACTTTTTTTTTGTTTTCTCTAAAGAAGAAAGCCAGTTCTTTCTCCATCCACTGTATGAAGTCTTTTTCCTTTAATATAGTATTATTTAACGTCCATCTAGATCTTCTTCTTTGTCCTTTCCTCTTCATTGTCATTGGATTGTGATCTGCCCAAGTACTTGTTTCAATAATTATTTCTTGAATATTAGCTAACAATTCTGTTGACATCCATATCATATCTATTCTGGACTATGATAAATGTCTGTTTGAATAGAAGGTGTATTGTTTAGTCTTAGCATTTCTTTCTCTCCATATATCTTTTAAATTTATTTCATCTATCATTTTAAAAAAAGATTTAGGGAGAGTCGTTCTGTTTTGCTTTGTTGTTTTCTGTGCTGTATAGTCCAATTTATTATCTACAATTCCATTAAAGTCTCCCATCATAACTATTTAGCATAGTCCAGTTCAATTATTTTCACATGTAATTTTTTATAAAATTCTTCTTGTTTGTCATTTGGGGCATAGATTGCAATCAGGAGTGTTTTCCTATTATTGTCCATTATTTCCACCATTAGTAATCTTCCATCATCATCAGTATAGATCAATTTCGCTGGGATAATATCTTTAATGTATAAAACCACTCCTCTTTTCTTGCATTGTGTCAAAGAAGTAAATATTTTCCCTAATTTTGGCTGTATCAGCAATTGTTCATGTTGCATTTTAATATGTACTTCTTGTAGGCAGATTAATCAAATTTTAATTTCTCTAATTTATGGAAAGTTTTCCTTCTTTTAACAGCTGAGTTAAGTCCATTTATGTTAATTGTAATCAGTTTTTTCTCTTCCATGGTTATATTTTGTAGTTAGGTTTAGCAGCTCTTGTAGATCTTGGTTCACGTTGTTCTTTAGCTTCCACCTTTCCACCTACTGCACCTTCTTCTTTTTCAGTCGCTATTTGGCAGTCCTCTTGGAATTCAATTAGTGACATTTCTTTTTCTGCCTCCTCCTCTTTCCCTCCAAAATATTCTGTATAAAATAATTCAGTTTTCTCAATTGAGTCAATTCTATGTCTCTGTTCTTGCCATGTAAACATTAAACCTTCTGGAATCAGCCATCTATAATTCACCTCTTTTTTAAGTAGAATTTTAGTCAGAAATCGGTATTCTCTTCTCATCTCTCTCACTCTTCTGGGTACTTGTTTCAGGACCACAATCTCCTTGTCTTTATATTTTAATGTTTTCTCTCTTGCCACTTGCAATATTTGCGTTTTAATAGCTTTTTTTGTAAATCTGATGTGAACTTCTCTTGGTAAGCTATTTCTCATTGCATATCTTGTGAAGACTCAATAAACCTCATCTATTCCATCCATCATCTTCTCTTTAGTTAATTCCAGAGCTTCAGCCAAAATTTCTATCATTATCTCAGCTAGGTTTTGTCCCTTTTCTTCCTCTATGTTTTGGAATCTGAGATAAAATTCTGATCTGTCCATCTCCCATCTCAACCTCCCACTTTTATCTTGTTCAACCACAGTTAATCTGCTATCAATATCTCCAATCTTCTTATCTCTTTGTTTATCTTCTTCTTCAATTTTTTGGAATCTCTCATCATACTTCATCATCATTTGTTGAATGTTCTCCACCTTTTCATTAGTTTTCCCTGTTCTTTGTTCAATGTTCTCTGTTCTCTTTTCAATATTCTCTGTTCTTATTTGAATATTTTGAATTCCTTGCATCTGCAGGGTCACTTTTTCCTGTTCCTTTTCTTGCTGTAACATTGTCTGTATTGAATGTTGTCCTCCAGATGGTGAAGAGGAAGAAGTAGAAGTTGAGGAACCAGGGGCTGTTAGTTTCCTACTCATTTCAGACAATTCAAAATCTTCAGGTTCTTCTAGACCTTAATCCACTTGTGAAATAACCAATTGTAATTCCAAGTAAAAATAGTGGGAAATAATAATAATAATAATAATAATAATAATAATAATAATAATAATAATAATAATAATAATAATATTTCTTCAGGTTCTTGTATACCTTAATCCAATCGATTGGTTAGATAGCAGTAAAAACTCAAAAATGGAAGAAAAGACCATAAACACACAAAAAAAGAAAAAAATTGTTAAATCCTAGAAAAGGCGGAAAAATAGAAAATAAAAAACTAAAGAAGAGAAAAGAAAAGTTCTTCAGGTTCTTCAACACCTTAATCCAATTAAAAAGTCTCAGGTATAAAAGGATGCATAACAAAAAAAAGAAAGCCATAAAAAAAACCCAATATGGAAGGTAAATAGAAAAAACATACAAGGGAGGGAGAGAGAAAAAAGAAAAGAGACTACTCCCTTAAAAAAAAAAGAAAAAGGAAGGAAATCATTAATACTAAAGCTTTTCCTTTAAAATAAAATGCAAACATAAAAATTAGACTTCAAAAACAAAAAGAAAGACAAAAACAAGTTCCAAAAGGCCAAAGATCCAAATAGCTATTACAAAAAGTAAGCTAGTAAGGTGGGGGTTTGTTAAAGTAAAAAATAGCCCAGCTTAAAAAAAGTAAAAAGAGCACACTGCATCTTGTTTGGTTATCCAAGGCTTTTGTTAAAATTTATAACTCTCTTCTCCAGAGTCTTATCACCTTTTTTTTCTATAAACTTCAACATTTTGATAGAAATGCTATTGATAGAAACCCAGAAGAGCACCTGCAATAATAGTCTCCCATGCTCCTCCCTCTATCTTATCAAACAGGCAATGTCCTTGAAAAGAAGTCTCAGATCTTTCTCAGCTTTGTCTGGTCAAGAAAAAGAGATAGAATATTTCCAAGCCTCTAGTTGGCAGTGTTACAAAGTTTCTTCTGCTTTCACTTTCCCCCTCCTTTTCCAAACAAGATATAATAACAATTAATTAAAAAGGGGAAAAGATATTTAAAAAGATGACCTAGAAGGGAGTCTGTAGCCTAAAATATTATAAAATCAAAAAGGAGAGAAAGAATAGGTGGGGAAAAAAACCCAGTCCAGTTTCAAAATATAAAATCATGTGTAAAAAATCCAGCAATGAGAAAAAAAATAAGAAAATTATTACTTTAACTTCCTGTTTAAAATCGCCGCTTAATCACTTCTGTCAAAACTTTTACAGATTCTTTCTTTTCCTTAGGGTGTCCTTTCAAATCTTAAAGTAAAGAAAAAATTCTCACCAAACCGGCACACTTTCTCTTTCCGTTCTCTTTTGTTTCGGAGATGTCCCAACTTCAGCAGCTTTAATGGCTGCCTCTTTGCCTCTGGCAAAAAGAGTTTCTCTGGATCTACCAGGGACTTTGTGGTGTCCTTGGGATCGACAGGATGCGCTCTTTACATTCACCATCTCTTGGGACGGTTTAGATTCATTTGGACCGTCCAGGAGCAAAGATATCAGCAGCAATCTCAGACCTCCAAGATCGCATGCCATATCGTTGCGACACCAGCTCCGCCCTCTTGGTCTAGCAAAAGTTTTATATGCTCTAGTTAGTAGTGTGATATTAGCAGAGAAAAAGCTATGTAGGATTAGGTTAACAACTCTTAGTGCCTTTTTGGCTATGTAGTTACAATGGGCTCTAGCACTAAGATCATTAGAGATGAGTACTCCAAGGTCCTTGACAGAGTTTGGATCATCAACAAGGACTTGACTATTCAGCTTGTATTTTATTTTCTGATTTTTTTGTTTGACCATTTGTTTGACCATTCTGATACATAGTCGAGGTCTTTTTGAAGGGTAGCAGTATTGTCAGTGGTGTTGAATAGTTTTACATCATCAGCGAAGAGAATGCAGTTGCTCTTAATATGATCACAGAGGTCATTTATGTAGAGTATGAAGAGAGTTGATCCTAGAACACTGCCTTGGGGGACCCCACTGTTGATAGGTACAGAATTTGATAGGACACTCCCAATTTTGACCATTTGCTGTCTGTTTGACAGGAATATTTCTATCCAGTTATGCAGGTGTCCAGAGATATCATAAGATTTTAGTTTTAAGAGTAGTTTGTCATGTACCACTTAATTTATAGACTTATTATTAGTCCTGTTGTTATTATGGTTAATCTTCAATTTGATTCACAGTCTGCAACTGGTAAAAACTTAACAATTAAAGTCCTATCCAAGAACTCAGAACTGTTAAGATAACATCTGAGTATATAAGCAGTTCCAAGTAGGATGGTTTTTCTGCAAAGTCAGGATATTCAGGTCTAAAAAGTTCACAATTTCGGGAACTTCCGGTTTGTCGGCTTCGCGGCGGCAGGGATTTGCGAAGCTGCGCGATCCTGCCGCGCTAGCCGTTTTTGGGGCTCCGACCCACACGGAGTGCGGAGCTAGGCTGCCCTGCAGGGGCAGCTGAAGGTAGGGGGATCCGGAGAAGGGACTGGGGGTGTTGCAGACCCCCCTCCTGGCCGGCAGAACCCCCTTTTCCCAGGACGGTGCAGCGGCGGTCTGTAATGGCCGCCACAAAGAAGCTGGCAGCCGGGTAAGAATGTGCAGGAGGAAGTGGAGAAAGTGATTGAGAGGAGAAAGTTTTTCTTGGCTCCTAGGACTCTAAGACATACTTAATAAAATTCCTGAAAAGTATGACTTTCTGAATAATACCTGCCAGAAGAGGAAAAAAGCGGCTGTTTGAAGGTGCTGAAAGGATAGCTTTCCCTCTTTTCCTACGGAATAAATAACTGGATATTAAGAAACCTATTTTTTTAGGTGGAAATTGGTTTTAAGCGATGAGTGGGAAGAGAGAGGATTAAAAAGAAAATATTTGTATGCTAAGACTTTGTTGGAGCAGATGCCTTAAGGATTTGAAGACTAGAATATATTGTAATAAGATTTTAAACAGATTTGGACTTTCTTTCTTTTTGATGGATATTACCCCAGAAGGAGAAAGTGAGAACTCTGCCTTGGTTTGGACTGATTGATAACTTTGGGATTGTTTTATCTTTTTTATTTTCTTTTGAATATTCTGGTTGTTGTAAGAAGAAAGAAGGAGAAAAGAAAAGAAAAGATTTATAATGGCTCTTTCTGTTGAGGAACTAAGAAAAGAATATGAACAAGCAAAAAAAATGGTAAAGATGGTGTGGAAGAAGCTTTCCTTTTCTTAGAAATGGCGCTTACTAATTATCAACAAACATTACAACAGATGAAGACAGCAGAGGAACAAGAAAGAAAGGAAGGAGCCATCTTTAATGAATCTCAGAATCTGATCCAGAAAGAAGGAAGAGAGAAAGAAAAGAAAAGAAGAAAAGAAGAAAACTAAAGGACTTAAGGACTTAAGATCTAAAAAAACATTTAAGAAAGGGAAAAATAAAGTGCAAAACCAATATGATGATAGTAAACAAAGGGGAAAAGGAATACGACAGAGAAGGGAAGCCGGTAAGGCAGAGGCTAGAAGAAGGGGGTAGAAAGGTTTGTTGGGAGAAGAAAGAAAGGGAAAAGGTGGAGAAAAGCTACAATGTTTTGAAATTAAATGAAAAAAGGAATTTTTATGGATAATGGATAAAGTATAATTTTTTTTTAAAAAAAAAGGATTTTGCAAGGTACATAAGATGAGATGGTAGTATTGCAATGGTTTAAGAGTTGATAAGAGATTAAAATGTTAAAATGTTTAAAAATGATTGGCTTTAAAACTTAATAATAGGAGAGGTTTAGAATATTGTTTTAATTAAAGAGTTTAATAAAATTATGGTATTGATGTTATTATAAAATTTTTATTATAGTATTTTTTTTTAATATTTGGATTTATTGTCTAATTATGCACTTAATTGTGTTGGATGTATTAGTTAGATAGAATGTACCAAGCAAATCTGATTGGGTATTAGATATTATTTTAAAGATTAATTTGATTAACTTAGGGGGGAGATAGAAAGGCATCATACTCTGATTAATGATTTCAGGAGAAACTGATTTTCTTTTTTTTTATAAGGAATAAGACAAAGGGATGATAAAAAATGGACAAAAGATACAAATATAATGATTCAAACTAAGATGATTAATTAAGGTAGAATTAAGAAGTGTGAAATATGTGGAGAAGTTAATATAGAAGGCTTAGAATGGTAAATAAAATAAGTAATGATATGTAAGATGAGCATGAATATAATTGAAGTCCATGAAGAGAGAGACACCTGGGTCCAAGTTACTTTCCAAAAAGATTTTTTTTATGTTTTGTGTGTTGTGTGTATATGTCTTTTTGGGGGAGAATTAGTAAAAACTTGTAGAAATATAGAATGAGAATAATGGTAACTAAGTCAGAAAGAAACAGATGAAATAATAATAATGATATTGAATAAGAGTAAAGAGAAGTAAAGAGAAATTGAATAAGAGGTTTTGGTATGTTATATGGAAATGGTTTAAAACAGAATCATAATTTATCTGACTTGTTAAATTTACAATGGAAAAAGGTTTAAACATGTAATGAATAATGATAATTTGTGTGTTTTAAAAATTAATAAAACTTGTTTTAAAAAAAATAAATAAAAAGTTCACAATTTCCATGAATCTATGCAGCACTTTGGGTATTGCTCCCAGGGCTCCTATTACTATTGATACAATCATTGATTTCTTCCTGCACAATTGCTCAACTTCAATTTGCAGATCATGGTATTTTGTTATTTTTTTCTAGTTGTTTTTCTTCAATTTGGTATTGCAATATCAGTGAACTAAAAAAAATTTCTTTTCCACAATAGTGATGTCAGGCATATTGTTCAGCCAGAAGTTTGATTCTCACCGGCTCAAGATTGATTCAGCCTTCCTTGCTTCTGAGGTCAATAAAATCTTAGCCCAGATTATGGGGGCAATATGCTGACTCTAAATAGTTAGAGAGAGTGTAAAGCACTGTGAAGTGATATATAAAGTGATATGTAAAGCCTTTGATTCAGTGGTACACGACAAACTACTCCTAAAAATAAAATCCTATGGTATCTCTGGACAACTGAATAACTGGATAGAAGCATTCCTGTCAAACAGACAACAAATGGTCAAAATCGGGAGCGTCCTATCAAATCCAGTACCTGTCAATAGTGGTGTTCCCCAAGGCAGTGTTCTAGGACCAACTCTCTTCATACTCTACATAAACGACCTCTGTGATCATATTAAGAGCAATTGCGTTCTCTTCGCTGATGATGTAAAGCTGTTCAATACCACAGACAATACTGCTACCCTACAAAAAGATCTTGACTATGTATCCGAATGGTCAAACAAATGGCAACTTCAAATCTCAACAAATAAATGCTCTGTCTTACATATTGGCAAAAAAATCAGAAAATAAAATACAAGCTGAATAGTCAAGATCTTGTTGATGACCCAAGCTCTGTAAAGGACCTTGGAATACTCACCTCTAATGATCTAAGTGCTAGAGCACACTGCAACTACATAGCCAAAAAGGCATTAAGAGTTGTTAACCTAATCCTACGTAGCTTTTTCTCTGGTAATATCACACTACTAACCAGAGCATACAAAACATTTGCTAGACCAATACTCGAATACAGTTCATCAGTCTGGAACCCACACTACGTATCTGATATTAGCACAATTGAGAAAGTCCAGAAATATTTCACAAGAAGAGTTCTCCACTCCTCTACTCGCTGTAGAATACCTTATGCCACCAGACTTGAAATTCTAGAACTAGAAAACCTTGAATTACGCCGTCTTCGGTCTGACTTAAGCATGGTATACAAAATCATACATTGCAATGTCCTACCTGTCAATGAATACTTCAGCTTCAACCATAACAACACAAGAGCACACAATAGATACAAACTCAAAGTAAACCGCACCAAACTTGATTGCAGGAAATACGACTTCAGCAATAGAGTGGTCAATGTCTGGAATACTCTACCCGACTCTGTAGTTTCTTCCCCAAACCCCAAAAACTTTAACCTTAGACTGTCTACTATTGACCTCACCCCTTTCCTAAGAGGTCTGTAGGGGCGTGCATAAGCGCACCAACGTGCCTACCGTCCCTGTCCTATTGTTTCTCTTATTCTTTTATTTTTCTTATATGTAACCATTTCATGTATTCACAACTATGTATACATTTATACTTATTATCTTGTAAACAATTGGCAAATCAAACAAATAAATAAATAAAATAAATAAATATACATCTTAGTGCTATTGCTATATGAGGGAATAGAAGGAGAACTCATCAAATTTGCAGACGACACTCTAGTGGAAAGAATAATCAAAACCCCAGAAGATAGGGTCAAGATTCAGATGAATCTCAACAGACTTGAATGTTGGGCCTATCTAACAAAACAAAATTCCATATAGAGATAAGTAAAGTTTTACACTTAGGGAAGAAAAATCAAATATACAGATACAGAATAAATTTAAATTTGGCTCAATAGCAGTAACTATATGAAAGATTCTGGAGTATTACTGGACAATCACTTAAATTGCAGTGTGTGGCAGCAGCCAAAAAAGCCAATGCAATGCATTCCTAGGTTGCATTAACAGAGGGGTCAGTATTAGTATTAGTGCCACTTTACAAAGCCTTAGTAAGACTCACTTAGAATACTGCATCCAGTTTTGGTCATCATATAATAAAAATGATGATGAGTCTCTGGAAAGAGTGCAAAGAAGAACAACAATGAAGATTAGGGGGATTGAGGCTAAAACATATGAAAAAGTAATTGGAACAGTTGAAGGGCTGCCACAGGAGGAGAGGGTCAACCTATTTTCCAATACATTAGAAAGCAGGACAAGAAGCTATGGATAAAAACTAATCAAAGAGAGAAGCAACCTAGAACTCAGGAGAAATTTCTAATAATGAGAACAATTAACCAATGGAATGACTTGTCTTCAAAAGTTGTGGGTTCTCCATCATTGGAGGTTTTCAAGAAGAGATTGGACAGCTAATTGTGCAGAATGGTACAGCTCAGTGCTTGAACCTGGAGTTGGACTAGAAGCTCTCCAAAAACACTTTGTTATTCTGTTAAATGATAGTATACTTTAGGCATTGGCAATCCTGTTTGTAATAACTAGGGTAAAAATATCCATCAGAAGGGTGGTTCAGAATTGGTTCTTCTTTTTAAAAAATGTCAAGATACTTTCAAAATTAAAGGAGCCCATCTACTGCTCTCTTACAAATGGCTGGGAATAGCTTGGTGGTCATTGTAATCTTCAAATTGGTCTACCAGGAAAAACTTAAAAGTTAATAATTTCATCCCTCATGTCCATTGCAGAGTTCAGCAGGTTCTGACCACTGCTGGAGAATCGGTAGCGGAAATTTTGAGTAGTTCAGAGAACCAGCAAATACAACCTCTGACTGGAGATTTTACAGTATCCTTTCCATGCCATGCCCACCAAGCCACACCCTCAGAACCAATAGTAAAAAAAAATTGAATCCCACAACGGGTCCATTGCTACAAATAACTCTGCATCTTCCCTTTCTCCCTGCATTTCTCTTAATCAAAAATAACATCAGAAGTTCAGCAGTAGTTATCTTGTTGTTATCAATAACCAATGCCCTCATTTTAGAATGTAAGGTTTTAAAATAGTATTGTGAAAGTTAAAAATGCTTCCTTTCCAGTGGCTAGATATTTTGGTATCACTTTTTCCTCCTCTCATTTATAGCCTCACTTGATTGGCCTAGTAACCTGACTCTTGTTGTCTTCCCCCAGTCTCTTCTCTAGGCTATGATTTACATAGCTTTTGTTTACTGTTCTCCATGCTGCAGAACACCCAACAGTGACAAAACATAGAGGGGATCAAAGAGAATAAGGACAAGTCATCATTATGCCAGCAGCAATCTTTGTCAGGGTTAGAATGCCTGTGGACTGCTAGCAAAAAAGTCTCTCTTCTAGAAGCAGCTGCATCAACAACAAATTGCTCAAAATATAATTTCCATTTGCATGTCAGTCTAATAAAGTTAAGACTTCTCTTTTAAATTACTTTCAAGCCTTAAGCCAGCATGCTACTGCATGTATATATAATTGAAATGGCTAGACGTGTGTTTATTTCCCACAAAAAATAGGTAGACAATTCAAAGTCTTCACTGAAAAGTAAGTAGGATGCACGCCTAGTTTGTTTTCTGGTCTCTTATGCCCCAAGTACAAAAGGTTAACCAGATTGCCAGAAGCCTTCTTCCATTTATAAGACTTGCCTAGAGGCTTCACTGAAGGAAATCCAGACAATGATGTAGGGATTTTAGCTGAATTTAAGTGAAAGTCTGCAGGGAAGGGCTGAAATGTGATTGCTAACATCCAATATAGTTTTGAAAATAAACGTAAAAGTTATTGAGCTTAACTTGAATAGAAAAACTTTAGGATTTCTGTAGCTTCCTCTACCATTCTTTCCCTGCTGGTTTGTTGATGATCTAATGGGAAGACTGAAATTCTTTAATTAGCAACATGTATTTTTAATGAGACTTCTGTTAGTTAAATATCTCATTACAACAAATCACTGAGAGATTCTTCTCTGTAGCCAGGTAATTTTTATGATAAATTCTATTTTGTTAGTTCAGTTCAAATTGTGATTTTTGCTATCTTGAAGATTCATATATATGGCACAATTGCAAAAAAAAAGACCCAAAGAAGCTATTAAAAGAAATTAATTTATTTCAGGAAACAAGCTGTATAAATGTATGAAAGAAAATGCAAGATGTTAGGATGTTCAGAAATGTATTTTCACTAACTCAAATGTACTGTATAAAAACAAACAAGAACTATTATTAGTATGGGAGGGGGAGAGCAAGATAGTGTCCCATTAAGCATCCCTAAATGATGCCTAAATGATATTGTAGTTGCTTCTTTCAAACATTTAAATATTTGCAAATACTTTTTAAAGTTTCAGGTTTAAAGTTTTAAGTTCCTCAAAGAATTTAAGGATTTTAAAAAAACTGGTGAGCAGGCAAGAGAAGAATGAGAGAAGAAATGATCAATGTTTGTTTAGACAATATAGGAAGAAAGTTATGCTATTTATTCTGAGCTTCAACCAACATGAGGCAGATAGATGTTGCAATATTGAGAGAAGTTTGCATAAAAAACAGACATGACAACTAAAGAAACCGTAAAAAGCTTTCTTTTATTCAGGATATTTGCAAATATGTGAATAGGACCCGATCTCCCCAAACGAGTTGGAGACAGAGATGCTGCCCCATAAAATAGTTACAACTTTTTATAGGATATCATATTGAAAAGATTACATAATCCTTCCTGTTATTCTCACATAGGAGTTTTAGGGACTTTCCTGGGTAGGTCTGGGTAGTTTTCCATTTTTAACTCCTCCCAAACCTTCATCTCTGGGAAACCATCTTGTTCCCATCACCATGTTTTCCTGTTATGTTCATCTAACACAATAGATCATTAATAGGCCTCCTTCAATGTCAGAGTGACCTACATCTCTTACATTAATTCTCAAGCCAAAAGTACAAACCACCACTCCAGCCAAAAACATAACAAGTTACAAAACTGTTAAGTTCTGAGCATGGGCGCAAGGAACGGAGACGAGGCTGTGAACAGTGAACTTCAACTCTTTATTAACGATCAGGAACAGAGCAAAAACCCTGGGCAGCAGCAGCTCTTTTATAGGGCTGGCTGCTGTCCCATTAACCAATGACTTACGTTAAAACGTTTAAATTGTACCCAATGAGAGACGTTCTGCTAATAGCCAATCCGGTTGCTCCGTAAGGACCAATCCCAGCTCGCTATCCACGGACCAATCAAAAGTGCAGGATTACGAGCCTGCTTTTCTATCAAGGTTGTTAAGCTTTATTAAAATACGTTTATGTTAGTTCATAACACCCCTCCCCCCTAGGTTCCGTTTGAGGGATGTGGTGATATAATCGTGTAGATATGCAGGTCGTTTCACCTGCCTGTTTGATTTTCGCTGTTCCACCGGTTTCTGTCTGCAGTCTGATCCGGTGGAACGCTTCCAAGTTTTTCTGGTACGGGTGGTTCCGTTTCGGTGCGGGAGGACTTGGCACGGCTGCCATTGTTGTTATCCCAGTCCCCAAGGGTTACTTCCGGGTTCCGTGGGCTTGCCTCCCTCGTGGTATTTCCCCGCGGCGAAACTACCCCACTTCCTGATTCTTCTTCAGTTGGCGCGCTTCTTTGGGTTGGATGCTGGGTTTCCCTGATTACATCATTATCTATTCCGTTTTCGGTCCCCTCGATATCCCCTCCCCCCTCAGTTTGCGAATAAGGGGAGTCGCGGGAAATTGGTGGCAATCTGGAGCGAAGCTGATCTATATGGCGTTTCCAAACTCTCCCGTCATTAGTCTGTAGGTGGTAGGATCTGGGGCCGGTGGGTTGGGTAATGGTTGCAGGGACCCACAATGGGTGGCCGGAGAAGTTCTTAGCAAACACCAAGTCGCCTACCTTGAATTCGCGGCACTTCCCGCTAGACCTGAAGGGTTTTTCTGGTGAATAAGAAGGGTGTAGACGGTCGAGGTGGGAGCGAAGTTTTCGTCCCATTAACAGTTCGGCAGGCATTTTATTCGTGACGCTGTGTGGGGTGATGTGTTGAAGAAGCAGGATTCAGTTCAGCTTGTCGTCGATGTTCCAGAATCCATTTTTTGTAGTGTTTTTTTTGACAAATTGTACCATTCGCTCCGCCCTTCCGTTGGCCGCAGGGGTGTGCTGGTGAGGTTAGCGCATGGCGGATGCCCGGTCTGCTAGGTACTGTTCAAATACCAGGGCAGTGAACTGGGGCCCGTTATCAGAAACTAAAACGCCTGGTAACCCATGCTAGTAACAATTTGTT